>NC_041221.1:131042061-131130198 GCF_002837175.3 Physeter macrocephalus
CTTCCCGGTCTGGGAGGATCCCACATGCCGCAGAGCGGCTGGGCCCGTGAGCCATGGCCGCTGAGCCTGCGCTCCGCAACGGGAGAGGCCACAGCAGAGGGAGGCCCGCATACCACAAAAAAAAAAAAAAAAAAAAAATCACTAGTTTTATACCCAATTGCCAATGAATCTTAATGCTCCTTTCTTTACACTCCTGAGGTCTTTCCACTGAGTGGACCTATCATACCTACATGAAATTCTATCTTGTCCCCTGATCTCTCCTGTTATTGTTCTCCACCTCTAAACGCCTACCTATCATCTTTACTGCACTGTATTTCTGTCACCTCAAATTCAACATTTCTAAAACCGAACTAGTTCCCAAACCATGTCTCTTTTGGGTCTTTCATATTTCCATCAATGGTAGCAATCACTGAACCTCAAAGATACCTTTGATTTCCCTTCTGTTTCCTTCTACACTTTCATGTCTTCTTTAGTAATATATTATGTTCTAGCTCTACTTTCCATTCAAATTGCTGCATTCTAGCAAGGACCCTCACATTTAACAGGATTCCTGAATTAAAAACACAAAAGATCTCCCTATTTCTACTTTCTCAGTCCTCCAATCTATTCTAAAAAATAATGCTAGATTAACATTTACAGTTTCTTTACTCTGAATTCAAAACCTCGCACCCCTCACAAAATTAAGTTTTGATTCCTTAGCCTAAAAGACACGACTTTAAAACCTACCTCCAGCTTACTTCTCTAATCTCACCTCCTTCTATTTCCATATAAGAAACTCTACAGGCAAATGCTCTTTGTCCTTTTTGCTCTGCTCTTTGTCCTGCCTTCAGCCTCTCTGAGTTTATGCTGTTCCCCTAACCTGGAATACAATAGTCTCTCCCTCTTTCCTAAATTCTACATACCCTTTAAGGCCAAATTCATGTTCCATTTCCTCCAAGAAACCTTCCCTACCCAACAGGACTCTGTGTTAATCACTTGGCTTTTATTATCAGCCACTTAATATTCAGTATTATTTTTATATGCCCTCTTGTCTTTCTAATTAATAAAAGTCCTGAAGAGCAGGTACTGTCTTTTACGTCATTATAGTCACAGCATCTGGCACAAAACCCTGCACAAAGCAGACATTTTTACTAAGTATCATACCTGGATATTTCTGAATAATTATTTTGCAATATTTGGCATAGTTTTTGTTACATTATACATAAGAACATATATCTAGTATCACTGTAAAATTACAAAATGTACACAGTAAGGTAAGCTATCACACTTGTTTTTCTATTATATGTCCAAATACATATGTTAACTGAAATATTCATTACATAATTTTTTATTCCATAACAACTTCCCTTTTGACTTACAGAGAGCAATTAAGGCAAAAGAAGCAAACCTTTAGCAATTTTATTTCTCTCGTTGCAATTTTGTTGACAGACTTTTCTGGTTTCTCATAAAATATCTTAATGGCCACTATCTGCCCAGTATCCTTATGTTTACACTTCATGACTGTTCCATAACTTCCCTCTCCCACTTTTCCAAGGGTTTCATACATCTCCATTTTCAAGCCCAGCTTCTTCTTTATAAAAAGAAAGGGGGGGGAGGAAGAAGGTTAAACATTTATACCTTTATTTATTCAAGGCGGATAATGCATTTCCACAATAAACCCATACTTAAAAATACGGAAACAGGAAAAGTAGGAATCTTTTCACAGATTCTGTTTGTCTTTGGGAACTCTCCCGGTTCGGCAGTAAGGGGTCCTTGTGGGGCTCTGGCCCCCACCAGAACTTGGGAAGCTTCCTGCTGTCAAGATCATTCCCACCAAGAGTTAAGATTCGCTCACTACATGTCACCTATTCATCATAAGCGGGGTACCCACACGTCCAGTCATGCCCGCGTCAAATATGAGGTTCCAGCAAAGCTGCAGTCGCCAACAGGTCAGGCCCTGGGGCCCAAGAAAACCTCGGTCCCACCCGCTCCCCAAACCAGGCGTTTTAGGACTCTGGACCAGTGCTGCGCCCTTCGCCCCTCAATCAACCTCGTCCGGACAGCCGCCGCCGCCGCCTCAGCCCATTCTGCAGTCCCTCCTGCCCGGCTCCGCGCAGTCTCAGCCGGGAACTAGACACCGACCCTACCTACCCCGTCAGCTCCCGACCGCCTACTGCCATGGCAACGGTGCACCGGGCCTCTCGCTCGGGGCCTAGAGCGCAAGACCGGAACACCGGCCAGGCCCACCCGGAAGGAAAAAGAGGGAACAAGCAGAAAAGAGTTCCTGGTGGGCGCTAACTGGAAGCCTCCTTGAGGGTGGAAGTGGGAAATACGAGTTGCTGTCGATCAAACTGGGGCCACTACACAAGGTTGGTTTTGAGCGGCGATGGGGGAGGGTCGCATTTTGACGGCAGCTTGAGTGACTACAGATCCTCTAGGGAAGGGGAACCGGCGTGGAAATTTATCCGACCTGCGTCTTACATGCCCCCAGGCCCGTGAACACTTGCCACTTGTGCCGGATCCTAAAAGGATGCCTGGTGTCACCAGGCAGAGATTTCTTGTAAAACGAGACTTCCAAGGAAGTCTTGTGTAATTATAGTTTTCTAAGTTACCTAGTTACGTTAATATTCCATAGATCTGATTTCGACCTCAGCTCTTGACATCCTTTAAACAGGGATAAAACGATTCATAAATCAAGAACATTTCTTGAACACCTCTTATATGCTTAAAACTTTTTTTGGAACTCATAGTAATCCTCCTTTTAAAAAACTCCCTTCCTACGTGTCAAAATTCTAAAAGTCCCTCTTGAAAAGCAAATAATTCAGAGGGCTCCACCACCCCCCAAAAAGAGGCCTTAATCTAATTGCTTAAGAACTAGACATGAGGTTCTGCTGGAGTGCCAGCCTCCAATGAATAAACTGAATATCACTGGAAGCGCCCAAGGAGTGCTTTGTTAGGGCTATCATTTCTTTTTTCTGTAAAAAGAAGTTAAGTGTAAGAGGCCGAATCTCACTGTGCTGCTCGGAAATAAGAGAAAGCACTATTACTATCCGATAAATGCTAATCCAGTTGGTCTCACCCCACCATGCACGTTAAAATCACACCTGCAGAGCTTTTTAAAAGGTCCCTTCCCCAGAGATCTTGATTTAAATGAGTTAGGGTAAAGGAACTGTTATTTTAAAATCTTCCTAAGTGTTTTCTATGCTGCTAGGGTTTATACTGAGAGAGGTGTGGGGGAGGAAGGAGAGGTGGTCATGGTTTTTTGCTTATCACCACCAAAATATTCAGAATTGTCTTTCCTTTTGAAAAGTTATTCAACCATGTTATAAAATACTTTCTATCTATGAATAAGAATATCATAGTAAATCTTACAGTGGACCCAGACTTGCTGTAAAGCACATTTATTAAATATTTGTTGTTGGCTTAATATTGACAAGGGACAAAGCATGAATCAGAGTTTCTGCTCTCAGTGAGCTCACAATCTAAAGCTACAGTCTCTACAGTATAAAATTATAGCTTTAAAACTATTCTTTCTAGGGCTTCCCTGGTGGCGCAGTGGTTGAGACTCTGCCTGCCAATGCAGGGGACACGGGTTCGAGTCCTGGTCTGGGAAGATCCCACATGCCGCGGAGCAACTGGGCCCGTGAGCCACAATTACTGAGGCTGCGCGTCTGGAGCCTGTGCTCCGCAACAAGAGAGGCCGCGATGGTGAGAGGCCCGCGCACCGCAATGAAGAGTGGCCCCCGCTTGCCACAATTAGAGAAAGCCCTCGCACAGAAACGAAGACCCAACATAGCCATAAATAAATAAATTTTTAAAAAACAAAACTAATCTTTCTACAAATAGGTTATGGCAGGCCTGGTAACCAGGACAGCCTATGATTCTTTCTTATACAGTAAAGCTCTAGGACTTAAATGAAATCTCATTTGATTTTCTCAAAAGCGTTACTTCATTTTGGAAAACCATAATCTGTAGATTTCAAAAACAATTATAATAAATTGCTAGACAAATGACATAACGGATGTAAAAAAAAAAAGTTTCTCTTTGGCATTTCACTGTAGGTAACCCTACCAGTGTGTCTTCATCCTTAGTTATAGGGAGGATAAGGACTGCTGTGGCAGGAAGGCAAAAAAATAAGAATATTCACCTTATTAGAGAACTACATTTGTGAATGTGTGTCTATCAGGAGTTAGGCTTGGCTAACTTGATTACCAAGGCAGTTACTAAAAACAAGAGAAATAATTCAGGGATTGAAGAAAGGGAGGTACCCGCAAAGTAGAGAACGTTAACCCTTTCTGGTTCCATGAAAGTATGGGCAACGCTAAATTCCTCATTCTATCTTCCTATAACACCTTGGGCTGAGGAATTGCCAGAATGGGTTAAAAGAGCTCAGAGTTCAGACCAACAAAGCCCTGAAGAACAGAAATTGACGGCAATAGAGGAAAGGAACTCAGTGACTAGAAGTGATGTCAGAATCCCAATGGTCAACATCCCCGAGCCCCCTAGAGGGGGACATTTCAGGTCATTTACTTGCTAGTGTAGAAAACCTGAAATAAGTTACTCAGGCTAGATACATAACCCCCACCCACGTTTGCATGCTCTCTGCCCCAGATCTGAATCATAATATTGGGTTTCTCTGACAACCAACCACCTATTGATACACTCTCTTGCGATCACCCCCACATTTCCTGACAAATACAACGGTACCCTATTGTAGACAAATCCATGGACTCACACAAAACCTCAAATAAGAGCAGACCCAAAAAGGAAAAACAACTCCGTAATTCTATGGGGATTGTAAACAAATATTAGATAATCTATACACCGTTCTTTTATCTCTGCCCAGAATTTCCAACCCTGGAAACCCACTGCAATGCACATGCAGGATTTTTGGTGGCCCTAAGGAAGCATTTCAGGGGATTTTACTTAGTATGGGCCTCAGCATTGAGCTGGGGAAAACGGAGGTCCCTTCACTGTACCCCACATACCAGATTTGATAAGCCATTGAGCCAACTAGGGGGCATTTTAAGTCCAAATTATTTTTGGCTCTATTTTAAAGATTAAGAAGCAAAACAAACTATTGCTTCCGACACCACCTCATCAATTGCCGTTCATTGAACAAACTGGACGGAAAACTAATGAAGATTTATACCCGCCCTCAGCCCCGTAAATTTAACTACCCGGTTCAAAGACCTGGCAGAAACTGGGATACAGGCGACGCTCTCACGTGATCCGTTCTAATCGCGTCATAGAGACACGTGGTTCTAGATACTTCGTCCCCTCCCCCTCAGGCGTGGATTGTTGACAACGCCGCCGGCAGTCACGTGATCTTACGTCATCCCACCTCTTTTCCCTGATATCTCTGGACCCGGATGCGTCCCTCTCGTCCCCACCCGGTTGAGCCTAAACTAGTAAAAGAGGGGGAAACGGGTTGGTGTTTCGGTTTCGGTGTTTCTTAATCACAATCTCCAGCCTGAGCACAGAGAACAATAATTGGTCGATTAGCTGAGGAAGCCAAAATGGATAGGGTCCCTGCTAGGGCTCCCATAACGAGCTCTCCTACGTCACGTCCCCTTCTCCTCACCCCTCGCTCCATGGTACTGGCGGAGGGCGGAGGGATCTGGAGGCGGCGGAGGGAGACGTCATTGCAGGGTTGTTTGTGCAACCTCGGCGGAGGCAGTGACCCACAGTGATTCGGCCGCCGCGCCGGGGGGTGGGGGGGCTGCGCGGGACTCTTTTTTTTTCTGACTGACCGCGGGGCAGCTGGGGAGTATGTCGACCCCGGCCCGGAGGAGACTTATGCGGGATTTCAAGCGGTAAGGGCCTTCATCTTCGCCTGGATGACGGCTCCTCCCCAAAGCTACGGGGCTGCAGGGCGGGGATCCGGGACACCTTCTTCTCATGACCCTGAGAGGGCCGCTGTGGGCCCAGCGGGACGGACGGAAGCCCAGTCCTAGCCCCCGTTAGCACTCTCTTGTCCTTGCCTGTTCATTCGTTCGACGTAAGAAATTTCGATACCCCTTCGCCACCCCCTTCCCCTCAAAAAGTAAAAAGATGGCCATGGGCTGTCCTAGGATTCCCTGCTGCCCACTTGTCCCCATTGCCCGGTGTCTCGCCCTGACGTTCAAACCTCATCCCCCTCCCCTGCAGCGTGTGGTACCCCCTCTCTCTGCCCTAAAAGCAAGCCCTTGCAGAAGCCTTTCCCCCCGCCAGCTGCACGAGTTAGCTTTGTTCGATGGCCTTGCGGTCTCCTTAGAGGGCCAAGGTTGGGGCCAAACCCTCCCTCCCTCCCTCCCCATTCTTTCTGCAGTGAGGGTGGGGTCTGATGCTCTAGGGCCGTTGGTTAACCCATCCTCCGAAACCCGACTCTCCCCCCGCCCTCCTGAAAGGACCTTGAGAACTGGCTTAGAGGGCTGGGACTCGGGCTGGCCACCCCAGCTGCCAGTGCTTTCTGGAACTCAGCTCTGTGGCCTGGTGTATAAAGCCCTATCTATAGCCTCCAAAGCCTGGGGAAATGCCGCCTTGGAGACAGCGCTAACCTGATACTCCCTGGGCCTCCTTTTGTAAAGTAGGGTTTTGTTAGGAGGTGTTGGAGTTAGTGAGGAGGAAGTGACTTTTTTTCAGTTGTTTCCCGTTGATTGAATTGGAGGTACGTGGAGAAAAATGACCGAGAAAACTTAGCATTACGCTCCTCTGCGCATTTTTAAGTGTTTTTCTAGGGAGACCCGCCCTGATTGAGGCAAAATACCTAGTGTAAAAACTTAGAATGGCCGCTCAGGAAGTAATCTCTCAACTTCGTTATAAACCCTTAAATGAGGCACTTGGAAGCCATTGTTTGGGGCTTTGGCCACTTTATCATTGAGTGTATTCGTAACTTAGTCTTTATCTTTGGTGGGCGGGCTTCAAGCAGCATATCCTCTAACGCTTCTGTTCTTTGTGGCCTATTCTGCTTGAGGTTGACTAAAAAGAGCCATTCTGGGGGGTGACTAATATCAAGTATCATACCACATAGCAGTCTATATATATATATATATATATATATATATATATATATAAAATGTAGCATTTATTTTTTACTGAGATGACAGTCTTTAAAAGGAGATGCTCATTTTTGGTGTAGAACTCGCTTTCTACAGCTTGAAACCAGTAGATTTCAGATTAGCTCCCATGAGTGAAATTCAAGTATTAAAACTTCCCAGTTCGTGGCCATTGTTACCCTGGTTTCTCACTGCAATTATCTGCTTGTATACTTGGCATCTTTGGTAGTTTTCCATGGGTCTTCGGTTGCAAGAATTTGATTATGACAAATGTTGGAAGGTAGCTTTGTATTGAGTCGCATGATCTGAGAGGTAGATTTAGTGTTGGTGCAGAGCTTTTAAAATAGGGACTGAGGGGAAAACCTAACCAAAGCTTTGATTACTTTAAAACCTATTGCTAATTGAAGCAAATGGGATAAAGTAACTACTGCCTAAAACTAGTTTCCTAATTAAATTGGATATACGTGTGTTTTCAGTCATATAGTGTTTACACTGAGGTGGGTTTGTTTTGGTTTTGGTTTTGGGGGGAGGAATATTTGGTGGCCATGTTGCACAAGTAGCTGTGGTTAGGAATCACGAAGTGTTTGCATGTTTACAACAGTAAAATCGTTTTTTCACTTGAGGTTTTTACTTTGTTGTTACTGTTGAAGGCAGTTCTTGAACAGATATCTTAACTTTGGTGATATTTGAAGAGGGATGACTCCAAAGTGCTTTTAAGTCATGGTTTATTCCAGCTCAGCACAAGAACAAGGAAATTCATTTACTTTGTTTCTCAGAGTAGATGGTGTACAGTCCATAGGTGTTCTGTTTGGCGTTCTTAGTGGCTTTAATGTTCAACTTTTAAAATTTCTACTCTGGATTTCTAGATTGCAAGAGGACCCACCTGTGGGGGTCAGTGGCGCACCATCTGAAAACAACATCATGCAGTGGAATGCAGTTATATTTGGGTGAGTTGAAAGAAATGACAAATGGTAGGTGTGGTGATTCTTTTAAGAAAAGTGAATGTTAACAACTAGGAAAGGGAGCTGAGGGATCAGGGATCTTACGAAAACTGCAAGGTAAAAAAAAATTCTGAGAAGAGTTTCGGCAGTTACATAAAATTTATGATTTTATGATCACTTTGGGCTTTATTTGATAAAAATATCATTTGAGACTAAAGGAGAAAGATAAGTTATTTTGTGGAAAATGTGCCAAGCAAATTCTTACGCTTGCATTCTACTAGAACTGTAAAAAGGCTAGGAACCAAAAATAATAGAACTTCCACCATGGTAAGGATTTAAATGAAAAATGTTTCACACCTCAGTGTGAAATAACTGAATGGAGCCTTTTGAGATGCATTGTTACCTCCTACAGATAGTATATGTTTTATATATGCTTTTTAATTTAAAATTTCCTTATGGTTTTTATTTAGTTTTCTAGAACTGGATTTTATTTTCTTTCACTCTTTTTAAACTAGGGTTTTGCACTGAAACTTTAAAGGAATACTTTTGTAAACAGAATTCTGAATTGCTATTGAATCAGTTATGAGAGTCTACGTTAAAGACTAGTGGAAAAATGAGTGTAGTTCACCCTTCTAATTCAGGCTGTTAGCATGCTTCTTTGAGATCCTGGATGTGCCTTGCAAGTGGTAATTAAACTTCATGTTGCTGCTTAGGAGAGATGAAATTGCAATGTGGTAGCAAGGAAAAGATTTGGGCAAAAGAAACTGTCTTTCTTGGTGACATCAGGTAAATCTAGTCGATTTAAGCAAGAGCTATTGCTCTTTTGAAAAGCAGGACACTTTGGTGTCATAATTATATATTTTTTAATATAAATTTATTTATTTATTTTTGGTTGCACTGCTGCGCATGGGCTTTCTCTTGTTGTAGCGAGTGGGGGCTACACATCGTTGCAGTGCCCAGGCTTCTCATTGTGGAGGCTTCTCTTGTTGCAGAGCACCTGCTCTAGGTGCGCAGGCTTCAGTAGTTGTGGCGCATGGGCTTAGTTGCTCCGCGGCATGTTGGGATCTTCCTGGACCAGGGCTCGAACCCTTGTTCCCTGCATTGGCAGGCAGATTCTTAACCACTGCGTCACCAGGGAAGTCCATGGTGTCATAATTATCTTAAACTAAAGGGTATTGATTTCCATCTTACTGATATACATTGAAAGTAAGACTTTTCCTCTTAAGAATACAGATACTTACAAAAGCGTTGGTATTTATGAACTGAATTCTTTTTGTGCTAAATTTATGACTTTTTTTTGTTTTGTTTTTCGCAAAACCACCCTAAAAGGAAAACTTTGAAAATTAAAATTACCCTTTATGTCTACATCAATAAAAATCCAGGGCTGAGGTGATACTAAATTAACAATAACTTAAATACAAATTACCAGAATGAGCCCCTCTTTCTCTGAGTTTATTCTTTCCACTTGTGAAAATCAGGAAAAAGCAGAATGAAAAACTTCCTTTAATCAGAAATCTTCTTGTTTTCAGACCAGAAGGGACACCCTTTGAAGATGGTAAGTCATTCTCAATGTTTTCTATTAAGAGGCTTCTTTTAAGTAGGGAATTGTAACACCACCTATCTAGTTAACTAGTTTCTATTGTTAATAGGTCACATTGTAACTAAATGCTACTGAGAATTTATAGTTTACCAAGGACTTTCTTCTCACATCAGCTTAGTCACCTTCATTACTAGTTCCCTCTATTACTTTGATATTGGCTGTAGAACTCTAAGCCTAGATTAGATGGTGGGGTCTATGTTGAGAATAGTTTAAATGGCCTTGTAGCATGCTAAAAGTGTCCCTGAGGTAAACATCAGAAGGGTAATCATGCTTTTTTAACTTTAGGTATATTGATCAGGTGCTGAGCTGAAATTGTTCTTAATCATACACAGCAGCCAGTAGCTTCACATAACAGCTAGCATTTGACATCCGTAAATAGTTACCATTCTGCAGCATCTTTTGCATCTTAAATTCAGTATTTTCACCAAGAGCCAGGAAAATGGAAAACTCCTTCTAATATGTATTTATAGTTGAACTTCTCAAATTGATTTTAACCAGAAACTTAGTTTCCCTAATTATAGCATGGATTTTTAAAAATTGTTAAACAGGTTTGTCTTAGTTATCACAATGGCTTCAGAATTAACCCATCAAGGATATTTGTACAAATAATGATTGCAGAAGTATTTTTAAGGAGATAACCTGAATGTTCAATAGGAGAAATGGTTAAGCAAATTATGATATATCCAGACTCTAGAATATTATGTACCTATTAAAGAATAAGGTAGATCTGGACGTATATCTGAGGAGACAAAAAAGTTGCAGAATGTATGTTGTAATACCACATTTTTACTGAATACATACATGCAAGTGTGTGTGGTTAAAGGGGTTTGTATACCATACTGTTACCAGTGGTTACCTGTAGATGGGGGGTAAGGAGTTGAAGGGAGGTACTCAAGGAGTTCAGCTTTTTACTTTACACCAGAGGATTCTTAAGGGTGGTCCATTAACCCCTTAAGTTCCCTGTGACCCTTTCAGGGGTTCCATGGGATCAAAACTGTCTTCATACCAGTAGTGAGACATTTGCCTTTTTCATTGTATTAACATTAGTTCTGATGGTACAAAAGCGTTAGTGGTTAAAACCGGCCCTAAGCAGTTTAGCACCTTGGCATATATCAAGACAGTGGCACCAAACTGCTGGGAGTCATTGTATTTTTTGCATTTTAAAAGATGCCAGTTTCAGTTTAAAATGTCTTGATGAAAAAGTGGGAATTTATTAATGTTACTAAATTCTGACCATTGAGTATGCATCTTTTTAATATTCTGCGTGATGAAGTTGGAAGTATGCATGAAACACTTCTCTTGCATACCAAACTATGATGGTTGTCTAGAGGGAAAGGAGTTCTGCAGTCGTTTAAGCTGCAACTTCAATTACTGCTTTTTTCATGGAACATTTTTTACTTGAAGGAATGACTGACAAACTCCGGTTATTTAGATTCAATTATGTATTTGGTTGACATATTCTTAAAAGTTACCAAAATGAGCTGTTAGGTCAAGCAAAGTGACTGACAGTATTTGTAGCTGCTGATAAAATGACGGCTTCCCAATACTTTTAAGACTTCTCTCACGAGATCAGTAGGTGGTATTACCTGTTGTGATTTTTTTTGATGGAGTATATATATAATGAAATATGGCAACATTTAGAAGATTTGGATAACTCAGTGAACCAATATTTTCCAAATGGCCAATGTATTAGAAAATTATGGATGGATAAAAGATATATGCAATATGCAACAGTTGTTAATGTAAGTGATGCAGAAAGTTTATGTGGTTTCAGATTCTACATTGCAGCTAACCTTTAAAAACGTACCATTTCTTTGGTGTAATATCAAAGAATATCTACAATTATCTGAAAAGGCTATGAAAATAGTCTTTCCTTTTTCATTTACATATGTGTGTGAGGACTGATTTTCTTCATGTACCTCAACCAAAACAGCACGTTGCAACAGATTGAACGCAGAAGCAGCTAAGAGAATGCAGCTGTCTTCTATTAAGCTAATCATTTAAGAGATTTGCAAATATGTAAAACAATGCTACGCTTCTCACTAACTTGGTTGGGGGAAATATATTTATTTTCATTAAATGTTACTTAGGTTAATGTGTAATGAGTTTACAGTTGTTAATAAATATGTTAAGTTTTCCTTGAGTTATAGTTTATAATATAATAAATATAGATAGTTATAGCCTGTGATGTGCTGGAGGCAGCTTATACCGATTGTGAGAATCGATTGTTTAAAAATTTGGGGGAATTTTTGCAAGTTGGTTATTAAAGAGCCCATATTTTAAAATTATTTTCAATTTTTGGTGGAAATACCATAAAATGGTATGCTGTTGCATGTATCTCTTCCCAACTTCACATTCAGTGACTTCATTTTGGAAGCTTGGCGTGGTTGGGAGTAAGAGTATAAAGGGGTCCTGAGACCCCATAATGTGAATTTTAAAAGGTTAAAAAAAGCTGTTTCATACTTGTGTTTGTCTGAAGTGTTTATGTTGTACATTTTTATAATTAAAATTAAAACTGTAAAACTATATAGTTAGGTATAAGGCTATCTTTGCTAATGAACTGTACATTTCATAGAATCTCTATTAATATATTAAAATGTGAATTAAATATCATCTTTGATTTTGTTTGTATCTTTGGCCTCCCTAATCCCAAATTTCCAAACAAAAAATGTAAAGAGGTAGAGGTTACATACTGAATATATGACTAATGAAAATAAAATATTAAATATTTTACTGAACACATGCCTCTGATACTGGAGTCATGAGTTGAGAATTTAGGGTGAGAAAGGGTTTTTGTTTTGTTTTTTTAAACTGCATTGATGAAATAAGGAAAGAAGCTTGTGGAGACATCTGGAATGGTTTTAAACTTTTATTGACTTCATTAGGAATAAGCCTCACCTTACTATGCCCAAGGTGTTTTGGTTGGAGCACCTATCCAACCTTCAGGTAGATTTCCTCAAAATAAAAGGACTCTGGATAGTGAATAAATGCAAAAGGAGGCTAGAAAGACAAACACAAAACTATTAACAGTGGTTATTTCTGCTAAATAGAATTGGAATTTGAGTTAAGAGCTCTTCTTTGTACACTCTGAACAGATTGACTTTATTATAAATGCATAATTTTTTTTAAATGCCTGTCTCTTTTGACCATAAGATAATGATTTAGACTGACCAAAATGTACTGTATTGGTCTATAACCAACAGTAGGCAGTTACACTAATGCTTAACTGATTCTTGGCATACTTAAGTGATAGGGCCAGAGCAGACTTTTCACATTAGTGGCCATGCCTCCAATCTGAATCCTTTGTCATGTGGTGGTGAGCCCATCTCAAAATCATTTGGCACCCCCTTCTAAGTTACAATAAATTATTTGTAGTTCCTCAAATGTGCATTTAAAATTTTGGTAGCTAGGGCTAAATTGCTTTCCAACAATATGACAGTTAATGTTCCCACCAATAGCACATGTAAGTGCTGTACCCCCCAAGTGCTTGCCAATGCTGTATGTTATCAGTACATAAATAGTATATTTAGTATATTTTATGCGCTAAACCGAAATTGACAATTAATTTTTGTGTGGTCGTGCAAAAGCCAGCATGGGCTTGGGAGTTCATTGATGAAGAGAAAGAAAAGTTATGCTTGTCTTTACTGTAATTATTTTGGTTTGTTTTCTATCTAGGTACTTTTAAACTAGTAATAGAATTTTCTGAAGAATATCCAAATAAACCGCCAACTGTTAGGTTTTTATCCAAAATGTTTCATCCAAACGGTAAGTAGCAATTTATTAGCCTTTGCAAATGATAGGAGGAAAAAAAGAGTTGTTTCATCCTTTTAGGTCTTGCCCATACTTCTCATTATTAGGGCCCACTTCTAGATGTTGCTTCTATGTCAATATTAACCATACTTTTGTAGTCTGGAATCTTATCAAGGTTCCAGATTTGAGGTAAAGTTTTGTTTTAATAACTTCTGATTTTAAAGTAATATCTATTTATTTATCAAAATGTGAATGACACTAAGAAGAATTTATAGCTTAAAATTTAGCTTGCAGGTAAACGTACAAAATTAAGATCATGTTGTATGTAAAGTTAAGTAATTTATATATAACATGAACATTTTCACTTATTAAATATTCTTTTGTATCTTTTTTTTTTTCTCCTCCTTTGGCCGCACCACGCGGCTTGTGGGGTCTTA
Source organism: Physeter macrocephalus (assembly GCF_002837175.3). NCBI lineage: Eukaryota > Metazoa > Chordata > Mammalia > Artiodactyla > Physeteridae > Physeter > Physeter macrocephalus. The sequence goes on from NC_041221.1 coordinate 131,055,806, forward strand.
GTTCCCTGACGAGGGATCGAACCCGGGCCCCCGGCAGGGAGGGCACGAGTCCTAACCACTGGACCACCAGGGAATTCCCTATATCATTCTTAATGGCTGCAAAATGTTCTGTTATATGAGTTTATCATTATTTATTTAATCATTGTCCAGTTGTTGATTTTTAATTGTTTACAGTTTTAAACAGCACATTTTTCTTGAAAATAAATCTTCTCAAATACCCATGAATAAGTTTTTAGAAGTAGGATTACTAGGTCAAAGGTTTGTATGTTTTTAAGGGTTTTTTTTAAACACAGTTTTCCTCCCTTGTTCCTGTTTTTACTTTTAGCAATTTATTACTATTTTCCATAAATGATTGCTAAGTGACTCTTCTGTAATTAAATTTGCTCTTCCTGACTTATTGCTCTTTACTTCTAATAAATTTGTATTCCTGGATTATAAATTACTGTATGAAAGACTTATTTTCCAGAATATTTAAGTTCTCTTTCCCTTTTATATCCTTTGCACATTTAAATGTGGTTTTCCCCATCAGTTAACTTACTTTCAGGAGGAACATTTTCACAGGTCCTCTTGATGTGCGTCTAGTCTAGAACTACAGACTACATGAGATAACTGCAGGCAGATAGGGATCTCCCTACTCATAGGAGAGGTGTGTTTGTGTGTCTGGAATCAAGGCGATTTCCCAATAATAGATTAGATCATAGATTTAGCCTTTGTGCTTTATTGCTATGAAGTTGCTTTTTCTTTCAAGGTCTTCCCCCACCCAGAGGCAAGGCAGCTTTAATTTTATTTTCTGTTTCTGTTCTGAGGAAATTTTCAAGTCACTTATTATCATTTATTCTACTGTAGCTAGCTTTACTAGCTTAGACTTGTTAGTGAATCAACCCAAACTAGTAAGGGAGCACTGTAAATCAAGGTAGAAAAGACTGTGGAATGTGCAAGGAGTATATGTGTGTAGGTTTAAGATTTTCAGCCTTAACAAATTTATAAGGAAACAGTGTATTTGATTTTTCTTTTATCCTTTCATATTAATAACATGGTTTCCCTTTTTTCCACTATCAGTACCTTATTTAGTTAACTTCCTAGTTTGCTTTTTTTAAACATCTTTATTAAAAGATTCACATACTGTGCTATTCACCCATTTAAGTTGTACAATTCAGTGGTTTTTAGTATCTTCACTGAGTTGTGCAACCATCACCATGATCAATTTTAGAACATTTTTATCACCCTCCCCAACAAATTTCATGCCTGTTATCAGTCACTCCCCATCCCCATCCCCTCCCTGCCTCCCAGTCATAGGCAACCACTGATTTATTTTCACTCTACAGGTTTGCTTTTTCCGGACATTTCATATAAATGGAATCATATAATATATGTGGTCCTTTGTGATTGATTTCTTTCAGCTGACACAGTTTTCAGTTTCATCTGCGTTGTAACACATACCCTGTACTTCATTTCCTTTTATTGCTGAATGATAATCCATTGTATGGATAGACTACATTTTGTTCATTCATCAGTTGATGGATGTTCGGTTTCTAGTTTACTTTTGGATTACTTCTCAAAAATAGTTACTAGTTCAAAACTTTAAAATCATTTTACAGTTTTATGGGTTTTACAGAGGTGATGATTTTTGCTTTGGACTTGCTAAGTTTGATGTTCCTATGGGATGCACAGTAAGCGGTTGACTATGCTGCTTTAAAGCTGAGAGTTAAATCCGGTCTAATGCTAACAGTTGGAAGTACCTAGCACATAGATAGTAATAATTGAGGTCATGAATAAAATTGCCCATAGGGTGTGTAAAGGGTAAGAAGGAAGAGGACCAAGGATAGAGCCCTGAGGAATGGCAGTACTTAAGGGTAATTTGCCTCCTCTCCCCAAAAAGGCCTCACTTATTCCTGTTTGATGCAGTGGTCTGGCTTGTTCAGTGAAGCATTCCACAATTTGGCAGTATCTATAACATTTAAATGCATTTCTCCTTTGTCAACAGCGATTCTGCTTCTGGAAATTTATTGTAGAGATAAATAATCTGGCAAGTTCTGGATAAAAATTTATGTTCATTGTTTGTATTCTCACATAATCAGTTCAGGAGGGGGGAAAAGCCTCTCAAATGTTAGACTTTTAAAACGGTAATCACTTGATTTTTATTTTTATTATGAAAGGAATGCATACTTATTGGAAAAACAAATCATAAGTACAAGGAAAGGTAAAGAAAATAATACCCTTCATCATCCTACTATTTACAGATATCTACATTTTGGCATTTAGTCTTAAAAATGTTTTTGTGACTGCATATACTTCAAATGAAAATATTTATAAATAATTCTTTATTAAAAATGGAATTATCCTAAATAAGTAATTGGAAACTTATTAATGTAATATATTGGGGGTGTCATTCTACATTAATTAACATATGGTAGATGTATATCATTTCTGGCGGCAGTATTGGTATGTAACGTTAATAACGTACCATTATTCAGCCAGTCCCCTCACTGTGGACCAAAGGTAGTTTCCAGTTTGTCACTTCTATAAAGAGTATAATAGTGAACATCCTGTAAATAAAACTTTGCATGTCCATGATTATTACTTTTAGAGTGGAATTGCTATGTCAAAAAATTAGCTTTTTTATCCCCCCCAAGAACTTTATTTAGGAATATTTGGAAATGTGGAATTTAAACAGATTAGCTATATGGTATGTGATGAAAAAATTTAACTCTCACTCAGCCTCCTGATCAAAAGGTGCATAAAGAGTCCTTAGTTTGAGACTGATTTTCCTGTGAGACAAAAAGTTTTAGTTATTGACTAATGTTCAAGATTTCTGACTGAGCCAAGCATTCGGTTTGTGGTAAAAATGTCTCTTTAATTGTTAGAAATGACAAAGTTAATATGTAACCAATTTTAGTGTTGTCTTTGCAGTGTATGCTGATGGTAGCATATGTTTAGATATCCTTCAGAATAGATGGAGTCCAACATACGATGTATCTTCTATCTTAACATCAATTCAGGTAAGCATGTGTTAGGATGCATCTTAACTTTTCAAGATTCTATGGGATATAATTGGCTCTTTTAGGATTAATTTAAAGGCCAAGTGAGCAAACTAACCTTCCCAACACTAAGGTAACCAGTGACAGAGCTTGGACAAAACCCTCATGATTTTTATACAACCGACCTTCTTTTTCATTCGTGACCACATTGGATCGAATACACAATCATTCTGATCAAATTTAAGTATAAAGTGTACTCACAGGTCGGGTGTGTGTTTGGTTTGGTTTGGTTTTTTTGGGGGGGGGGGGCGGTTTGCCACACCACAAGGCTTGCGGAATCTTAGTTCCCTGACCAGGGATTGAACCCATGCCCCCTGCAGTGAAAGTGCAGCGTCCTAACCACTGGACCACCCCGGAATTCCCTCACGGGTCAAGTATTATTCGTGCCCACAAAGAAGAGTCTTCTTGGGGAGAGATAAAGATGATTGCTTAGAAAAAAACATAGGGACCTCAAGAAACTGCCAAGTGCAGAGAAGCATTGAGTATGTTACCCCATCCAAGAAATTCTATTTTAAACGAAAGTAAATAACTATTTGCCAAAGCACTCTGGCAGAATATTTCAGAGTTGACCTTGAATGACAGTTTGGGGGAGGGTTGGGGGGTGAGTGATGTTTTAGTTATATGGATTTGAGAGGAGCAGAAGTAACGTTTTTGGTTTATGACCTTTTTAAAGTTTTTTCTGTCACACTTCTGCTTTAATTCAGGTCATCTTATAAAGTGTTTTCAGCTTTCCTATTTCATTCCCTTGCTGCTAGGTGCATATGTTTTGTTGATTAAAGGAAACAAGGTACACTACCCAACTTACTGTCAGAAATTTGCAAACTTACCTCAGTAATAGAGTTTAACTTTGGAAAATGTTAGTTGCTAAGCTATTTTATAGATATTGTGTATTAACCAAATCAAGTTGTTTATTTCCTGGTTAATGTCTCAGTATGCTGAAGAATATTGTTCTTTTCCAATTTCTTTGAGATTAGAGGTCTTAAGGCAATTAAGAACTATCTGTTTTGAAAGCTTAAGTTTTCTAGCAGCAGGAAACTTCTTACTGTATTTATCAAACCATTTCTGAAAGTACTTAGATCTAAAAATATGTAAGACGTACTAATTTCTGTCTTCATAGAATAATTTCTGTTTTATACAACTTCTGTGCTCCATATCGGACCCATGTTAATATAAAGAATAACTCTACAAATATGTTTTATCTTCTGTCTTTCCTTCTAGTCTCTGCTGGATGAACCAAATCCAAATAGTCCAGCCAATAGCCAGGCAGCACAGCTTTATCAGGAAAACAAACGAGAATATGAGAAAAGAGTTTCGGCCATTGTTGAACAAAGTTGGAATGATTCATAATAGACAACTGGTCTGTTAATCTTTTTCATCATTGTTGTGTATAATTTACCTCTCAGTAGAAAGGCTAACAAATTTTAAGTGCCACAGGTTTTAAGGATTCTGCAGAAAAAGAAAAGTCCTTCGGTTTAGAACCTACAGAAGCTTGTGTATCTTGATTAATGTACTTTTTATTGCATGGTGTGAACTAAGTTATTGCTTACATAAATTTGTAATATATCCTGTTTGTATTTTTTTCCAAGTGTATAATGTTGGTGTGGTTTTCATGACAGAATATACACATTTTGTAAATCTGTACTTTTTTCAAATATTGAATGCCTTATTTTTGAATTCTTTAGATTTTTAAATTGGAGAAAAGCACTTAAAGTTTTTTATATATGAATATTACATGTAAAGCTGTTAAAATACATAACTTCAGTGCAAGAGACTTTGTCACTTATTTCCTTATCTGAGTAGGAGGGGTTAATAAGTCTCTAGCTCTCCATCAATTGATAGTTTCATTTCTAATTTCAAAAGGAGATTTATATTTTATCAAGAAATTCTTCAAATTTGATTCTAAACACCAATTATAATCTCACTTTATTTTGAATGTACCTATATTAGTTTCAGTTGAGCAATTATAAACATAACTGGTTTGATTCTGTCCAACTCTGTATTTAGGCCACTTGTTACTGTTTCTTCATGCACTACTTACTGTTAAACTCTACCTTTTGGGATTTCACAATTTGCACCTCCACCACAAGGAATTGGCACGTCTACCATGAACAGAGAGCTGATGCAAGTTATTTTGCTGCTTGATAGCACTTTAAAAGATTTTTGATAATGAAAAAAGTAAACCGTCAACATTTACCAAAAACTCATGCCCCACTATTAACAATAAATGAGAACTTGTTGCATTGGTTTGAACAAGGCAGATATTTGGAAGGAATCTTGGTATAATTTAAATATTTGAAAACTGCCTTTTAATGCAATTGCCTATCTTTTTATTCTGGAAAAATGTTTTAACACCAGGGCCTGCTGAGTTGCTTTCTCTTGTGGGGATTTTTTTTTTTTTTTAATCTCCTAAGTTGTATAAAAGTTGTACGGCATTTTAGTTTACTGGATAAACAAAACACAGTATTGAAGAAAGCTAATAACAAAGCTATCCTATGCCTTCAAATAGTATAGAAAATGGAAAATATACAAGTAAATTCTGTTGAACCACCTGTGTAGTCTTTCTAGTAGTTAAAAGAGCTGTTTCATTAACCCCAAGAGTTTCTTGCACATTCATACTAGCTTAGTAAGCTAACAGCTTCTTTTCTATTGAAAGGCTGACTTCTCTACTGGAAGACTGTAGGATGGCAATATCTATAGGTTCTATTTATTAAGCAAATTTTAGAAAGGATAAGTCCTGATGTTTCCCTTTAAAAGTTAATACTTGGGAAATTTGGGGGTAAGTGTATGATCTTAGGGAACCTTTGATACAATTGAGAGTTAACTCACTGGAATTATGCCCCCGCCCCCCCAAAAAAAAGATGCTTTATTTAAAGGTACTTTTTGGTCATATCAAATGTGTGATATTTCTATATTCAGCTCTAAAACAGTTTCTTTAGACATTTACTCCAGTGACTCTCGTAGCTATGATAGTCTCCCCTCTTATTTCATTAAATGTTATTTGGATACTACTTCAATATCTATTTTTATCCTTAAACCTGTTTTCCCTGTTTAAAACTGAAATATTTCAAGTATTGATAGATAATTATAAGGAAGTTACATCTTACTTTGCAGGGAGTTAATGAGCTCTAACTCCTAAATTCAACACATGCATAAAACTCATATCTAGCCCCCATTCCTGTTGGAGAAAATTCTTAGGAATGTTCCATCTCTCAATCACTCTTCACAATTTTTTTCTTCAGCCTTGGAACAGATTCCTATTTCTTTGGTTGAATACCAGATGTACTTCAATTTACAAAGTCATGTCATGCAAAGAATGTTTACTCTAAAATTTACTACATAAATTTTATAAATGTATGGTATGGCAAGAGGCTAGAACTAATTTATTTTGGTACAAATTTGGATTCATGTTAAAGATTAAGTGCACTTGCGATGTGCAATTCCTCTGTAACAGTACTTCTAACATAACTCTCTGTGCAAGGCACTATTCTAAGCACTTTAACATGATCACATTTCAAACTCAGAGTAATCTTATGAGGTGGGTACTACCGTATTACAGATGAGGAAACTAGGTACAGATCAAGTAACTTTCTCAAGGTCAACTAGTCAGTATGTGGTAGGGCTGGGATATGAACCCAGGCAGTCTGGTCTTTTAGCCAATAACTATACTATCCCTTAAGAGATGTTAAGGGATTGAGTTTAGTTTTAAAATTCTACTGAACTTAAATATTCATCCCAATTTGTGAAAATATCATGTTGATTGAGTGGTTTTTTTTTTTGCGGTATGCGGGCCTCTCACTGTTGTGGCCTCTCCTGTTGCGGAGCACAGGCTCCGGATGCACAGGCTCCGGACGCACAGGCTCAGCGGCCATGGCTTACGGGCCCAGCAGCTCCACGGCATGTGGGATCTTCCTAGGCCCGGGCACGAACCCGTGTCCCCTGCATTGGCAGGCGGACTCTCAACCACTGTGCCACCAGGGAAGCCCTGATTGAGTTTTATATAGACTTGTGTCTATCCAGTTAAGAGGTTTTCACCATTTTCCACTTTTTTTTTGTAATGTAAACAAGTCTGGATATAGGAACACTCTGATCTCTGATAGAAAGCACTCTTGACTTATAGACCAATTTTTTCCTCTTCCTAGAAATATCCTTGAGTCTGTACAGACACACCCCAAAATTTAAAAGTTGCATGAATATGAATAACTTCTGAAACTGATCTAAAAATTCTTCCTCATGTAGGTGGAAGGTAGTGGAGAGGAAAGCTATTGAAGGTGGCTTATTTAGTAAGTCTGTTGTGTGCCCAGTAAACGAGGTACCTGTCTTATTCATTTAGTACTCTTTTAAAAGACAGAAGCCTGGGGCTCAAAAAACAATTTAGAGTTATGTCTAAGGTAACCTCAATTCTCCCAGGTTTTAAGAGAGATCAAGTTTTTAGGTCTTGGTGGTGTTTATTACAATTCCTTTCTCTACTGCATTCAGCAATGCAGAGTCCCAAAGGAATCTGGTATGTGGGGATTATGTATGTAAACAAAAGTCCATAGGTGGAAAGCTATTAAAGGTAAATGAAATTGTCCATAGGACAGGGGCCTTGTGCAAAGATGGTACTTCAGTTCCCATCTAGTTAGGGAAAAACTAAACTTTTGTCTGATATGGGGAAATTCTAGTTATCTTGTTCTAGTATATGATGTAGCGCACAAAGATATATTAGAAACACACACACAGATGTGTGTGCTGTTTTTTCAGTAATTTCTCCCCATCATCACTACAGGTTTTTAAAACAATTTTGTCAATAATAACCGGAGGTTTTTAAGTTTTCTGTTCATAGCATGGACTAGGGCTTTCTTTTAATTGAGCCCAAAAGATGAACGAGATGCACCCTATACAAAACTCTCTTAGCTCAGCAACATTAGTTCCTTGCTGGTTGAAATCAAGAGCCCTGGAAGGAAAAGCTCCAAGTTTCCTCTTTGGCATATGGAGGACTCAGACTTGGGCTAGAAGCCTGCATGGACTGTCAGGAACTCTGCCATTGACTTAGTGCTAAAGCTTGGCCACAAGATGCTTTTGTTTACCAGTGACTTCTGGAATCGTATATTTGGAAAGACTCTAAATATACTTTGCTGAGTAAAAGCAAATAACCTTTTAGCTGGTTAGAGAGGTCTTTACGTGGTGATGGTCTTTGGTTACAAGTGTGATGCTTCTGTAGTCCTTTGGGGGGATATTAGAGCTGACCTCAGGCTCCATCAACCTGAATCATTTAGTTGTCATTCTTCCTGGAATGCAGGAGGGCTTTTGTGGTGTCTTGAGGGCTGCCAAAGTGCAAATGTAAGCACACTTAAGGCAGACCTCTTAATGCTGCTTCCTGTCTGAAGCCTTCCCTTCCCCCTTTACAAACAAGGCCTTGTGCCAAGAATACTGCAGCCCACCAGCTGAATTGGACTAGCAGCACTCTTGAACAGAAGAATGTCAAATGCCAAGAGGTTTGCAGCTCTTTGGCTGGTCTCTGCATAAAGTCATTCTACAAAACTTGAGTTGGGAGATTTTGTTTTATTTTTTTGTGTTGGTGCTAGTAGAAAGACAACAGGAACGGGAAGCTTCTTGTTCTTATAACCATCTTTAGCAGAGAATAGGAAAGAATCCAGAGACTTTAGCTCATGGCTTCAGCTTCAGCTAAAGGCCTAGAATATCGCCTCCAAAGAAAATCTAGATTAGTGACCTTGCTGTATTGTAGTGGGCCTTGGCTATAGGACTGTACCTGCATGAGCACGTAAGACTGGTTTCAGGTGGAGACTCTGGAACATCGGCTGGAAAGCTGCCTTTAGAATGAAGACTGTCAATCCCAGGGGTGGGTACAAGAGATCTCTCGCAAGCCAGAAAGATCAGCGAGGGCAGTACTGTAGCCTGGTGGTAAGTTGATGATACCATCTGTTAGGGAGAAAGTTTCCTTTCTGGCTTTCATTAGCCCTTACACATTGGTTCTTAGGCAGCGGCTGGGTATGGTGCACACAGAGCAACTTGAGAACAGACTACAGTCACCATGGCGCCCTCTCAAGACCTAAGTAAGTTTGAGGGATCAGGCTGTTAAGAGCAACAATATAAGTACCAAAGATTGGAGCCAAACACTGGGAACTGCTTTCCAGATAACCTCTGGCAGTACATGCACAGGCCTAGGGAGGAGGCCAACAAGACAGCAGTGGACCTCCAAGGGTCCAAGCTCTGAATCCTCTGGGGACACTTTTTAATTAGCAGCTTTGTTTTTTGTTATAAAAGTAGAACCTAGTCATAAAAAATAAATTTGGTAAGCACAAAGGTAGAAAGAAGCATGAGTCATTCTCACCACCTGAGAAGTTGAGAACAGCTGGTTTAAGAAGTGAGGACTGTAGGTGTTGGTCCAAGCCCAAATGTTTCCAATAGTCTGGGGCCCAAAATTCACACCCAAAGTGATAAGGAATCTAGTCAGTTTACAGTGTGAGACTCCAGGGCAAGCCTGCCAGGCAGCTATGTTCATGGAGAAAGGAGCATACCCACAGACTGCAAGCCCCAGACCCCTAGAGGTAGGGATTCCAAGGCTGGCCACGTGCTGACCCCTTTCCCCATCCTGCTTCTGCCCCCTGTCCAAAACAGCCTGGCATTTAATTTGTGCTGCATTGTTCAGTGCCTGCTGCCATTTGTTCTGTCAACATAACTATTGATACGTTGGCACCTAATGGGTGCCAAGCTGCATGTTAGGTCCACCCTTTTGCAGCTTTCGGAATGGAGACTGGTCTGGTGGGGTGGGGTGGTCATTTTTATTTTATGTAAATTTTAGTTGAAACATTTCATATCTTCCCAGCGTGGCCTCAAAGGGAAAGTAGGGCAGAAATGAAGCAATTCACTAAGTGCCAGGTACTTACAGACATTGGTTTCTCTATGGAATCCTCCAATAAAGTAGGAATCATCCGCACAGTGCAGATCCCTACACTGAGGAACTCAAGAGGAAGGAATTAACTACCAGTTCACAACTACTGGGGATAATTAAACATTCTTAATAAAATGCCGAAGGGAAGGAAAAATGCAGCCCTAACAGCATGAGATTCTGGTGCTAGCATTCACAGCAAAGCAAGGGCTTTAATCACTAGGCCCATGCAGTTCAAGGTTGACCTTACTGTTAATTGCCCCTCCACTAAAGCAGGGGTAGACCAAGAGCTGCCTCAGGGGGCTTGCCTGGTGGTCTAGTGGTTAAGAATCCGCCTTGCAATGCAGGAGACGTGGGATCGATCCCTGGTCAGGGAACTAAGATCCCACATGCTGCAGGGCAGCTAAGCCCACGTGCTGCAACTATTGAGCCTGCATGCCACAACTAGAAAGAAGCCTGCATGCCACAACTAAGACCCGACACAACCAAAAATAAGATATTAAAAAAAAAAAAAAAAAAAAGACCTGCCTCAGGCCCCTAACAGCTTCTTTCTCCTAGGCAAATAAGTTGAAGGGCCATGTTCAAGGATATTTTTGGTTCACTGGGCTTTTTTTTACTAGGCTGGGAAAGAAGGATGGGACTTGGGCTGTGACTACCTGGATTACGTTCTAAAGAGGTATCCTTGTCTGACAGCACCGTCAAGGAAAAAAGCTCTGGTTCACATGCCCAGGTCTAGAACAGGTAGGAATTAGCTCCATTCTAATAGGAGCTTAATAGTCTCAACTTTTACTTTCTATTTGACTTCCAAGGGAATCTGTTCAGGTGATGTAGTCTTTGTTACCACACCTCCTCAGCTGGTACTCTTGTCTATGAGCAAGGCTTTAGGCCCACCTCCATCTCTGATAGGAGCACATGCAAAGGACTCTGCCTCTACTGCTGGCAGTGTGAAAAAAAACCTTCCAAACCAAAATGAGAAAGGCAGTCAATACTGCCACCCCTTGCCCTGGGTGTCATAACTTAGAAGGGACAGAGTAAACTTTGGGAAAGAAATTAGCAGGCTTGCTTTTCATTTAAATAAATAGGTTCTCTGGCTATTTATTTTAATGAAAAGCAAGCCAGGTGAGATTCTGTTTCTTGAGAGGGAGAGCATGCATTTATTTGTTGAAGGAAGCAATTTCCATACGACCACCAACCTGTTTAAGTTCTAAAATTCTCGCCTCTTAAGGATTATGTTTACTCTTATTCCTACAGAACTGAAAGGTATCCCTCTAAACTAGTCAAGAATGAGAGCCAGGACTAGATGACAAGATAACTAGATGACAGGCCTCAGACCCCAGAAATTGAGTCTCCTTCCAGACATCTGTACCCAGGCAGAGACTTTAGAGCTGGACAGCTGGGAAACACAAGTCACCTGATGGTTAGGGGATATATATCTCATGTCAGATACAACAATGTGTATTTTCACTGCCATTTACTACAGATAGCAAAGCAACAGAGGATGGGCAGTGATAGTTAATGTGATTCCTCCCAGTGCCCACAGAACAGGTAAGCCACAGGTCCAAATGGATCCTGGAAAAGTTCAGAGGGAATCCTTTCCTTTGCAGAGGTAGAGAGTATTGATCAGGTGAGCCACAGACTCTGAGGAATGTTTCAAAAAGCAACTTTCTGGATTACATGAAAGGGCATCACTATTAACTGAGCACCCTAAACTGTACTGTTAGTATAGGTCACCCAAACACAGGTCCAAAATGCACAGGTCCATTTATATGTAAATTGTTTTCAATAAATATGTACAGAATCTGCAGTTGGTTGAATCCATGGGTGGTTCAAGGATCAACTGTAGTTGCTTCTCAAAAGGTCTTGAGACTTATGTCTTTTAACAGATAAGATCCTCTCCTAGTCATCACTTGCAGTAATACTTTATTTACCATGTCCCTTCCTGTGATCTCACTTGATCCTCAGCCCATCTTGGGGAGGGCTGTATATATGAAGAGACCAGTAGCTTGCAGCTTATATCTGGTGTGAGCTCCAGTTTCAGATCTAAGAGTGGGCCATTTTACTTGCACAGGAGTGCTGCAATGCAAATTTTAGATTTCTATGCCACTTTCCACTCCAAAAAAAACAAAGGATAAAATTCTAAAATACTGATTAATTTTATAGGTGAGATAGCCACAGAGGTTGTGAAGGTAAGATGAAAAACAGGCAGCTTATCCTGGGAAGAGTAATGGGATCCTGAAACAGAAAAAGGATATTAAGTGAAAACTAAGGAAGTCTCAATGAAGTGTGGACATTAGTTAACAGTGTATCAATATTGGTTCATTAATTATAACAAATGTACCATACTAATGTAAGATGCTAGTAATAGGGGAAACTATGCAGAGTATATGGCAACTCTGAACTATCTTTGCAGACTTCCTGTAAATCTACAATTGTTCTAAAATAAAAGCTTATTTTTTAAAAGTTTTTAAAAAAGGGCAGCTTAAACTGAGGAAATAAGAGAAAACCCACTAGAAAATGGCACCAGAAAATTTGATTAACTAGAGAAGTCTTCAAAAACTATAAAGACTTTGCAATGGATGTGTTCCTGATAGGACATTTTATTTTATATCTTATAGAGAAGCCAAGGCTCACTGAGCACTGTGCTTGGCCCTCTAACATCTTAAACCTTGCCATAGGTCTTTGTGATAGGTATTTCTATGATCTTCATTTTCCAGGAAAGGCCACAGGAGAAAAGTGGCCTGTCAGAGGTCCTGAGGTCTTCACTTGGGCCACCCTAGTGGTCACTACAGATTAGAGCTAGAAGCTGCACAGAGATGTGGTATGCTGTTTGGCCTTAACCTTGAGCCATGGGTGAGAGTCGTCCTACTTCTCTGCCCCCAGACACCATGCTCCCACAGTTGCTCTCCTCTTCAGCACTTCAGTGACCTGAGTTTACCAGTAGATTAAGCTAAGGCAGGTCCACTGTCGTATTCTGCGACCCTGTCCCATACAGTGATAAGTGAATCCTGCTGTGACTGTTACATTGTTGCCCCCCAAATGAAGTCCCTCTCGGTATTTATGCCTGGAGATAAGTACTTAAGAGTGGGTACTAAATAAGAAAGAGGAACAGGGAGGGGTTAAGAAATATACATCAACTGAAAGGGGGAAATTAATAAAACCAGAATTTCAGAGCAAAGCAGCACTGCACTAATAAGCAAGTATTTCTTGAGGGACTTTGTACAAGGCAATTCCTCAAGCCTAGAATACTGAAGCCTCAGGCTCCCTGCAGAAAAAGAGAATACGGGCTTTATTCAGCAGCCTGGAAGGCTTTCTAGAGAACCTACAATCAACTGGCTGCCTGAAACAAGCTGTGGAATCTTGTGTCAATGAGTTCTAAAATAAGGCTTTTTTATAGGCTGCCTCTTCCCATGAGCTGGTAGATACCTGAAGCCTATGATTTGATTTTCACTCAACTCTTTAAAAAAAGATGAAGTGTGTGTGGCAATAGGGTACATGGATGGTGTAAACTTCAGGTAGAAATAAGGGATATGGTTTACCTCAGTCGGCGGGGAAAAAAGACCATAAAGCAGAATCACACATGAAGGTACGTTGTTGAAAAATCCAAAGTGTAAAATTCACTACCTGCCATTATTACATCAACATTAAAAAAAAATAGGCATTTTTAACATTTTGACCAACGTTCAAAACCTGAAAATAAAAAAGAGGGCATGATTTATAAATACATAAATATCCATGCATACTTTTACAGTGATAGCTACTAGAAGAATGAGAACTTTTAAAACGCCAATCTAGACAAGATTCCCTTTCATTCCAATTGCCTCTTTCCTACATGTTGTTAATATCAAGAGTCTTAAGAGAGTTGCTGAGGTCAATGTCATATTCATCCCAGCCTCCTTTCCAAGCCTGTAACTAATGATGAAAATGTGATGAATCTTCTGCCTTAGCTTTGATGCTAGGAAAAAAAGAAAAAGTTAGTAGCCATGTAGTCTAATGAATCAAATTCATAAATTAAAATACAGCAGTGATGCAATATTTATGTACTACCCAGATGGTAGGTAGACTCAGAAATTATTAAGATTTTACTACATACAGAAAATTCAGCAAAACACTGACCATACTATCCATTTGGAAGCCAGAGTCTAATTTTTTTGTCTTGTCACTTGTGATCTATAAATGTTCACAATTTAAAGTGATAACAGAAATACTTAAAAAATAACTTTTTCCATGGCATGCTCTGCAATGAAGGCTTCTAAAAACAGAATCACATAAACACTTATTGTTCTAAATTAAAATCAGTTGAATCCAGGTAGTAATTTACAACATTTCACATTGAGTCAGGATATTTAGGAGATGTGAAGGTTATAGGTTTCTGGATTTCACACTATTAGAAACTACAGAAACTGCATGTCTTCTAACAGTGGTGAACTGAAGCAGATGTATTCTTTCTGGGTACTCTCTAGCACCACTGGTAAATTTAAACTTGGCTTTAGACAACTTTTAAGCAGGGTACAAAGAAATCATTTTGTCTGTCACCTTCTATTTGAATGGATTTCCTTAACATTTAGCAGTGCAAGTGAATCAGTCTGAGACTCTTTTTAGTAAGCAGAGTTTTCGAGGTATGACCTATTTCCTAGCTTAAGCCTGTCACTCCAGTCTTTGAGAAGTGAAGAAGCGAAATTCCTCAGCAAAAGCAAAATATAAGAGGGCTTTCTCTTTTTAGGAGACTGCAGTATTACCTAAAGAAACCATCTTTAGTCCAAAAGGAAAGAGAATCCCCTAAGCCATCTCTCAAATTTCCAATAGGATAGACCAAGGCTATAGCAGAAGAGTTGCCACTGGCTTTGGCTGCTCCAAGTATGGTCTTTGACTCAAGGTGCTGGCAGGTGATTGACTCAGCCTGGGCACCAGGCAACAGACTGGCCTGTGGGGTCAGAAAGAGCTTTTCTGGCTTCTTCTATTTCTGTGGATAAAGGGAAAAGAAAGGTAGCTCCATGGAGCATTTATCTTAGGATACAAGACAAAACCTGATTTAACTAATCTGATAAGCTGAAAAAAATTTTTTTTAAATACTCACAAATAGTTGCCATCTTATTAGAATCACATCTCCTTCCACCAATGGAGTGGCTGCTCCATTACTTTAGAGCTTGCCAAGACCGTATATAATGCACAAAAAACCTCTTGAAAGGCAGGCACACTTGTTTTTCCAACTTCTCTTTCACATTTCACATTTAGTCACTTTCCATACTGTCACTTTCCCTCTTGGACAAAAATGTTCTTAGGGGGGACTTCCCTGGTGGTGCAGTGGTTAAGAATCCACCTGCCAATGCAGGGGACCCAGGTTCGAGCCCTGGTCCAGGAAGATCCCACATGCTGCGGAGCAACTAAGCCCATGCACCACAACTACTAAGCCTGCAGTCTAGAGCCCATGTGCCACAACTACTGAAGCCTGCGCGCCTAGAGCCCGTGTTCTGCAACAAGACGAGCCACCGCAATTAGAAGCCCGCGCACCACAATGAAGAGTAGCCCCTGCTTGCCGCAACTAGAGAAAGCCTGCACGCAGCAACGAAGACTCAATGCAGCCAAAAATAAATAAAAATAAATTTATAAAAAAAAAATGTTCTTAGGAAAAATGGAGTAATTAAGTGGACAGATTTTTTTGAGCCAATAATGATAGCTTCTTAGTCAATCACTCCTCTTTCTCCTTAAGACAATGCCTTGGAAATATAAACTCTGACAGTCTTAGTAATACATCATTCCTGAGTGAGCTGCTGCTCTTTGCTAATTATTGCTCATTAATGGGTAAAGCTGGTTGGTCAATCACAAAGTCTGCTAGTAGGTACCTAGGGAGGGCTGTTAGATAACTGAGACTGTTCAGTATATTTTGTCTGAATCCCCCTTTTTCAGAAAAAAAATCATACACTGCAAGTATCTGACAAATACCACCTGTCAGAGACCAATGCTCATTTCTTTTCTCAGATTCCACATCCCCCTTCCCCCACCAAAAAAAAAGAGAGTTGGACAGACCACAGAGGTGTACTGGCCTTAAAACTGCAGAATAACCATAAAGTATTTTAAAAATCTTACTTTAAAGAACTTATGTCCCTAAGTTATCTTCACTATTCAGTCTCGGGATACCAGTAATGCCAGGCGATTCATTTCCACTTGCTAGCTAGCTTCAAAACCCAACTAAAATAATTTTAGAGCTAAGGATCAAAGAACTATAACTGACCTTTTCAGGTGCATGGATCAACATCAAAGTTTTTTGTTTTTGTTTTTTGTTTCTGGGGTGGCAATGTTGCTTAATGTTTGCCAGCCTCTATCTATTACATGCAAAAACCTCAGGCAAAAAGACAAAAAAAAACTGCTGCAAAGCTCCCAGGGCGCTCTTTCCAGTGGGCTCTCAGGGTAGCCTTCAATAGAGAAGGGACAGCCTTCAACACAACACAATTCTGTCATGGCACACAGCTCAGATGACTTGTTCTCAGGACAGGCTTATCTAAAAGACTCTTACCAACTGGCAAAACTCTACACATCCTCTAAGTATCTCACTTTTCAGGATCAACTTAGCTTCATTTTCAGTGACATCAACAGTCTAAAACTTGGTTACTAAGAAAACATAAGTTTTATTTGAAGGAAGTTCAAACATATATAATCAAAAAGTGCTATAGAAATACAGGCTCCCTGTAGGCTTCTTCCAGGTAGCTAGGTGCCAATCATTAGTCTGATGGCAGAGCTGGTTTCAGGGATGCCAAAGTTCATTTCTGAGGACTCTTCTCTGGAGGCTGACACTGTGCAATTAAAGAGTCAAAAACGAATATCCCAGGACAGGGCTCCCTACATTTTTGAGGTTCAAGACCCCTTTACAATGTTTATAACAGTTTAGAAACTCTTCTCCTCAACACACATACATATACTTCTTCACAATAGCCTATGGATAATGTTAGGGACATGCGTATTAATTACAAAACCTCCTTAGTCTCTTCTGGAGTCTGAAGCCCAAATATCGTGAAGTGTTCTGACCTCTAATATCCCAATATGACTGGAAAGAGACAGAGAAGTATAACAAAATTTATGTGAAAATGGATCTTACAGAGGGCAGAATACCTCTTAAGACCAAAAGGCCAAGGAAAGAATCAGCCATGAGCAGTCAGGAAGTAAAGGCTCATCCTATTCCCTGCCTGCCCCTGACGAATGGGGTGCAATCAGGTGGCTGGAAATTATCTAGACGCCCCATGCCTGGGCCCCAGGAACCTCACCGCTAGGATACTGAAGGACTTCCTAGAGGTTTTTTTAAAATATTATATAAGAGAATCCAAAAAGTCACCAACTCCTAATTCACAACGGCTCCCGGGCTACAAACAGCCCTGTTAACAGATTTTAAAAACAAAATAGCCCCTTGAACACAACCTGAACTTTTGATTCCAGGTTCAATTAAAAAACAATACTTTTTTAAAGAAAAATATCTGAAATCAAGTGGGGTGTGCTGTTTGGGGCTGAAGTACTTTCTGGGCAGCTGAGGATTTGATTAGCTCCTGACACTCACACTGAAGGGAACCTTTTTATATGCCCAGCTTCCCAAAAAAAGACCCAACTAGGGTGAAGCAAGGGCTTACCTATGTTTCTGAAGATAGAACTATAAGAGAGGCCAGCAGTCTTTACTCTTTTGCTTTGGTCAATTTTGTAAGCATTTTCTGAGCATCTTCTCTGGGTTATGCCTATACTAGGTTTTGGAATTAGAAGGACTAATATCTAGCCGTTCCGTGGCACGTGGGATCCTCCCGGACCGGGGCACGAACCCGTGTCCCCTGCATCGGCAGGCGGACTCTCAACCACTGCGCCACCAGGGAAGCCCTGCCCAAATCTTTTATATCCTTACTCTTTTTTTTTTTTTTGTCTACTTGTTCAATCAATTATTGAAAGAGGGATATTAAAGTTTCCAATCACAGCTGTGGATTTGTCTTTTTCCTTTTAGTTCTTTCAACTTCATGTATTTGCAAGGTTTTATTCAGTACATAGAAATCAATACAAGATGATTGATTTATCTTCTTTTTTTTTTTTTTTTTTTTTTTTGTGATATGCGGGCCTCCCTCCGTTGTGGCCTCTCCCGTTGCGGAGCACAGGCTCCGGACGCGCAGGCTCAGCGGCCACGGCTCACGGGCCCAGCCGCTCCACGGCATGTGGGATCCTCCCGGACCGGGGCGCGAACCCGATTCCCCTGCATCGGCAGGCGGACGCGCAACCACTGCGCCACCAGGGAAGCCCAGAAGGACTAATATCTTAAGCACCATCTCTTCCCTCAAGAAGCTTACAATCTGCTCTTTAAAAGGTCTGGGTAAAGTGCTAAAGAAATAAACTATGGGAGATGAGGAAGCAATTAATTTTGTTGCCTTAGGAGACCAGGGCAAATGAGAAAAACCATATCTTGGGAGATTGTGAAAAGCAGTTGGGACGCCCAGCCCCATCCTCTGAGCTTCCTCTGCCACACTCTCCATGGCCCCAGCCAAAGGACCCAGATACAAGGCTCAACAGGCAGCAGCTCACCATGTAAAAAATCCACAGCCTCAGATCAGAACAAGCCTGGCAGAATAGGGAAAAGCTATGATGATATTACTCCATCTACATTTCCATCAGCAAGTCAGAGGGTCCAAACAGGTCTGGTGGGGTCCTCACTGATTGGGGTAAGGCTGAGTTAATGTTACCAACAAGATTTTTTAATAGGTGGGAAACTGTAGAACTCTAACCAACATTTTCTTAAAATTCAAGCAAAAAGCTCAAAACAGAATTTTCCTAAAGGAACTGAAGAGGTTGAGTTTATGTGTTACTCTACCAACAATGCATAATTTATCTACTGAGTTGTTCTCTAGTTATGAAAAGGCTTATACCAATTACAGAGAAATAAAATGAAAGGGCTTAGATTGGGGTAGTAAACAAGAGCATTCAGAAAACAATATACTCTAATACATCATCATAAAGGCAGGGGCCGTTAGCTCTATACCATTTCAAATGCACTTGGAAATCCTGTTTACCTTTTTCATTAATTCACTTCTGGTAGTAAATTGTGGCAGGTCTTCCACTTCAATCCCATCAGCCATTTCCATCACCTTGTCTAAAAGGTCTTTGTTGTAACTGCATGATAAAAAGTAGTAAGATAAAAACCGTGGAAGAATTATTGTCACTGTGGGCTAAAAAGAAATTGCAGGTAGCTGGACTATAAACTCCTCCTCTCAGAGGAACGATTTGATACTCCTGGGGAAACTGATAGATGTTCAGCATCAAGTTAGAAAATAGTTCTTGCACATGTGGATACAGAAGCAGCACTAGGGATGCCAATGGAGCAGGTGTCTTAAGATTTACAAAACAAATAAGACTTACAAAAATAGAGGCACTGTACCTCTGGCAGTATATATTCACAGATATGATATGAGGGCCAAAATTCTTTTTTATTTTTTTGAACATGTGGAGTATTGGTCTAACGAAAATAACATTATTTGTTCATCTGTCCAATTTTCTGACATTTGCCTAATCTTGGATCCTGTTAACCAGAATTTACTAGAGGAACCGGGAAGTCAGAGAAAAGGGAGGGATACAGCAGGCACTGCTTCCCCATATCCTGTTCTAATAACTCCCCAAATCTGAAAGCAAAATCAAGCAGCTTAGGGCTGGAGGGACCATGTGACTAGACAGCCATAAGGAGCACAGAAACCAGGACTAAAGCCAGGTCATCTCATTATCCTAACACAATTTCAGGAAATGCTTAATAAAAGGAAGTGGGAGCCTCAAGATTTGCCACCTGCTTCATGGTGTGACAGAGGGAGTGCCATTTCAAAAAGTCCCTTGAAGGCATTTGTTATTTTGATAAAAGGAAAGGCAGAGAGGCAAAGACTGCTTCTTGCTACATGGTCTAGCAGACTAGGACATGGGGAGAAAAAGACAAGGGCCACAGACTACATCCTGCCATAAATGGTAAAATCCACCAATCCTGCTAGATGCTGCATGACCCTAGGTATGTCTCTTTCCCTCTCTCAGCTTTGCAGATGTAAAGTAGAGATCTGAGTTTCTGTCCCTGCACGTTTGCCATGTGGAAGAAAGGAGCTAATGAACTTAAAATGCCCTCTGCAAAGGTGAAAGTTTGAAGTAATTATAATAATAATATAAATAACAATGGCAACTCGAACGCCTAGCATGTATAGAGCTCTTGCGAGATGACAGCCTGTGCTAAGTGCTTTTCACCCTTTAATACTGTAGTCATCCCAACTAATTTTCCAGATGAGGAAACTAAAGCTCAGAGAGATTAAGTATCTTTCCAAAGGACTGGCTAGGGTGGAAACCTGCCTTAGGCCTGTCTAGTGCGGTTGGAGTTTGGGGGCAGGGTCAGCCTTGGGCAGGGGTCAGCCCTGGGGGAGGACTGCGGATCCGGACAGGGTCAGCCAGCCGCCAGGGGTCCGCACCTGCAACCCAGGAAGAGGTGGTTGGCCCAGACCATGGAGAGGGACAGCAGCTGGTCCAGGCGGCCGCCGCCGTCTGGCGGGTCGCGGTAATCGGGCAGATGGCGCAGGATGAATTCCATGCGGGCCTTCCATTGCTTCTCGCTCTCCGAGTAGGAGCGGAACTGCTCAGCGAAGTCGGTCGCCTGCCGCACACCAGAAACCAGCTCCTCCACGGCTGCAGCCGCTTCGCCACCCACCATGGCGCCCTCCGTCGCTGAGGGCCGGACCCGCCCACCGCCTTCCGTACACGCACTGCGCCACCTCCCCGCGGCTAGAGGGGCCGCAGCGGCGAGCGACTGCTCAGGAGGACTGGTCTGGAGCGCCCTCGGCGGGCGCGGCGGCCTCACCCGGCCCGGCCCCTCAGACTTCTGCAGCCGCGGCCCGTGGAGTGGGCCTACCCCGGGGCCTCAGGGGCAGTTCTCGGCCCACCCCGCGGGGAACCAGTAGGAAAACTGAGGCCCTCCCAAGCACAGAGTAAGGGCAGCCCTCTCCAATTCGGCAGCCGGATGCCAGCCAGGACTGTACTGTGTCCTTGGCCTGGGAATTCCCCGGGCACCCGGCCCGCAGACCGATGCCCCCAGTTCTGAGGACGTATAGGTGTAGCTGCTCTGGATCTACTTTTATCGATTCCCAGAGGTCTCGACACTCCACCCAGGTTGTGGCCCGCCTTCCTGGAGCCAGTAATCCATCCAACTGAATACCTGCCAGACCCTTTGCTAGGTGCTGGAGACGCAATGAGAGCAAATTCAGAGCGCTGCTCTAATGAACTTTACAGTCGTGAATACTTAATTGCTCAAGGGTAACTTTTCAAAGTTGGCAACTTTTATTAAAGAAAGGCCCTGAGTGCTAGGACCATGAATAAGCAAGAGACCTGATCCAGACTTGGAGGTCAGGAAAATGATGCTGGAGAGCAGAGAGATGAACAAGAGTTAACTACATGAAAAAGAGTAGGGCACTGCAAGAGAGCCTGGCCTGGTGAGAGAACTGCAAGATCTGTATGACAGATCCTAAAGTGGGGGACAGTGGAGGAGATGAGGCTGCAAAGATTACCAAGAACAGTAGGTCATGGAAGGAGTTGTGGTCTAGACCCTAAAAGGAATGGGGAGCCACTGAACGATTTTAACCAGGTGTATCCAAAAGATGCTGGGAGGAGCCAAAATGGATGTGTCAAGAGGAGATGAGCAGGTGAGTTGGCCTAACTCTGCTGTCTGTCCTAGGGTCGGGTAGACCCATCGACAAACAGAAGAGCTTCCTCATAAGAGGTGCATTTCCCATCCCGTTCAAGTACAATAACTGGGAAACCACTTGAGCCTCCATCAGCCTTGGGAAATTATTGACCTAATAGGCTTCCCCATCATCCCCCATCAAATGTGGGGCAGAGTACAGAGCTGAGCCTAGAATCCAGGATCCAAGATTCCAGTGTAGGTCCTATATTGTGAATGAGGCCGAGGGGCAGAGCCACCTATGTGTTGTCTGCTGCTTCTGCAGCTTCTAATGAGACATCAGGGCCTCCAACAAGCAGAAACCCCATATAGAATGGAAATATCAGGCAGTCTTATGAGTAGACTGTGCCTGTAGAACCAGCACCAGGCTCAGTGACATCCCATTGTGGTTAAAAATAGGGAGGCACGCTACTCTCACCCTGTTGAGCAGGAAGAATGTGAACAGGGCTATGAAACCAAAGACAGACTCAGCTACTCTACATCAGCCAGGAATAGGTGCCCAGAGCTGGGGCTCCCAAAACTGAGTGCAAATTATGTCTCCTGAGGGCCTTGTTAAAATAGCAGATTCCCAGGGAGTTTCCTGGTGGTCTAATGGTTAGGATTTGGCGCTTTCACTGCCGTGGCCCAGGTTCAGTCCCTGGTTGGGGAACTGAGATTCCACAAGCTGCGTGGCAAAAAAAAAAAAAAATAGTGGATTCCCAGGCCCATCACTGGATTAGTAGAGTTAGGGACTTCCCTGGTGGTCCAGTGGTTAAGACTTCACACTCCCAATGCAGGGGCCACGGGTTCTATCCCTGGTCAGGGAACTGAGATTCCACAAACTGCGTGGCAAAAAAAAAAAAAAAAATAGTGGATTCCCAGGCCCATCACTGGATGTTGAGTCTAGGCTCCAGGTAATTGATTCCATCTGCAGCTGGCCAAACTTTGAAAAATGTTGATGAGCGTTCTTGGAACCAAATTCTGGGTCACCTGATTGTATGGTGGAGAGGTTGACCCAGAAATAGGAACCTGGGCTTTGTGACCAACAGCTGCAGCTACACAGCTAACTCCGCCCCCCGGGGTGTGAAAAAGCTAAGAGGTCATCCAGCAGCTGGTTCATTTAGCATCATCTTTGATAATGATGAGACATATGCATATGTGTACCTACATACAAACATATTCAGACATGCATGCAGGTTATAACAACTCAAAAGTACACAAATAGGTATTCTTTTTTTATAATATGATCTTGTTAACATTGTACTTTCAAAATGTAAAGTAGCCTAAAATGATTAGATAATATTAACATTTTACCAGCCCCTGCGGCAAGTCCAATTACTGCCCAGTTTATTGTTTCTAACTCGTTTCTGTGATTCAGGTTTTCTTAAAGTTACTTACTTATATAGACAAGGATCAGTTTTCCTACTTCATCTTCATTTTAAAACATCATTATTGATATATAATTCACATACCATAAAATTCACCAATTTAAAATACTCAATGGTTCTAGTATGTTCACAGATTTGTGCAACCATCAACACGAATTAAATATAGAACATTTTCATTACCCCAAAAAGAAACTCCATATCCATTAGCAATTGCTCCCCACTCCCTCAAGCCCCTGGCAGCAACTGATTAACTTTTTATCTCTATAGATTTCCTCTTCTGGACGTTTAACGTAAATGATTTCTTGTGACTAGCTCTTTCACTTATGGAATGTTTTCAAGATTCATCCATGTTGTAGCATGTGTCAGTACTTCATTCCTTTTTTATGGCTGAGTAACATTCCATTGTATGGATATACCTCATTTTGTTTATCATTTCATCAGTTGCTAGACATTTGGGTTTTTTCTACATCTTGGCTATTATGAATAATGCTGCTGTGAACATTCATGTACAAGTTTTTATGTGGACATATATTTTCAATTTTCTTGGTGTATAGTGGATTGCTACGTCTATGTTTAGCTTTTTGAGGAACTAACAGATTGTTTTCCACAGCGTCTGCACCATTCTACATTCCCACCAGCAATGTATGAGGGTTCCGATTTTTCTACATCCTTGTCAACTCTTATTATTTTCCCTTTTTTTGATTATAGGCATCTTAGTGGGTACAAGGCTGTATCACATTGTGGTTTTGTTTTGTATTTCCCTAAGGAATAATGATGTTGAGCATCTTTCATGTGTTTATTGGCCATTTGTATATCTTCTTTGTAGATATGTCTATTGAGATCCCTTGCCCCTGTTTTTTTTAATATCTTTATTGGAGTATAATTATTTTACAATGGTGTATTAGTTTCTGCTGTACAACAAAGTGAATCAGCTATATGTATACATATATCCCCATATCCCCTCCCTCTTGAGCCTCCCTCCCACCCTCCCTATCCCATCCCTCTAGGTGGACACAAAGCATCAAGCTGATCTCCCTGTGCTGTGCAGCAGCTTCCCACTAGCTATCCATTTTACATTTGGTAGTGTATATATGTCAGTGCTACTCTCTCACTTCATCCCAGCTTCCCCTTCCCCTCTGTGTCCTCAAGTCCGTTCTCTACATCTGCGTCTTTATACCTGCCCTGCCGCTAGGTTCATCAGTACTGGGTTTTTTTAGATTCCATATTTGTGCATTAGCATACGGTATTTGTTTTTCTCTTTCTGACTTACTTCACTCTGTATGACAGACTCTAGGTCCATCCACCTCATTATAAATAACTCAATTTCGTTCCTTTTTATGGCTGAGTAATATTCCATTGTATACATGTGCCACATCTTTTTTTTTTTTTTTTGCCACATCTTCTTTATCCATTCATCTGTCAATGGACATTTAGGTTGCTTCCATGTCCTGGCTATTGTAAATAGTGCTGCAATGAACATTGTGCTACATGACTCTTTTTGAATTATGGCTTTCTCAGGGTATATGCCCAGTAGTGGGATTGCTGGGTCATATGGTAGTTCTATTTTTAGTTTTTTAAGGAACTCTTCTCCATAGTGGCTGTATCAATTTACATTCCCACCAACAGTGCAGGAGTGTTCCCTTGCCCTTTTTTTAAAAAAAACAAAAATAGACTTTATTTTTTAGAGCAGTTATTGGTTTACAGCAAAACTGAATGGAAAGTACAGAGAGTTTCCATACATCCCATCCTCCCCTGACCCCCACCACACATAGCCTCCTGCACTACCAACTGCTCTCACCAGAGACACATCTGTTACGTTGACACATCATTCTCATCGAAGTCCGCAGTTTACGTTAGAGTTCACACTTGGTGTTGTACATTCTGTGGGTTTTGACAAATGCATAATGACATGTATCCATCATCATACTAACATTTGGAATAGTTTTACTGCCCTAAAAATCCTATCAGTGTTTTCTGAAGAGCAGAAGTTTTTAATTTTGATAAAATCAAATTTATTATTTTTTTTATGAGCCATGCTTTTTTGTCCTATCTAAGAAATCTCTGTCCTATCTAAGGACAAATCTTTGTCCTATCTAAGAAATCTTTGTCTAACTCAGTGACCTAAAAATTTCTGTTTTCTTCTGGAAGTTTTATAGTTTTACGTTATACTTTTAGGTCTGTGATTCATTTCAAGTAAATTTTTGTATATGATGCAAGGTATGAGTTGTCAAGAGCAACAAAGAATATAAGATTTTATCCCACTTACAAGCTAATAGGTTACCCTGCCACAGTTTCAGTGGGTGCTGGCAAAATACTTAAGACTCCTAAAACAGAGACAAAGAACTTAGTGACTCAGAGCACAGTGAACATGAGTTTCATGTGTGTATTGGTTCCCCTTGTCCCCTAAGTCCCACAGGGACTATGCCAAAGGGCCCATGTAGATAAGGTACAAACAGGTACACACAGTGGGTTTGTGTGACCACCGAGGAACCCCAAGTTTAAGGAACATCAATCTTTTTTAAAAGATTTATTTGGCTACGCCAGGTCTTAGTTGTGGCATGCAGGATCTTCAGTTGCGACATGTGGGATCTAGTTCCCTGACCAGGGATTGAACCCAGGCCCCCTGCATTGGGAGCATGGGGTCTTAGCCACTGGACCACCAGGGAAGTCCCAGGGAACATCAGTCTTTTATAAAGGACTGCAGGCAAACCTGCTCAACCTTTGCCCCAGAGCAATACATTATCTTTTTATCTGGATGGTAAACAAATTTACCCTTTGCTCTGAAGATAGACACTATCCGTAGGCTGCTTCATGGACTAAACATCCTTGAAAAGACAGTCTGGAACAAAAGG
The DNA here is from genome assembly GCF_002837175.3 of Physeter macrocephalus. Lineage (NCBI taxonomy): Eukaryota > Metazoa > Chordata > Mammalia > Artiodactyla > Physeteridae > Physeter > Physeter macrocephalus. Next base: position 131,081,662 of record NC_041221.1, read on the forward strand.
GCAGTTAGTGTCTAACTCTTAAGATGTGCAGATATGTGAGAAACCCATGGAAAATTATTTCCCAGCATAGGCTGAGATTTTTTTTTTTTGCATATGGTTGTCTAATTGGTCCAGTACAATTTGTTGAAAAGATTATCGTTTTTCCATTCAATTACTTTGATACCGTTATCAAGAATTAATTGACCATATATGTGTGAATCTATTTATGGACTCTCTATTCTGCTCCATTGATCTATGTGTCTATCTTTTTACCAATACCATAGTGTCTTGATTACTGTAGCTTAAGAGTTAGCAAGCTTTTTCTGTTAAGGGTGGGCTACATATAATTCCTGTTGTTGTTTTTTTTTTTGAATTTTAGAATTTTATTTATCTTTTTATACAGCAGGTTCTTATTAGTTATCCATTTTATACATATTAGTGTGTATACTTTGTTTCTTTTTCAACCACTTAAAAACATAAAAAGCATTGTAGCTTATGGGCCTTACAAAAATAGGCTGCAGGCTAATTTGGCCCATGCTGTAGCTTTATAGTCTTTCTTTTTTTAAAAAATATTTATTTATTATTTATTTGGTTGTGCCGGGTCTTAGTTGTGGCACGCGGGCTCCTTAGTTGTGGTATGTGAACTCTCATTTGCGGCATGCATGTCAAACCCGGGCACCCTGCATTGGGAGTGCAGAGTCTTATCCACTGCGCCACCAGGGAAGTCCCTATAAAGTCTTAAGATCAGGTCGTTTAAGGACTTCCCTGATGGCGCAGTGGCTAAGAATCCTCCTGCCAATGCAGGGGACACGGGTTCAATCCCTGGTCCAGGAAGATCCCACATGCCACGGAGCAACTAAGGCCCATGCACCACAACTACTGAGCCTGTGCTCTAGAACCCGCGAGCCACAACTACTGAGCCTGCATGCCACAACTACTGAAGCCCGTGCACCTAGAGCCCGTGCTCCGCAACAAGAGAAGCCACTGCAGTGAGAAGACCATGCACTTCAACAAAGAGTAGCCCCTGCTCACCACAACTAGAGAAAGCCCGCATGTAGCAGTGAAGACCCAATGCAGCCAAAAATAAATGAATAAATAAATAAGTTTATAAAAAAAAAATCAGATCATTTGAGTTCTCCAGCTGTTTTCTTACACAAAATTGTTTTGGCTATTTTAATTTATTGCTTTTCAATACAAATTTTAGCATTAGTTTCTCAATTTTTAGAAAAACAAAACTGCTAGGATTTTAACTGGGATTGTATTGAATCTATAGATCAACTGGGGGAGAATTAACATCTTAACAATATTGAATCTTCCAATTCATAAACATGGTATATCTCCATGTATTTAGGTCTTATTGTTATGGTATATTTTAAAATCCGATGAAATATTAGATTTAAAACACATTTGCCACTTTATTTGTTCTTCCTTCATTCTCTACTTCTTACTTTCCATCTGTTTCATTTTTCTTCTACCTGAAAAATTTGTTAACATTTCCTTTAGTACAGGTCTGTTAGTGGCAAGCTCACTTTTTGTCAAACTTAAAATGACTTTATTTTGCCTTCTGTATTAGTTGTATGGCTGCATAGCAAACTACCCCAAAGCTTATTGTCTTAAAACAGTAACCATTTATTATCTCACAGTTCCTCCTTTTTAAAAAAAAAAAAAAATTTATTTATTTGGCTGCTCCAGGTCTTAGTTGTGGCATGCAGGATCTTTAGTTGTGGCATGCAGGCTCTAGAGTTGTGGCATGCAGGCTCTGTAGTTGCAGCATGCATGATCTAGTTCCCTGACCAGGGATCAAACCCAGGACCCCTACATTGGGAGTGCAGAGTCTTACCCACTGGACCACCAGGGAAGTCCCTCACAGTTTCTGTGAATTAGGAATTCAGGTATGGCTTAGCTGGGTGGTTCTGGTTCAGGGTCTCTGCTGAGGTTTCAGTACATTTGCTGGTGAGTACTTTACTTATGTGAAGGCTTGTTTAGGGCCACAGGAGCCACCTCCAAGATGTCTCAGTCACATGGTTGTTTGTCTCAGTTCTCAGTTTCTCATTACATGGAACTCTTCGCAGGGCTGCTTGAGTGTCCTCACATGGCAGTGGTCTTCCTTCAGAGTAAGTGAACCATGAAAGAGTAAGGCAGAGCCACAGTATCTTGTATGACATGGACTCATCGGTTACATACCATCACTCTAACTTATTCTGTTCATTAGAAGTAAATCACTAACTCCAGGGACTTCCCTGGTGGTCTGGTGGTTAAGACTTCACCTTCCAATGGAGGGAGTGCGGGTTCAATCCCTAGTTAGGGAACTAAGATCCCACATGCCTCACGGCCAAAAGACCAAAACATAAAACAGAAGCAATATTGTAACAAATTCAATAAAGACTTTAAAAATGGTCCACATCAAAAAAATCTTTAAAAAAAAAAAAAAAAGAAGTAAATCACTAAGTCCAGTACACATTTGAGGGCAAGGTGTCTTAGGCTCCACCTTTTAAATAGAGTGTCAAAGAATTTGTGAATGGATTATATAAATTTATTTATTTATTTTATTTTTGGCTGCGTTGGTTCTTCATTGCTGCACGTGGGCTCTCTCTAGTTGCGGCGAGTGGGGGCTACTTTTTGTTGTGGTGCACAGGCTTCTTGTTGCAGTGGCTTCTCTTGCTGTGGAGCATGGGTTCTAGGCACGCGGGCTTCAGTAGTTGTGGCACACAGGCTCAGTAGCTGTGGCTTGCGGGCTCTAGAGTGCAGCCTCAGTAGTTGTGGTGCACGGGCTTAATTGCTCTGCGGCATGTGGGATCTTCCTGGACCAGGGCTCGAACCCATGTCCTCTGCATTGGCAGGCGGATTATTATTCATTTATTTATTTATTTTTTTGTGGTACGCGGGCCTCTCACTGTTGTGGCCTCTCCCGTTGCGGAGCACAGGCTCCGGACGCGCAGGCTCAGCGGCCATGGCTTACGGGCCCAGCTGCTCCGCAGCATGTGGGATCTTCCCGGACCGGGGCATGAACCCGCGTCCCCTGCATCGGCAGGCGGACTCTCAAACACCGAGCCACCAGGGAAGCCCTGGCAGGCGGATTCTTAACCACTGTGCAACCAGGGAAGCCCTGTGAATGGATTTTAAACCACCACATCTTCTTTTATTTAAAACATTTTTTTTCTTCTCTTCTTTCCTCTTCTTTCTTCTCCTTCTTCCTCTTTCTACCCCTCCTCTTTCCTCCTCCTCCTAAGATGATCTTCTAAAACATTCCTCACCAATTCTTTTAATCGTGGGCCTGGAAATCTTGAGAGAATTCTAGAAGATACTTTAGGAAATACTTTAGAATACTTCTATTCAATTCTTTTACCACGAATTTAGTTCTCATGTCTACATTGCATTGGTTAGTAAGTATAGCCTATCCTAAATATTAGTGTCTCTAGTATTTCCTTGTTAAGTAAAGCTTTGCTTTTCTGCTGAAAGAAAAACCTATTTTTCCATTTTGAGGAAGTATCCATTGATTCCCAGTTTACTGAATGTCTTATTTTTAATCAAGAATAACTATGTGATTTTATCAAATGCATTTTCAGTATTTATAAAGTAATTACATGCTTTTCTATTTAGAACTATTAATATGATGATTTATATTGATAGATTTTCTAATATTGAACCTTATTTCCATTTCTAGAATAAACTCCATTTGGCCGCTGTATATTATTCTTTCAGTGTGCTTCTCTGGATTCTGTTTGCTAAAATTTTATTTAGGGTTTTTTCATTAATATTTATGAGTGAGATTGGCCTTTTTTTTCTTTAGTCTTAAAATCTTTATTATATTTTGGTATTAATGTACTTATATTTGCTTTATGAAAATAATTTGTAAGCTTTTCTTCATTTTTTAGGCTGTGGGGCATTTTAGAAACCATTGGAATCATCTGTTCTTTAAAGATTAGGTTTGTAGAATTCCCCTGTGCAACAATGAGCCTGGTGTTTCTTGGGGTTTTTTTTGGGGGGGGTGAAGGGTAAGTATTTGACAAGTTTTATCAATTTACTTTGACAAATTATCTAACAAATTATTTATTATAAATTATATATTACATCTGTATACTTATATTAATGCATAATATATTTCATTATAATTGTTTGACAAATTATTTTATGCAGATTGGTATATTTTAGTTTTCTATCTTTAGTTTTCTGATAAAACTGTACATTTCATATAGGTTTTCAACTTTATTTGCATAAAATTGTATAATGTTTTCTGTTATGGTTTTTTGTTTTGTTTTTTACTTTCTAATGTTTGTTTGACTATTTCCCACCTGTAATTTCTTACTTGAGGTATTTGTATATTTCCTCTCCTTATTTAAATGATTAAATTTGCTTGAGACTGACCTAATTTACAGATTTTTTTTCTAAGAACAAGTTTATTTATTTCTAAGTTCTACTTTATTTTTGTTATATTAACTAATTAATTTCTGTATTTGTCTTAACTTTCCTTTTGCTTTCCTTTGGTTTACTTTTAAATTATTTTTCTAGATTTTTGAATCAGCTGTTTAATTCACTTATTTTCTTTCATTTATGTTGATATAATCATTGGAGGCTATTAATTTTCCTTTGAGTACTACTTTAGCTATACTCATAGATTCTTCGATATGGTATGTTCATTATTATTGTTTTCTTGAAATTCTACAGTTTTAAATTTGTGTTTTCCCTTTGATCATGGAATTATTTTAGACCTCCCACACACCCCCAAATAGAAGGGCACTTTTTGTTTGTTTTCTGAATATGTTATAAATGTCAGTGTTTATTGTGTTGTTATTATAGGATGCTATCCATATTCTTTTTACTGTGGGAATTTAATGAGCTTTGGTTTGTGGCCTAATTTATAATCTTGTGCATATGCAGGAATATCCCAGAGCACTTGAGAAAAAAGTATGTTCTCTATTCTCAGGGCACAATATTTGATGCATATCAATAACATCTACATTTTTTATTGTGTTGGTTGTACTTCTAGATCCTCATTTAATTTTGACCACTTGATCTGTTTTGGATTGAGAAAGGTGAAATCAAAGCCTTTTATTATTAGTGTGTGTTGCGATAGGATTTCTTTTGTGTTATGATTCCTACTCATCTTGTGAGAAACTCATAGAATTTAAGCTGTGTTAAGTAGTTCAAAATGGAGTCACAGTGGCCAATGTGAATTTCCATATTAGTTGTTTTGAAACATCTGATGTAGGATTGTGAGTGTCTTAGTGTTAGAAACTAAGGGTGTTACTTTAGATAAGAAATTTGTTTGGTAACATCTTAGGAAAGACTTCACTGGAACAGAAGGTACATCAGATAGAGACTAGACTCCCTGTGGTGTAACCATTATACCCTACTGGTGGACTCCTTAAAATAAGACCCTTTAGTCAGGTGACTTGAAGGCTCTTTGCTGGAGGTACCAACTCCAGGCTGCTGAGAGCTGTTCTAGACTGAGACTGCCAGAGACTGTCAGAGCAGAGAGCGATTTCTCACTCAGGCTTGTTGTGAGACCTGTTGAGGGACTGGGGACCACTGCTGAGATGCCTCCTTCTGAGGACTTCCCCTTGGAGTGGTTCATTACCCCTTTTCTATTTTCACTACGTTTACTAACCTGTGTTGTGCATTAATTGTGTGCAGTAGACCAAGTGATTGTGCATTGAGTATTGGCTATGTTTCATACATCTCCAGTCCTGTGTTCTTACCTAGCCTTACTGCTGGGCCCTACCACAGTGTGTCTTTGTCTAAATCTCCTTGTATCTCTATAGTTCTATTATGTGAAAGTTCCTGCTGTGTTATTTGGTACATAGATATTCATAATTTAAATTTTCATGATGAATTATAGCCTTTAGCATTTAAAAGTACTACTCTTTACCTTGTTTAAAGCTTTTTGTCCTGAATTCTGTGTTGTCAGATATTAAGACTTTTAATGTTTGTATTTTTCTGGTATGCTTTTCTTTGCCCATCCTTTCATTATTAACCTTTCTGAATCATTTTGTGTATATAACCTAGAGTTGGATTAGGCTTTGCAATCTACTTTGAAAACCATTTTTAAAATAGATGAGTTAAACCCACTTATATTTATTGAATTGACAAATATATCTGGTTTCAACTCTGTCATATTATTTTATGTTGTGTTTTCATTATATATTTTTGAATTTGCCCTTTTTATTAATGTAGTTTTGATATTTAGGAAGGTTTGTATTTTTGCTCTAAAAGTTACCTTTATAAAATACCCTCAATCCAGTCTTTTTGGGGACTGTATCTTGATTCCCTACTATGAGCAACAATAAAATTATCTTTTAATTTCTTCCTCTCTGCCTCACCCCTCCTCCATCATTTAGTCAATAGAATTAACAATCTTAGTGTTTATGTTGCATATGATTAAGCTTCTACTTGATTGGAAACTTTAAATACTATCCTTTGAATCAAGTAATTTGAGGTGATCAGTAAACTCATTCATATTCCTATCTTCTCTCTTTCTTCTTCAATTTTTTATTAGTAATAAGAAATGTCTACAATATTAAGTAAGGCATGTAACATCTGCATTCTGATCTGTCACCCTAATCTCTATATTTGTTTTATTTCTACAGTTTAATACATTCAGTGCTCAAGGAAGGTCCTTTTACCCTGATTTCCTCAGGCTTGCTTAGCGGTGCTGAGACTGCTGTCCCATGGTTCTAGCAGGTTCCTCTGAAATGGCTCATGAGAATGATATCCTGACTTCTTACAGATTTTTAAATGTTTGTCTGCAGGCTTTATACCTGAAGATCAGTTTGGCTGGATAGAATTCTTGGCCTTGCGGGTGTGGCTCCACTGTTTGTGGTAGTGATTGCTGCCCTGGAGAAGTGGTGGAAGGGTGGAGAGGTGAGGCCGGGGGACCTCTCCGTTGCCACAGTCTTGGACTTCTGACATGGACTCCTTGAGAAGTCACCTGTTCTCTGGATTTCAGAGCTTGGTTGAGGAGAACTTCTCTGTTTCCCAGATTTCTTTACAGCCTTTGTCTCTAGGAAAATGAACCCACTTTTAAAAGTTTTATTTTTTTCCAGTGCTTTCCAAGACTTTCCACTGTCCCCAGTAATCTTGCTTTGTTCAAAATGACCTTGTTCTCATAGTTTCCTTTCAGAATAGGGTCCTTCCCTTCCAGAAGGGAATCATTGCTGGAGATTTCTGAGCTCTCTGAGGCTCTACATCCCCTCCTCACTCAAGGTTTTTCACCAGCTTTCCTGCTCATTTTCACCTCTGGCTGCTCTTAACAACACTTTGGAGGTTGCATTTTTCTCCTGGTTTCACCACATACGTAGTTGGCAGGTTTGCTGTTGTCCTTGTTGAGTGCGAGACAATTCAGAACTAAACTGCTGCCATGTTCCTTCTGAGATGGAACATTTTCCTATTTTTAAATTGTAATAAAAAATATTAATGCCACTAAAACATCCTTTTAACTAAACCTCAATGGACATCAGGGTTTTTTTTCCTTCTGAGAAACTCCTAAAAGTGAAATTCCTGGTTCAGAAGGGCATGCACACTTTTAAAGCTTTTACTATGTTTTGCCAAAGTACCCCCTAGAAAGTTTATACCTAAGTTTCCATATCTACCAGTCACAGGCTTCTTCTTTAAAGCCGGTGAACAGTTACTGCAATCACTGCTCGAACATTCTAGTATTTCCAGACTGTCTTGAGCAAAACTTTGCTTCTCTTTGTGCAGGCCCTCACTTTGTGGCTGACACTTTGTAGAAGTCCCCCACCCAGAGGCCGTGGCATGGAGGCCTGAGGCTGGAAAAACAGCTTGTCATTATTTACCTTCCAGCACTTTCAGCTCTTCTCTTCTGATCTTGGTCTTGAAAAGGGGAGTCAATCCAACAGGTGAAAACACTCCTGGAAATGGCTCAAGAAGGCCTCCTAGTGGGTGGTCAGATGAGAGCCCTGAACCATGGATCCCCAGGGTTTCCTTTTTCTCAGCAAATAACCTAAATTCATTGCGGTCCTGGAGGTATCAAAGGGAAAAATATACCTAGTTCCCCTCCATACATGACAAAACTATTTCAAAATAGCCAAATGGACTGGAGAAGCGGTTTTATTCTTGCCCATCCTGCTTTGGAAAAGTTGAAAATGCAGGTGCATTAAAAATACCAAGTGGAGAAAGCTTTTGGATCTGGTTTCTCAAGGCTTTGTACAGGTTTTCCCAGCCAAAGCTGGGAAACATTAAAAGTTTTGAAACCCTGGGATCCATGGCCATTAAAGAAGTATCTAAATTCTAGATATTCTTCTCCTAGGGCTTCTCGCATATCCTGACTAGCCAACAGCAGAGGACTCTCACAGGGACAAATAATATGCACAACTTTTTTTAGTCTGCTTATGATAATTGTCTCAAATTAACATCACAAGGCAGTGGAAATTACATTCCCCAAAGGCTTCCTACTGCAGGAAGTTACCCTGCTCCTTACTGCAAAGGTAGTAAAGATTAAAATCAGGTTAGCCTCTGTTTTGCAAAAGTTTGTTAATCCATCATTTATATTCACATAAGATGGTGTTTTTTATCAAAATGCATGAATGTTTTAACCTGTTGTAAATGTAAGCTTAAGTTTTTTCTGTTGAGTTAGACAAGTCTTCTCTCTGCCAGAAACGTTAAAATTGATATTCTTATAACAGCAGTTGAGTGGCTGCTTTAACCTAACTGAATGGATATTCAGCGCTCAGATCACAGAAAGTTCTAGTTCTTCGCTATTGTGTATGCCTCGGGCCATACCAGGAGTTGAGTCTGAGTGCCTATTTTAAGCACAGCACTGATGAACTGAAGTGCTCACAAGGAAGGAGATGGAGGAGGGGAGTCAGAGACCAGGTTACATGGGAGCAAAGGACACAGTTGGAGAGGCCCTAGGACTGTCTTCAGATCTTAGAAGGGCTGTTTTGTAGAATACGGCTCATTCTTCGTTGCTTTCCAAGGCAGGCATAAGGCCAAAGAGTGAGAGCTCTATAAAATTAGATTTAATCTTTAAATAGAAGAACTTTAAACAATTAGAGATGTCAGAAAAATACAAAATGCTTCGTTGGGTTGAACCGAGCTCCCAGTCATCTCACATCTACAATAAATTCATGACTGAACTAGATACATAATTAAATATTTTACGATTAAAAAAATGGCCACAGCTATTCGTTTTTAGGAAGACCTGAAAATGTTTAAGAAAAGCAGACTCTTTTGTTATTCTATTAGTTTTGCTGAATAGGACCCTGTGGCTGATCATCTTAATCCCAACTGGAGTTCTGAAACCTGTTGCCTGCCTGGCTGCCTTTGACATCTACTCACATAAGGAATAATTAATAGCAAAACAACAAAAATGCTTTATATTTGTGTTCTCCCTCATTTTTAAATATCTAAATTTTAGCTGTTTCTCTTTCTCTATATACATTTATGTATATGTATTTATATATTCCAGAAATAATTTTAGCTTTCAGGAGGACTCACATATCCTTTGTATTAATTCTATTAACCCCAAAGAACAGTTTCCCCAGCACAAAAGGGAGAAAATTATTACATTCCTACTGTTAGTCAGTGGTGGTGAGGATTTCCCCACAGTTCAAAAACAAAATCCTCCTTTGAGAGTGAAACTCTTAAGTAAGCACACAGTACACTTTTTGTGTAAGAAATTTGCTTAAGGAGATAGTTTTTCCAAAAAACCCAATCAAAAATGGGCAGAAGACCTCAATAGACATTTCTCCAAAGAAGACATCCAGATGGGCAACAGGCATGAAAAGATGCTCAACATCACTAATTGTAAGAGAAATGCAAATCAAAACTACAGTGAGGTATCACCTCACACCAGTCAGAATGGCCATCATCAAAAAGTCTACAAATATTAAATGCTGGAGAGGGTGGAGAAAAGGGAACCCTCCTACACCTTTGGTGGGAATGTAAATTGGAGCAACCACTATGGAGAACAGTATGGAGGTTCCTTAAAAAACTAAAAATAGAGTTACCATATGATACAGCAATCCCACTCCTAGGCATATATTCAGAAAAGATGAAAACTCTAATTCGAAAAAATATATGCACCCCAATGTTCATAGCAATACTATTTACAATAGCCAAGACATGGAAGCAACCTAAGTGTCCACTGACAGATGAATGGATAAAGATATGAAATATGGTACAATGGAATATTACTCAGCCATAAAAAATAATGAAATAATGCCATTTAGAGCAACATGAACAGACCTAGAGATTATCATACTGAGTGAAGTAAGTCAGACAGAGAAAGACATATCACAAGACATCACTCATATGTGGAATCTAAAAAAATGATACAAATGAACTTATTTACAAAACAGAAACAGACTCACAGATATAGAAAACAAACTTATGGTTACCAAAGGGGAAGGGGAGGGGGAGGGATAAATTAGGAGTTTGGGATTAATAGATACACACTGCTGTATATAAAACAGATAAACAACAAGGAGCTACCATATAGCACAGGGAATTATATTCAATATCTTGTAATAACCTATAATGGAAAAGAATATATATATATATATATACACACACATATATATGTATAACTTGATCACTTTGCTGTACACCTGAAACCAGCACAACATTGTAAATCAACTATACTTCAATTAAAAAAAAAAAGAGAGATAGTTTTTCAATAAAAAGCAAGAAGGGGGAATTCCCTGGTGGTACAGTGGTTGGGACTCAGCACTTTCACTGCTGGGCCCGAATTCAATCGCTGGTTGGGGAACTGAGATCCTGCAAGCCACACAGCCTGGCCATAAAAAAAATAAACTAGCAATTTTGGGGGTTTGGGTTTTAAAAAAAGCAAGAAGAGGTGATATGGATGTAGTTCCACTCCTGAATTTAGCTAAGTTAAGTTTATTTTTTATCTTGCCCCGCCCCTTCTCAAGAAAGAGAATGCAGCAAAGGGATGGTGATGACTGGCAAGAGCCCTGGGCTCATCTCCTGTGCCTTGAGGAACAGATGGAGGGAAGTAGCCAGGCATTGGGCCCTGGGGTGGACACTGCTGCCAGTCACAGGGCAAGAACTGCACTCTTTTAATACTTTGGGACTCACCAAGACTGGCCAGGGACTGGTTGGCACCACACCACAACTAGATATCAGATCACTTCTCAGCATCTAACCAGGAAGTTCTGTCACCTGTTATACACTCTCCCACACTGTGAATATTAATTGCAGACAAACTTTCTGCTTCTGCCATCTCTTTAGCCACAGGATTAACCTGTGGGGCTAGTGAAAGGAGAACCACATTTTAGTGTGCTAGATTTAGCACACACACAAAAATACTGGAAGCTAGCTTAAATTTGAATTTCAGATAAACAAATTATTTATTTATTTATTTATTTATTTATTTTTGCGGTACGCAGGCCTCTCACTGTTGTGGCCTCTCCCATTGCGGAGCACAGGCTCCGGACGTGCAGGCTCAGCAGCCATGGCTCACGGGCCCAGCCGCTCCGCGGCATGTGGGATCCTCCTGGACCAGGGCACGAACCCATGTCCCCTGCATCGGCAGGCGGACTCTCAAACACTGCACCACCAGGGAAGCCCCAAATAATTTTTTAGTGTAAGTATATCCCAAATGTGTTTCCTCTGGCAACCTGCCACATTTTTCCAAATATTTAAGACTTTGAAAGAAAAATGAATGAATGAATGAATGGTGAGGAAGATCAATAGGACAGAAACAAATCACAGAGGTGTAATTAATGCATATCTAACACTTTTAAAATTTTTGTTTTTGTCAATTTAAAATATTTTCTATTAATTTTTCTTAATTTTTCAATTTTCATAAAAATAACATATATACCCCCAAAATTAAAAAGTCAAATAGTACTGAAAGAGACATGGTGAAAATAGCAGTCTCTTATCCCCCCCAACCCCAGCTCCCTGTTTGATGCTCAGAGGTACCCAGTTAAATGCTTTCAGCTGTTTCTTCCAGTTTTAACCTCCTCTCCCATCTTTCTAAATCATATATTTATAGTTTTCTTTTGTTGATTTGTCAATTTTAAACACTACCCATTTTCTTGCAATCATGGGAGATGAGGATTGGTTTCTTTTACCTTCTTCCACCTACATCCTCCTTCCCTTTCCTCCAGCTTCCCAACACTGTATCACAGCCTTTGGTTAAATCAATAATCTGTGTTAACATTATTAAGGCTCTGTAAATTTTTTTGTGTTGCCTTTATCTTCTTTTACAGTTTTTGTGTTGTGGGGTTTTCTGTAGGTAGCAATTGCCTCAGATTTTTTATTGACTCAGTTTTTGGTAAACTTTTTCTCACAAACTTATTCTCACAACTAATTCTCACAACCATCTAACAGCCCCTCAACATAATTTTCCACCTAGTCACACCTGTTAGGTAATCCATCTGGCCCATCTCTGTCCTGAGTCCTCTATTCCCTGGCTCAGAGGGGGACATCCCTAGGCCTACTGCCCACCCTGGCATCCAGGTCTCCTTTACCATCATCCTGGGAATCCCTATGCCCTCTCCTGGGTATGTCTTCCTCATTCTTGGATTGTTCTCTTATTTGGGTGGAGAGCTTCCTGAGAAAGGGAGCATGAGAGGCAAATTACCTGTGATCTCCCATATCTTCAAGTGTCTTTTATTCTACCATTTCTCTTAAAGGTTTAGGTTTGGATTTCTAAACTATAAATAATTCTCACTCAGAATTCTGAAGTCCTGACTCCATTATCTTCCAGCTTCCAGTGTTGCTGCTGAGTAGTCTGGTGTCTTTCTGATCTTTTCCTGATCCTCTCAATTGACCTGTATTTCTTTCCGAGTCCTTTTGGGGTCTTTTCTTTATCCCTGGTGTTCTGACATTTCATGAAAATGAACCTTGAGAGAGAAATCTTCTTTTCTTTCCCTGAAGATTTCATAGCATTTGTAAAGCTTTCTCCTCCTCTCTAAACTTATGCATTCTTCCTCCCTCCCCCACACCTATCTCTCATGCCTGAGGCTTTCCTTAAATGTCTGGGGATCTTGGCTCTCAGATCATATTTAAGAGTCATGTGCTGAAGAGATGACTGGATGGTCAGCATGCTTGGGTAGACCTTGTCTACCAGTGGATTGCCCTGTAGAGGGTGGCTGGTCATGAGCTGGCTGTTCTATTGGACGTCTGTAATGGTATCATGTCTGTATCTGTAGGCCTTTCCCTTGAGTCTGCTCAGTTTCTTCAGAAGAGTTCTTGAGTCTTCAGCCTGGGGTGTGCCTGGTTGTCAGGCTTCCTAGAAGCAGGGTGAGGAAAAGGGGCTGGAAGTTTACCTCTTAGTATCAGGGTTTCCATTTATTCCCCATATTTTCAGTTCTGTACTCCATACTCACCCTCCATAGTGCCTGATGAGCTGACCCAAATTCCCCATGGGCACTTGAAGTCTCCTGCAGGAGCAAGCGAGGTGTGGCGACCCCACTGCCCACAGGGACTGTGCTCTCATGCAGTCTCCACCAGTTCCCCCCTCCACGCCCCATGTGCAGCTCTGCCCTCCCTGTCCCAGCAGTCTGCCCGCTTCTCACCTAGAAGCCCTCTGTAGGCATCAGGCCTTCAGCCTCCCCCTTGCTGCCATGTGACTCGCCACTCCTTCCTCTGCTTCCTGCCTTCCAAAAATGTGCTGACATACTTCATCTGCTGCCATGTCCTCCCTTATTTGCATAAACCTTGTGGATTTGTAACTCTTTTTACTCCTTTATGGTTGTTTGTAGTAGGGCTTTGGGAGGGAGCAGATGGAGATTCATGAGAGGCTCTTTTGTCACATTTAGCCAGAAGTTCTTTAGAGTCCATTTTCACTCTGAAGTACTTGAGGGGAACAATTTCCAGGCCACGTTCTGAAATAACTCCTGCTGTCAATCAACACACTTTTTATTATGTTTGGGGCTAGGTGTTTCTTTGTGGGAAATGGAGCAAAGTCCAAACACACACATTGTTTAATCATATTAGTAAAACACTTCTGACCTTTTGAACAAGATCCAAATGGGTTTCTCTGCTTTTGTCTAGGAATGGGGACAGAAAAGCATGAGAGGCACTTTGAAACATGGTCCCAGCCCCAGTGCTTACCAGACCTGCTCTTTTGGGCTTGAATAAAAGCAGGGAGAATGCTGAAATACCATCTTCTTTGAATTAATCATGAGCCCCACCTCTCCCGCTATCCTGTGTTTACACATTACTGCTATTGTGTTGTATCTGCTGGCGGATCTCCTTTCATCTGCAGCCACACAAACCCTCTTCATTTAAAGCTGCACACATGGCTCTTGAATTAAGAGGGCATTTTAGCAATAATTCCTCATTCCTCTTATTGAAGGGCTCCAAGTCTTAGGGAAGGATCACTGCTGTTTCTATTGACATCTAAAGTCCAGACAAGCTAAGGAGAGAGAGCAGGGCCAGGAGGCTGTCACAGGGAAACGTGGCTCTGTGGGTGGGGCAAGGGGTTAGCAGGATGAGGAGATCAGGATGGAGAGGGCCTTGAATGCCACACTAAGGACTTTGCACTGGCCTACAGGCAGTGGGGAGCCACCAAGGAATCTTGAGCAGGACAGTGACCTGAGATAAACTGTGCTTTAAGAAAATTAATCTGATAGCTGTGGGTGGGAGGGTTTGGAACAGGGAGAGGCTGGAGTCCAGGTGGCCAGTTAGACAAAGTGGCTCTTAGTCCTGGCTTCACAGACCACTGGGAGAGCTTTTTAAAAATCCAGACCCTGGCCTTCACCCTGCTAGATTGTTTCAGGTTTCTGGGGAGGGGACCAAGAGTCTGTGTTCTAATACATTCATCAGGTGCAGCAGTGAGCTAGAAGGCTATTTTTAAAAAATTTTATTTATTTAATTTATTTATTTTTAGCTAAGGAGAGAGAGCAGGGCCAGGAGGCTGTCACAGGGAAACGTGGCTCTGTGGGTGGGGCAAGGGGTTAGCAGGATGAGGAGATCAGGATGGAGAGGGCCTTGAATGCCACACTAAGGACTTTGCACTGGCCTACAGGCAGTGGGGAGCCACCAAGGAATCTTGAGCAGGACAGTGACCTGAGATAAACTGTGCTTTAAGAAAATTAATCTGATAGCTGTGGGTGGGAGGGTTTGGAACAGGGAGAGGCTGGAGTCCAGGTGGCCAGTTAGACAAAGTGGCTCTTAGTCCTGGCTTCACAGACCACTGGGAGAGCTTTTTAAAAATCCAGACCCTGGCCTTCACCCTGCTAGATTGTTTCAGGTTTCTGGGGAGGGGACCAAGAGTCTGTGTTCTAATACATTCATCAGGTGCAGCAGTGAGCTAGAAGGCTATTTTTAAAAAATTTTATTTATTTAATTTATTTATTTTTGGCTGTGTTGGGTCTTTGTTGCTGCACGCAGGCTTTCTCTAGTTGCAGCAAGCGGGGGCTTCTCTCCGTTGCAATGCGCAGGCTTCTCATTGCGGTGGCTTCTCTAGTTGTGGAGCACGGGCTCCAGGCCTGCAGGCTTCTGTAGTTGTGGCACACGGGCTCAGTAGTTGTGGCTCACGGGCTCTAGAGCACAGGCTCAGTAGTTGTGGCGCATGGGCCTTAGTTGCTCTGTGGCGTGTGGGATCTTCCCGGACCATGGATCGAACCCGTGTCCCCTGCATTGGCAGGCGGATTCTCAACCACTGTGCCACCAGGGAAGCCCTAGAAGCCTATTGAGACATGCCAGTAAAGGGCTCCAGACCTCAAACACGGGGCTGTGGCTCTGGGAGGCAAAGGAGGACACAGATTGGAGGCAGGCTGCCTTCAGGGTGGGAAGTAGGGGGAGGGCAAAGGGGAGAGATGGAGTCCCACCTGACCCCTGCCTGTTTCAGGACCTGAGGGGAGGGAGGCATGAGGAAGACCATCAAATTGGGCCTGGAGAGCCAAATGGAGGCTGGGCCCCTCCTGCAGAAGAACCTAGAAGAAGATCAGATGTAGGAGAAGATAGCGACAGGGGACATTTAGGATGCCAAAGGGGCCTGGGACTTGGGGGAAGATGACTGCAAGCATCTGGCTCCCACTTGGAGTGGAGTATGTGAAGCTGGGAAAAGGAGACTACGGTTCAGATCTCTCCAGTTGCACACGCACAAGGACACATGCATGGCTACATGTGGACACGGACGTGGACACACAAACAGTCTTCTTCGGCAGGAGGCAGAAAGTGTGGTGGTTCAGAGATTGGGCTCTGGAATCCAGCAGCCCTGTCCCTGTGACTCTGGGAGCCTCAGCCTCCTCACTGACAGAAAGCCAATGACGCTAGCAGTTAACTCAATATGGTTGTTGTGATGACTTGATGAGATGCTGTATGCCAAGGCTGGGCACAGAGCCTGGCACGCAGGGAACACTCCATAATGGTAGCTCTGAGTAATACTAAAAAAAATGTGATCTGACTTCTGAAGCCAAGGAGCCATAAAGTATTTCATTCAGTGTATCTCACTTCTGAAGCCAGAGAGTCATAAAGTATTTCATTCAGTGTTAGGAGACAAGTCCACGGGAAGGCATGAAACCTCTCATTTGTTGCTATCCACTCCGGGTGGCTTTCTCTGGGTGTGTCTTGATGAGTCCTTTGCCTTTTATTTCTAGGACTCCTGGAGAAATGACAGTCCCTCGCTGCTGCATTTAATTGGAGAGGATCTCAGAGACCCGAGATTATAATTATGACACGTTAAATGCCAAGCTCTTCGAAAGTCTGCCCTTGCCCTTGCTGTCACCCTGAACAGCTCTGAGAACCCAAACCCTGCAGCCCCCAGAGTGTGCCCTGGGTCTCTCAGCCAGGCCTCACCCGGGAAATCTGAGTGATGGTGACGTGCAGGCAGCAGGAAGACACACAGTAAACCTAGGAGCCTGTGATGAGCTCAGGAGAGGTGAGTTGATGATATGCTATTTATAGCCCCACTAAGAGGCTCTGGCCGCCAGCTCCATGTGAGGCTGGGTGGAAATGATGCCTTTGTGGAGCAGAGAGCAGAGAATGAAACTGGTGATTCATGGGCAGGAGCCACTTGAAATACAAACGCTCCCGCGTCCCAGCCCTGCTGGCCTTTCAGACGCCCACTTTGGAAGCATGTAGAACAGAGTTGCTAGCCTACTGTCTCCAATCTTCATGCCTTTGGACAGGATGTGAGGACAGGCAGGTTCTGCCTCACAAGGGACTTAAGAAGGGCAGCATTGCTCCTCAGAGAACCCCAAGACCCTGAGCCCACCCGTCCCAGGGCCTCAGCCAGAGCCCAGGTCAGGGCTGAGTAAGAGGTAAGCCCTGGGCTCAGGGGGCCTGCGGGTCAGAGAAAAAGGACTGTTCCTGCTCCTGCCCTCTGTCTCCAGGGGCAACACTGGCCACACAGCAGCTTCCTGATAACGCTTGTTCTGCTGAACATACAGATATGTACAATGAGGAAATCCTGGTAGTTTTAAAATTCTCCCCCCCGCAATTCCATAGCCCAGTACCTGTCACCTGAAATAGCTGTTGTTTATTTTCCTTGGTAATATCTTGGCTTCCAGGCCAAAGTATACTTGGAGGCCCCAACTCAACTCACACTCTGTGAGGAATGTGCTGGGGGTCTCTTAGCTTTGTCAACCAAGACTGGATTGAAAGGGTCGAACCAGGATAATGAGGCATAACTGAGCTCTGGAGCCAGACTGTCTGGGCTCAAATTCCATCTCCACACTTGCCAGCCATGTGGCCACCATCACATTCTTCTCTTAGACCCAGTTTCCTCCCTGGTAAAGTGGTGGCAATAACAGAACTTACCTCAGTGGGTTGTGGGGAAGATGAAAAGAAGGAATGTATGTGAAGCGGTCAGCGAAGTGCCTGGCACATGGAAGGACTCAGTAAGTGGGAGCTGCCACTGCTGCGTGCTTGTTCTTGCTGCAGCGTCTTGGCCCCTACACTGACACCATAGCCTGTGGCCCTGAGGCTCCTCATGGAGGTGGTGCCCTGAGCCTCAAGAGAGACCGTCTGTCCCTCACAAGCACAGCCTGCGTCAGGCTGCCCCGCATGATGGAGTCCACCCCTGGGCAGCTTGGCCCTTTGCGCTGCCTGCCCCTGCGCTTGCCTAGGAATCAAGTGCCTGTCTTTTGGGTTGGGCCTTGCCTGGGCTTGACCACTCTACTCTTCCACTCCTCTGGGCCTGGGGTGGCCCTTGGGGGCATTAACTATCACCACCCAGTGGAGGACTTTACCTGAGGCCCCCAGGTATTAACTTGAGGTCTGTAGCCAGCAGGTTGCCCACCAAGGCGGGGCCTGGACGGCAGACAGGTTGGGCCCACCTCACCTACCAGCTGGGCATACAGCACAAACTGCTGAATCATGAAGGCCCAGGAGGCTTGGCTGTTTGTACGTTCTCTCATCTCTAGCTGTCAGCCAAAACATAATTGTAGCTGTCACTTTGGCAGCAAGATGCTGTGATGTGTCCTAGTACAACTGCCTCTGCTCCATGGCAGTGAGCTTTGGGGAGGTGGGAGGAATCTGCAGCTGCTCCCATGGAGAGAGCCGTTCTGGAAAGTGACCTGTGCAATGTTCAGCCAGGTGCAGCCTCAGGGGTGGTGTGAGCACCAGGGTAAGGCCCTGCATTAGAACAGGCACTGGCACGCCTGCATCTGCATCTGTATAATGCAATTCTGAAATGAGGCATTTCGGGCAGCTACAAGGGCTTGGAAAACAGCCTTTAGACTTACACAGAAGTTGGACTCCAGTGTGCCTGGGCTGAATGAGTAGTTAGACAGTGTGGTACATGGTGTAGGGAGATGGTGCCAGAGGTATACCTAGGGCCAGATTGTGAAGCAAGGGGCTTGAAGGCCAGGCCATGGAGCTTGGACTTGATCCTGCAGGTAATGGGAAGCCACTGAAGGACTTAAGGGAGAGAGTGATGTAGTCATACGACATTGAGTGCCTGGGCTCAAACATCCAAAGTAGTGGCACTAGGTGTAAAGACCTCCCCTCCCCACGGCAGTGGTGTGCTGCATAGGAGGGTGTTCTGGAGTGCATGGGGCAGCAGCCCCAGGATTCAGGGGTGACTGTAACTCTGTGCTTAGTGGGTAAGTGTGGGAAGGGTCAGCTCTAGTCAGGCTAGCTGCAGGTGTTCAGCACGTGAGAGGAGGCTCATGCCTTCCTTCTTCCTTGGTCCTCCTAGGCCAGAGTTCATTAATGAGGCACCTGTGTGCAGATGTGCCAAATGCAAGGGACTGCACACACTCATGCCAAAGGTCAGGGGAGGCTCCTGGGGCTGAGAAATGGTCCCCACTGCCTGTGGGTGTTGCCTCCCTCACCACACACACACTAAGAAAACAGCAGAGACAAATATCCAAGCTTGGGGAGATTCCCTAGAAGGAAGGTTCTATCCTCATGAACTTAAAAAACTGCCAGTTCATAGGTTGGTTAATGAAGACAGAGAATATGAAGTGTTGGGAGCCATTACTAGTGGGTGAACCACCCATGAGCATGGAAGCCAGAGCATATATCTAGACCATCATGTAAGTCAGGAGGAAGACAGGATTCAACTGACAAAAATTGTGTGTACCCTGCTCAGAAGTGCATTGTTGTGCAAGCAGTGGTTTGGCAGTCATTCTTCCCTTTCAGCTGCAAGCCAGGGAGGGCGGGATGCCTCTCAGTTGTCAGGAGAGGAAGGGAAGGGTCAAGGAATGTTCCCATTCTGGAATGATCTTCCATCAGTGTTCCCTGAGTTGGGCTGCCAGGAAGGCAGAAGGGAGGGGATGCGACAGGTATTGAACAGTGAGGAAGGTCCCTCACCTGCACAGCCCCTGACACAAGGTGTGTGTGGAGGGAGGGTGCCTGGAACCCTTTGGCCTGTGGGTGGAGTCTGAACCTTATCCTCTTCCCTGAGGACAGGCAGCACGTCCTAACCGCCACTGGCTGCCCAGGGCTGGCTTGGAGCAATATGCCAAGATGTAGTTTTTCCTATTTGGTTTGCTTTTTCCTTTAAATTTTAACAAGTGTCAGGGTTTTTTTTAAATATAACATACAATCAGAAAAGTCCAAACAACCATATGTACAGCTTAACAAATAATTATAAAGTTAATGTTATTATATTTTTTATAGAGAAAAGTATAAAAAAGAAAACAGACGGCCCTTAAACCTGGCCAACCTCCACTGAAATTCTTTTAACATAGTTTAAAAATTAAAATAGTACAAAAAGATATAAAATGAAAAGTAAGTGCCTCCTCCCTCCCTCTTCCCCACAGGTGAACACTAACAGTTTCTTGTGTATCCTGAATTTTTTTCTCTGCATCAATAATGTTTCTGGAGTATGTGATCATACAAGATTTGTCTGTATTTAACAATAAATTTTAAAAGAGAATATAATCATATCTGTCCCAGGATAAAAAATTAATATGTGTCAAAGATTTAGTTTAACTCATTAATTAATGAGAGAACCACTAAAACATTACAACCAATTCAAAGGAGAACTCAAACTATCACACATGATAGTCAGATAAGGAATGCTGAAATCATTTCAGAAATGGATGCAAAACTGGTCAGAATCCACAAGGCAATAGTCAATTGTCTTCCACTGGACATAATCTGTATAACTGTGAACAGGAATTATTTGCATTACTATTAAGGTTTTACAACTTCACTTCCATCTTTAGAGCTGAGAAATACCTAGTCAAAGACACAAAGACAGAAAGAACCTAGGTGGGTAAGTTATTCAGGACAACCACTAAATTTCAACATCTTTCACAGTTTTCCCTACACTTGTAATTGGCTCCCTACCTACATCCCTCCTTGGAATTCCCCTGCCGACAACCCCTGCTGCCCTGTTTGTACCAGTTGACATGCTGTACATGTTCCAGGTGATGGGCCAGGGCTGAAAGCCTAGCCTGGGAGAACCAACAATCACCCAAGCTGAGCCAGCCAAGTGCTCCCAAGGCCCTGACACTCTGCTTCTTTGGTTGTGGGCCCTGGAGTTGTGAGTCAGGCTGACTCAGGACTGGCGGTCATGTTGGGCCTTGTAAAAGATGGTTAAGGGTTTTGTGAAAAAGGGAAGAAATTAGAAATGCAGGGAGAAAGGGCCTGTAGTCCAGCACAAAAGACAAAATGTTTGTCTCATGAGCTTCCAGTTCCTGGGATGACTTTGTGCATTTGGATTCTGTGAGAGTCCTCTTTATGCTGGCGTCAGCTTGGGTGGTGTCTGTTCCAATAATTCCTTACCCAAGGGAGTAGCTGGCATGCAAGATGTATTATGACCTAAGGAGCTGGGGTGGTGTCTGAGGCAGTTTCCCACAGAGCCCAGGGTCTCTGTTGGCACCACGGGGCATTATGTCAGCTGCAGAGAGCAGGGGGCAGAGTGGGTCTATGATACAGTAGAAAAGAACAAATACCTGCCTCACTATGCATCCTTGTACAATCACCTCATCTCCTATGAACAGGTTTTCTTATCTTAAAAATGGGGGACCATGCTCCTTTCTGGCTTCCTCCCTGGTCCCCATGGAGGTCCAGTGGGAGGCATAGGTGTGAGTCTACTGCCCAGGCCAGTTATGTGGTAGGAACTAAGCACACAGCACTGGCAGGATGGGAGAGCTCAGCCCCTCTGTGCAAAGTGCTTTGGGAGAAGAGGTTTTGTGCAGAATGGCCAGTCATGATTAATTGATGGGAGGCTCTCAGGCAAAGGATCAGATTTCACAGATAAATACACACACACACACACACACACACACACACACACACACACACACACACACTTTGGCTCTCTTGAGAAGGAAATGTTCATTCAGCATAAGGCAAGCGTATCTAAATCAAGATTTTCCATACCTTCAACAGGTTCCTTTCCACCATCTTCATTCATTCACTGAGCATGTACTGAGCACCTACTGTATGATGAGCGCTGTCCCAGACACTGAAATCATGAGACAAAGAGTTAGCTCCTGCCCTTGCAGTGTTGGGAAGCAGACATACAAAAAGAGCTTTACCAAGGAGTGTGATAAGAACAGAGAGAGGAAAACAAAGGATATTCTAGCAGCACTCACCCATGACCCCAGTGTGGCATCAAGGATCCTCAGGGCATGGCCAGAGGAAAGTCTAGTGTTGCTGGAGTGCCATGGAAAGTAAGGGGCTGGCTGCAGTGGGGCCAGTCATGTGGGGACTCGGGGGCCTCAGGAGAAAGTCCATACTTCACGCAAGAAACTGAGTGCTGTGGTCAGATTTGTACTGTAGAACTGTCACTCTGGCTGCCCGTGAAGAGTGGTTGGAGGGGAACAGACTAGAGGCATAAAGACCTGTTAGGAGGTGGCTACAGGCATCTGAGCAGGAAGTGATGACCTGAACTGAGTAAAACAAGTGGAGGGAACTGATTCAAGAAATGTTTTGGCCAGGATTTAACCTGAGAAATGAGACAATGATGACTGTCAGATTTTCAGCAAGGACAACCATGTGGTTAGGGTGTCGCCATTACAGGAGAAAGAAACCCCAGGAGGAGAAGCAGGTTTGGGGGAGGGGGATGGGCTGGACAATGGTGAGTTCAGTTTGAGACATGGTGAGTATGAAGGACCTATGTACATGCAGGTGGAAGCAGTCTGAGGCAGATGGACACACAGGTCTGAAATCTAGGGGGCAGTTCAGGCTGTGAAGCTGGAGGGAATGTGGGCACAGACAAATTTACATGAGTGTGGTTGGGGAGGAGAGGGCAGGGGAAGAAGTGGAGGGGCATCATGCCCTTCGGCCCTAAAATTCTTACCTGCTGAGAATGAGGGTGGGGAAGGGGCTGAGAGCAAGGAGAGGATGCTTGGAACACCTGTTAGGGGAGATACCAGAGAATCTTACCTAGGCCTAGCAATACAGGGGCCCTGGTGGCTTTGGAGGTCATAAATCTGCATTGACACTGACCTGTCCTCCTCAGGGTCTTCTCCAGGACATAGAAGGCAGGAAGGTTGGTCGGCCTGTAGTACTTGGGCTGCAGTCTTACAAGACAGTTGTGGCAGAAAGTTCATTTCCTTTTCAGTGTGTAGCAGAGAGAGCTAAATGTTCACCAAAAAGAAAAAAGTGTATCCCTTGCCCTGCCATAGAACAGAGTTGAGGCAGGAAGGGGCTTCCCAGCAGAGGCTACATTTCCCACCATATACCCCTCCTCTCACATCTGTTACATCTGAGAGGAGTCAAGTGACACGTTCTTGCCAATGGAATGTTGATCAGGGATGACATGTATTTTCCAGCCCCAAATAGTTAAGAAGCAGATGTGCCTTCTCCACCCTTCTTTTCCTCTTCTAGTTTGAGGCCCCCTTGGATACCACATGTTGGAGATGGCAGAGCCACAAGGTGGAAGGATCCCGGTCCCTAAATTATCACTTGGAGGACACACACCACTGATCAGGAACACCCACGTGAGTTGTTTGTGAACAAGAAATCAACTATATTGTCTGAGCCAATATACATTTGGGGATTTGTTTGTTATAGCATCTAGCATTATCCTAACTAATATAGGGTTTAAGAAAATTGTTGGTTGTTCAGATGATTCTGATGCGGCCAGACTGGAGAATCAATTGAAGCCTCTTGGGACAGAGAGTCTTTGTTGAAGTGCAAGAGCAGGAGTGGAGAGTGGACTGGAAAAATCTAGAAAGCAGGAGGTCAAGGCCTCTGGTAGAATTCAGGAGGCTAAGATTTCAGAGAGAGGCTATCCTGCAGTGTGGCAAGAGCCAATGGGAAAAGGTAAGGAACATTAAGCAGGTCCGGGAACTGTGATGCTGGGGGTCAGGAATCATGTTGGATGGTTAGTTCACTTGGAAATTGTGGTCTGTGACAAAGCAGGACATGGGGTGGAGAGAAAGTGTCAGAGGTCTGGCCACTGTCTTGCAACCAGGGCAATGGGAAGAAGTGCTTTAGTTAAAAACTAGACTAACCATCAGGACTGCCATCACTAAGCCCTGTCAGCTGCCATGGCTGAATGGATCTGAGAAGGGTGTCTCATCATTGGTGAGGATTTGTTCATTAGGCCACAGAGATGCATACCTGAAAGCTGGTCCATGAAAGGAACACCTGTAAATGCTGAGGCAGGCTAACTCCATCCAGAAACAGAAACAGCCAGATCCACAGCAAGAGTGCTTTCTTCAGTTGGTAGAGCAGCTTGGCACTCTCCAAATTTCTTATTTACACATCTGTTTGAGCCTCATAGACATCCCATATAAAGACAGTGTCCCTCTGTGCCAGGTAGGGTCACCAAAGTGTTAAATAAATGATAGCACTCAGGAGGGAGTGGAGCCAAGTTCTCCTGATCCTTGGCCAGTGGTCTTCATTATAAAATTCCTTTTACAGGCATTTTTAGACATTAACTACCCATCATCTTGGGAAGATTTAGGCCTCAACATGCCCCTGGCAGCAGGGATGACGGGGATGGCCTCCAAAGGCACTTCCAGCTAGCAATTCTTAAAAGAGTTTCTGAATGAGTAGTTCCAAAATAAGACTAGGAATAGGAATGACAGAAAACTCAAAATAATAGTTGTGAAAATAAGAGAAGTTTATGTCTCTTAAAAAAAAGTCTGATGTAAATGTAAGGGTTGCTATGGCCCTCCACAATTTCAGAGGGTCAAGGCTCCTTCTATTTTGTTTTTTTTCCTCTATTGTTTTATAACAAATTACCTCAAAACTCAGTGGCTTATAACAACAATAAGCTTTTCTTACCTCACACTTTCTGTGTGTCAGGAATTCAAGAGTAATTTTGCTAGGTGATTCTGGCTTAAGCTCTCTCATAAGGTTGCAGTCAGGATGTCAGAATGGAGCTGTGGTCACTTGATGGCTTGACTGGCACTGCAACATTGGTTCTGGCTGATGGCAGGAAGCCTCAATTCCTCACCACCTATAATCCTCCATAGAGTTGCTTGAGTGTGCTTACAACATGGCAGCTGGCTTCCACTAGCCTAGAGCAAGTGCAGAAGCTGCAGTGTCCTTTATGAAGTAGTCTCAGAAATCACACTATCATTTCTGCAATAGCCTGTTGGTTACACGGGTCAGTCCTGTTGAATACGGAAGAGAATGAAACAAGGACATTCCAGTGGTTGAGAATTACTGGAGGCCATCTTGGAAGTTGGGCTACCACATCTGCCATCTTCAGAGAGTGGCTTCATCCTAATATTCTAATATGGCTGCTCTAACTCCAGCTATCACATCACAGAAGGTACTTTCTGGCTGGCATGAAAAAAGAAGAAAGGAAGAAGGGCATGCCTTTCAAGAAGTTGCATACACCTACTTATAGCTTATTTACCAAAACTTAGTCACATAGCTGGAAAGGAGGCTGGGAAATTTAGTATTTATTTTGGATGCCATGTACTCAGCTAGACCAGATATTGGGGGACACTTGGCAGGCTCTGACACATCAGCAATGTTCCTGTGTATATTTCAAAGGATGTTGCGGGGAGGGGAGCACAGAGGACATCACTATCTTGGGTTAGTGACCTGGCTAAGGACTTCTGACCCATCTTGTCTGGGAAACGTGTGTGTGTGTGTGTGTGTGTGTGTGTGTGTGTGTGTGTGTGTGTGTGTTGCAGGGATAGGGGAGGAGTGCAGATAAGTGCTTTATCCTGTAATTAGTGAGTCTCAGTGTCAAGAGAAAATAGTCCTTAGAAGAACTCAGGAGACAAATGAACATTAAAAACAGACTGAGTCCTAGAAACCCAGCCAAGAGTGGTCCCAAGAATTAAGATGATCCAGAAAATGAGAAGACCATCACAGGAGACACTGTGAGAGCAGCCTCATTCTGCACCCAGACCTGCAGGTTTAAATAAATTCTAGGCAGCCCAACTTATGACCCAAATGCAGAAGCCCAGATGGGCAACTCTACCAGCTGTGTTTTTAAAAGATTGTATGATTCCTGATCAATGAACCAAAGAGACCAAATGCAAGAGTGTTTAGAGCTGAGCTGCACATTTGCCCAGAGACCTCTTAGAGACCAGAGCCAAGGCTTGAGCAGCCAGCTGGGTGCTGACTCAAGCTGGGGTTGAGCCCGACATTGGAGCCTGGCTAAGCAGAAGATGAGCCATCAGCCAGCCAGAGAATTCTAAGGCTTGAGAAGCCCATAGAAAAGCTGCCCTGGCAGAAGGAGGGCAAGGCTCTGACTTGGCTGAGTGGCCAGTGACAGAGGGCACTGTCATCCTAGAGGAATGCAAAGTCTGAAGCAAGAAGCCTATAGCTGGGGCATCCAAGGGGGCTGCTGGTACTGCCAAGGCCCCTGTGGCAGGGGCTGGCTTTCTCTTCACTGCCAAGGCCTGCCTGGACCTTGGATCCTTATCTTGAGGGTGGAAGAGATGGACTGAGGATTCAGAGGTGCTCGCTTCATGGAGGGTGACTACAGTCTCCTACCTGCCTGGCTAGTCTCGTGTGCCCTGACCATAGCCCAAGCTGGATAACGTCCTGGGTCCTGAGTCCACACCAGGCCATCTCCAGGTGGGGTGTCAGGGCACCCTGGGTAGGCAGCATGCTCACTCACCCGGGTCACAACCCATGCTCCTTATTGTACATGGGTTGTCAATCATCACCACATTGCTGCTGCACAAGGGTCAACCTCCAGAGCAGTGAGGGATCACCACAGCTCCAGCCTTCCCCACTCTGCCTTGGCCCGAGTGCCAAGGTCACCGAGAATTTGGGGGACCTCTACAGACTGCTAGTTTGAGGACCCTTTCAAGAAAGACACCTCCAGGTGTGGCTGACATCAGGCTCCAACCTCAGGTGGGGGTAGGGGGGTGTTGGAGGCTAAGGGTGGGCTGGTAGGGGGTAGTTAGGAAGGGTAAAGCATCCCAAAGTGGCCTAGAATTGGCTTGGGAAATCCAGGACTGTGCTTTGTGGCTCTGTTGCAGCAATGCTTAGTGAGCACCTGCTCAATGAGGCAGACACTCAGCTACCCCCTGGGGACACAGAGCAGGGGAAGGCTCATATGACATCACACCAGACCATAAATAAAGCAAAACAGCAGAGGGTGCAATATGCAGTGATAGGTTAAATACACGACACAGAAACAATGGAGGAGGGGAATGTGCTGGTAGAGTGGTAAAGGGAAGCTTCACTTCACAGAAAAGGTGGTACGTGCAAGAAACAACAGGAGTTCCTCAGCCACGATGGGGCCAGGTGAGGAAGGGAATCTAGGCAAAGGGAACAGCAAGCCCCAGAGCTCTTAGCTGTGAGACTACCAGTGGTAGAGGAAGAGATTTTCCTTGCCTGATGTGTTCATTGGACTCTGAAATTTCTGAGCCCTTCAGGGTGCAGTAGCCTTCATCTCTTTCCTTTAAACAACTCAGAGGAGTCAGAGAGGGGAGAAGATGCTCCCTCCCTGCTCGTTGGGTTTTCTTTCAACTTTGAGTCCTTGGTAGCTGGTCATAACAGGGTGGGGGGAACCATAATTATGAAGAGGAGAAGGGTTCTTTGATCTTGAAGAACCTGCCCAAGGCCCAGTCCATCTCTATGTAGGTCCTCAAGTCACCTTGGATGGCCCCTTAGGCATGACTGTCCCCAGCAACCTCTGATGGGGCAGGAGGCAGGGCTGGGAGGTGCACTGGGTGGGGCACTCTAACCTACCCTCCCTGCTGTCAGACCCAGTCCGTTGAGGTGTCTGGGCCTCTCTGGAGCCCTAGGGAACCCCCAGCATTGCCAAAGCACCGTCCTGCATCTTGCAGGTGGCCCTACAGTGTGAGAATCGTCATCTGGCTCATGCTGACACATCCTAGTAACTTTTTTGGTGGTGTACAGGCTTGCTTTTCCTCTAGGACCCAGGAAAACGTGATATGCAAATGAATCACCAGATGACCCAAAATCAAACAGCTGCTCTGGAGTTCTTCTGTGAAGGCAAAAGGAACTGGAGGCCCCAAGAGGTCCACCTCCTTTCTGGGTCAAGGTGGGCAAGTGAGACTGAACCAGAGTTACACTGGGATGTCACCCTGTCTCCGGCTACAGGTGGACCAGAAACCTCAGACAGAGCTGCCAGTGCCCAGTGAGGCTTTGGGAGGATTTGTGCTATAGGTGGAGGGTGGGTCATCAGTGCTGAAGTCCTGGCCAGCCCAGCTTATTCATCCAGGAACCCCTTTCCCCTGACTGTTGCTCTTCTCACTGGGATATGCAAATAGCCTCCTGGCAGGCCTGACCTTTCTCTCACCTATGCCAGCTCCAGCCCCAAGGCCTAGCTCAGGTCACATCTCTCTGGTTCAAAAACCCCTTAATATAAACTCCTTGGTCTGGCATCCAAGGGCCTACCCACTACAGTACTAACTCACCTCTCACCAGTCTTCCATAAACTCCTCCTCCAGTCCAGTGTGTGCCCATCCTTTTTGTCCTCTTCCCCTAAAGCTCTCTCATCTTTGAGCCCTGGATCTTGCCTTTACCGGGTCCAAAGGTCCCCTTGCCACTGCTGCCCTCCTGACCAGGCCCAGCTCCAGTGCCATCTCACCTATCAAGTCTTCCTTGTCACCCTCTGCCCTCCGAACCTATGGCCTGCAAGATGGAACTTTTTACTAGATTTGTATCGTTAATTATAGGAGTGATACATGCTTGTAAAAACATCCCCACATTATAGAAACATACACAGTAAAATGACTGTGTCATCCCAACTCTCCTTTCCCTAGAACTCACCCCAGTCAACAGTCAGGCATGCACATGGGTGCCTGTTTTACACAACAGGAGAGGGGGCCCTTGAGAACTTTCCATCACCACTTGACATGGCGGTGGCAGGGTGGTGGTGGGGAGGAGCAGAGTTGGTGGAAGGTTTCAGAGAGTGGTGACTTGTGTTGACTTTGGAAAAAAATCACTGGCCTTGAGGTCAGTCTGTGGGACCCCTTGATTTCTTTCAAAGAACAGAGCCCGGGCTTCCCTGGTGGCGCAGTGGTTGAGAGTCCGCCTGCTGATGCAGGGGACACGGGTTCATGCCCCAGTCTGGGAGGATCCCACATGCTGCGGAGTAGCTGGGCCCGTGAGCCATGGCCGCTGAGCCTGTGCATCCAGAGCCTGTGCTCAGCAACGGGAGAGGCCACAACAGTGAGAGGCCCGAAAAAGAAAGAAAAAAAAAAAAGAACAGAGGCCCAGGGAGGCATTTATAGTTCTCAGAAGAATATTCATTCTGTTCACCCAAGAGCCAGAAACTCAAGTTCAAAAGGCAGTCAGGCTGCTTGAGAATCCTGTTGGCCTAGCACAACCCCCACTATAAGCCCGGGCTGAGCTGAGCGGAAAGTCAGGCAGCTTTAACGGCACGGTCACTCGGTCAGATGGAGAGATGCAGAGTTTGAACGCTGGCCTGCCTTTCTCCAACCTGGGCCCTTGCCTGGCCCCTGTAGGTCCAGTGTTCTGGCTGGTCAACCTGGAGCCCTCTACCCACCGTGTGCCCTGCTGGCGAAGCAGTGAGTCTCCTTACAGCATGGCTCAGGAGAAGAATCCGCCCAAGGGACTAGTCTCCCTCCTTAGAGTAGGAACTAGAGGAAGAAGCGGGGCTGTGCTGGCATCTCCTTCTCCAGAGGTTCCAGCCCATGTTTCTAGGCAGTTTGAGCAACAGGGAATAGATGTCTTCCCTAAATAACCCGAGGTACCACATCTCTCCCCCACACTCCAATTCAAATAAATATTTAAGGAAGAGAAGGGACTGCGGTACACCAAGGTGGGAACACCTAACCCCAATTTAGAGATGTCAGGGAAGGCTCCAACGTATTGGCATATAAACTGACACTTAAAAAATAAGCAGGATGTGGCCAGGTGAAGGTGAGAACAGCATTCCACACAGAAGGAACACCACTGGCAAAGGCCTAACAGTGAGAGGGAGCATGACTTTGGAGAAACTGGAAATTCACTGTGGCTGAGCCTAGTGTGTGAGGGGGACATGGAGGGGGTGGGCTTGGAGAGGTCGACTGCTTGGGTGTGCAAACCTCAGGGCTTTGTCCCAGTGGCCAAAGGGAGTCAAGCAAAGGTTTTAAGAAGATAAGTGACATTTCAGACAGATGACTCATAGACCATGAGCTGGAGGTGATAAGTTTGGAGGAAATGAATGCCTTTGGGTGAGCAATAATGGTAGCCTAGACTAGGGCAGGCACAGTGGAAGATGAGAGGAAATAGAATTCAACACAGCATGTGGGGGTGAGGAAGAGGAAGGCAACCCTGGCTTAGGTGTTGAGGATATAGATCACAGATCGACAGTCGCATTCAGCAAACAATTATTAACTGGACTGGACTCAGGGTGTAGGGATCTGGAGGTCCCCACACACTTTCATACGTAAAGAATTGAAGGCCAGTGGCCAGTGATAAGCCCCAATGTGGCCATCTAGCCTGCTGACATCAGTGCAGACCTGATTGGGCACCCAAATCTTGATTCGGGCATATCATGTACACACAGAGGCTGCTAGACACCATAATCCTGAAGCAGACACCCCAGGTCCACAGCCGACCACTCTCAGCCAACCCAGTGCTCCCCTGACCTACAAGCCAGATATCCCCAGCCAATCAGCAACACTCAGAAACTTTGTTTTTTGAATACAGAACAGAGATAGTTCATGACCAACCCCATTTCTCCCCCTTCCCCAACCTAGACTTTCTGCTGGAAGTTTTTTGTTTGGCAGTAAAACTTTTCTATGCAGCACTCAAGCTTTGGCCTCTAGTCTTAACTCAAGCCAGAGGCCTCCACCAGCCACAGGGCCTGAAGGGGCTTCAACAAAGTTGGATACACCTTATATGTTCTTTGCACAATTCTGATATTCTGTACTCTGTGGTCCTTCTTTGAGCTCTCCTGGGCACCTGCGGGTGCAGTGAGCAGCCCAATAGGGGCTGAGGGTGTTATCTGAGGCCATGAAACATGGGGGCAATGGGCTGTGGGGTATGGTGGAAGAATACAAGTAGGAATCCCAAACCCATGGTTATGGTCTCCAGCTCCCCAGGTGACCTTTCCTCTGTGGGCCTGTCCCTCCAGCCCCCAGGCCTTTGCACATGCTGTTCCCTCTGCCTGGAATACTCTTCCCCTTCCCCTTTGTCTGTTTGACTCATCCTTCAGGTCTCTGCTTTCTCAGGGAACACCTTTTTTTTTTTTTTTAATAAATTTATGTTTTTGTTTTATTTATTTTTGGCTGTGTTGGCTCTTCGTTGCTGCACGGGCTTTCTCTAATTGCGGTGAGCGGGGGCCACTCTTCGTTGCAGTGCATGGGCTTCTCATCGTGGTGGCTTCTCTTGTTGCGGAGCACGGGCTCTAGGCACCTGGGCTTCAGTAGTTGTGGCACAAGGGCTCAGTAGTTGTGGTTCATGGGCTCTAGAACGCACTCTCAGTAGTTGTAGCGCACGGGCTTAGTTGCTCTGCATCATCTCACTGACTTCTTGATCCAGGTCAGATTCTTTAGTTAAATATTCCCATAGACCCATGTTCCATTACTTCTTTCCCTTCATTAGGGGTTTTTGTTTATTTGTTTGTTTGCTACCATCTGCCTCCCCCAGCAGACTTCCATGAGAGAGAGGTTCTGTCCTACTCACTGTTGTATCCCCAGGCCCTGGCAAGGGACCTGTCCAGTAGTAGGTACTGAATGAATGCATGAATGAACAGATGGATAGATTTCACTTGGTAAAACAAAAGCTCAATTGGATGAGACCCTTCCCAGCATTGACATAACCTTCTAGGCCTCTATCGTTTCATCTCTGAAATAGGAAGAATGTTCCCTGCTGGCTGCTTTACTTCTGTATCTAAAATGACTCCTGTTAGTCTGATAAAGTTTGGGATGCTTTAAAAACAACTGGGGGGCCTCCCTGGTGGCGCAGTGGTTGCACGTCCGCCTGCCGATGCAGGAGAACCGGGTTCGCGCCCCGGTATGGGAGGATCCCACATGCCGCGGAGATGACCGCTGAGCCTGCGCGTCCGGAGCCTGTGCTCCGCAACGGGAGAGGCCACAACAGAGGAAGGCCCGCATACCACAAAAAAAAAAAAAAAAAAAAAAAAAAAAAAAAAACTGGGATAAAGGTTCCTATTTGGCTCAAGGACCTTATTTTCTGACTCCTGGTCACATATATATGAACATTGAGAGAGAAATTCAGGCTGTGCCAGAAACCCCAGGGCCCTCTGTCAGAGTTGGAGTTAGACAACCCCTTCCAGAGAAGGATGAGTGGCCAGA
Source organism: Physeter macrocephalus (assembly GCF_002837175.3). NCBI lineage: Eukaryota > Metazoa > Chordata > Mammalia > Artiodactyla > Physeteridae > Physeter > Physeter macrocephalus. The sequence goes on from NC_041221.1 coordinate 131,113,647, forward strand.
AGCCCCAGCCATGCCTCCTAGAGTTAGGGCGGTAAAGGCTCTCCTGTGTTCCCATGGCCCAGCAGGCAGGGTGTATGAGTGTCACAGCTCAGAACTGGGAATGGTGCCCCATCAGGGGCTCAGAGTCTACTCATTTATCCTCCTGTCTGTCTTCAGTGATGGACTGAGTGTAGGAGTTTTTCTGAGGCAGAGCCAGAGGTATGGCTTAGGGCCCAGTGAATCATCTCCCAAGAGTCTAGGCTGCACAAGAAGGCTGCCTGTATCCACCATTGCTTTCACTGCTGCAGGTGGACCTCACCTGCTGAGGTCCAGATCTGCTTATAAGATGCACCAGGATGAGGACACCATCTTTATAATCTTCACGAAGAGATTCTGCCCAGCCATCGTCTCCCTGAGGGCCCATAACTACACATTCCTATTCCCCACAGTCTTGAGGGAACCTGCTTCTCCTGGAAGGGGTAGCTGGCTGGACTGGAAGGATGACCTGGTTAGGGGTTGGAGTGAGACAGAATCTCAGCCACATCAAAATTTGCGCTAATATCCCTAGCCAGGATAGGGAGTACCAGGTCCTAATAAATGAATAAGGTTCTTCAAGAGCTGAAAAACCTAAATGAGGAAAAGGAGGAGGCATCTGATTCTGGAGGAGCCTTTTCAGTGGCTTAGGAATGCAATGCCCATTATACAAATGGGTAAATTCCTGCCATGGAGATCTGTCTCTGATGGAGACCTAGGAAGAGCCAAAGCTTTCAGTATTTTAAAGAAGGGTAGCCCCTTGCCCCCACTCTTCAATGTGCTAAATCTGTGCCTTCTCCTTCTGCTCAGACCACCATTCATCCTTACTTCACTGCTGGTTCCTGGTCACCTTGGGACACCCTAGCTGGCCCAGGCCCTCCTTAAACAAACTCACAAGAGTCAATACAGTCACTATCAAAATCCCAACAATGTTTTTTTCAGATATAGAAAAATCCATCTTAAAGTTCATATGGAATCTCAAGGGACCCTGAATAGCCAAAACGATCTTGAAAAAGAACAAACTTGGAGGTCTCATATCACCTGATTTCAAAACTTACTTCAAAGGTATAGTAATCAAAAGAGTGTGGCACTGGCATAGAGACAGACATATAGACAAATGAAATATAATAGAGAACCAAGAAATAAATCCTCACATATATAGTCAAATGGTTTTTGACAAGGGTGCCAAGACAATTTAACAAGGAAAGAACAGTCTTTTCAACAAACAGTATTGGGAAAACTGGATATCTACATGCAAAAGAATGAAGTTGGATCTTTACTTTACACCATATATAAATATTAACTCAAAATGGATCAAAGACCTAAACATAAGAGCTAAACTATAAAACTCTTAAAAGAGAACATAAGGGAAAATCTCCATGTCATGTCACTGGATTTGGCAATATTTCTTGCAAATGACACCAAAAGCACAGGCGACAAAAGGAAAAATAGATAAATTGGGCTTCATCAAAGTTTAAAACTTCTGTGCATCAAAGGACAATACCAATACAGTGAAAAGGAAACCCATGGAATGAGAGAAATATTTGCAAATCATATAAGGAGTTAATATCCAGAATATATAAAGAATTCCCACAACTCAACAGCAAAAAGCAAACCAACAACCGAATTTAAAATTGGACAAAGGACTTGAACAGACACTTCTCCAAAGAAGATAGGCAGATGGCCAGTAAACACATGAAAAGGTGTTCAACATCACTAATTATTAGGAAATTGAAAATTAAAATCACTATGAGATACTAATTCACACCCATTTGGATGACTACTATTAAAAAACAAAAAACTAAACTGAACAGAAAATAACATGTGTTGGTAAGGATGTGGAGAAATTGGAACACTTGCTCATTGCCAGTGAGAATGTAAAATGATGCAGCTGCTGTGGGAAATGATATGGCAGTTCTTCAAAAAATTAAAAAGAATTACCATATGATCCAGTGATTTTAGTTCTGGGTATATACCTAAAAGAACTGAAAGTAAGGACTTGAACAGATGTTTGTACTCTTGTGTTCATAGCAGCATAATTCACAGTAGGCAAAAAGTGGTAATAACTCAAATGTACGTCAGTGGATGAATGGACAAACAAAATGAGGTGTATACATAAAATGGAATATTATTCAGCCTTAAAAAGGAAGGAAATTCTCATATATACTACACTATAGATGAACTTTGAAGACATTATGTTAGGTGAAATAAACCAGACACAAAAAGACAAATACTGTACGATTCCACTTGTGTGAGGTATCTAGAGTAGAGTTCATACAGAGACAGAAAGTAGAATGGTGGTTGTGGGCTAGGGGGAGAAAGGTATGGGGAATTGTTGTTTAATGGGTACAGAGTTTCATTTTGGGATGATGAAAAAGTCCTGGAGATGGATGGTGATGATTGCTGTACAACAATGTGGATTTACTTAATGCCACTAAACTATACACTTTAAAATAGTTAAAGTGGTAAATTTTATGTTATGTATATTTTACCACAATAAAAAAAGGAAAAGTTGAATGGGAGTAGGCACCTGAATCTGTAAGTGTCCTCTTCTGAGAGCTTACTCATGACCCTAGGAGATAGTGGGAGGGATGGGGGCAAAGGGAGGGGGCTGTCTGTTCCCCACCTCTACCACCAACCTCCCTTTATTTCTGCCTCTCTAATTTGTGGTCATTTCACATGTCTTGTTCTATGTGTGTTGTCTAGATTGTGACTGTCATTCTCAAGTAGGTAGACTCAAGAATAAAGAAATAAGACAGCAAGAGGTAACAGGTGTTGGGGGAATAGATTGAGGTTCAGCAGAGATTCTCAGAGCTTTGGAGGGGGTTGGCAGATTGAAAAGTCTTCCTAGTCTTAAAAGATGAGTAAGTGACGGTTAAGAAGCCAGAGAGATGGGAGAGTCATAGTCAAGCTCAGGGCATACAGAATGAGACCACTGTAGCTGAGTTCTGTGGTCAAGGTAGCAGGAGATGGGGCTGGAGTCAGATTGGGCAGGACATTTACCCAAGGGGATCATAGCACCCTGGAGGGTTTGTAGTAGGAAAGAGATCCATTTGACTTACATTTTGAGATGCTCACTCTGGCTGTTGGGTGAAGAATGGACAGCAGGGGGCATGGGTAGGAGCAGGCAGACAGTGAGAGGCTGCTGCAGGCATCCAGAAGAGAGGTGGTGGTGGCTTGGCCTGGGTGGTGGTAGTGGAGATGGAGGGCTTTAGACAGATTCTTGAGGTGTTGGGAGGAAGAGATGCCAAGGCCTGTGGCTAGATTGGACATGGGGCTGAGGGGCTTGCTGCCCAGGGGTCTTGGGTGGATAGGTGGATGGCAATACCATTTACTGAGATCTAACCAGTGGCGGGACAGGTTGAAGGGACAAGTCTGGCACCTGGTTGCTGAGAGATGAGTGGTCAGTTCACCTTTGCTGGTTACACATCACAGCTCTTATATTCAGAAAGTTCTTCGAGTCTAACCTTCCAGCTGCAATTGGAGCTCCAGCCATTCCAGGTTGCCCTTGGTGAGTCTGCTCGGTGCTGAGAGGTGGTGGGACTGAGACATGGGCTAGCGGCCAAGGGCTTGGGTGGCAGGTGTGCCTTTTGCATGACCGCTATTAAGCATATCAACCTGTGGTGCCTGTCAGACTCAGACCCAGGGAGCCCATGCCAAGGTGTGTGGGCTGGAGGACCCGGTACAGGAGCCTTCTGCCCCAAGCACTTCAGGTCCATACATGCCCCTCATCCTGCCTCTGGAGCCCTCTCTCAGATCAGAAGCATCCCCCAGGGCCCTCAAGACGGGCTCTTCTTCATGATTCCTTCAGAGGCAGAAGGTGGAGAGCAAAACCTCTGATCTTGATGCCAGACACAAACTCCAAGAAATTACTCACCAGAGGGCAAAGCTTGAGAACCGCCGGAAAAGGGCCCTGCCCCACAGTCTGATCAGAATAGCTGGTCAGCAGGGGCTGTGGCACAGGGGGCTTTCACGGTTGGGGCCAAGGCCCTGACCAGGCACAGCTCCTTCCAGAGGTGGGCTGCCCTACACCTCATCTTACCAACCAGGGAGCCATAGGCAGAAACCCCCTTGGATCTGCCCCCCTAGCTGACCAGTTGAGACCCTCAAAACCCCCAGACCTACCCAAGACTGACTTGCCATGTGTTTGGGGTCCCATCAGTGGCTTCCTCATCCCTGATCCCTATCGTGCCCTTCTGAAAAGTGTCGATCAGTGCTGCAGCGGCCCCCATCCTGGAAGCCGGCTCCCTGACACCCTCAGGGAAAGGTCCCAGTATTGGCCTCTCATGAGCTCCCCATTCCCAGGAGCTGGGATCAGATCACCAGCCTACTCAGATTTCCTTCTCCTGTCCACCCACCCACCGCTTAGCTCTCCTGGGCCTGGTTCACAGCCGTGTCTGGTGTTAAGGCCTGCCAAAGGGTAAAGGGACGAGCACTGGGGAGGGAAGAGGTGACCGGGGTTCCACCTGGCTGGGACAGAGCCAGGGAGTTGTCCCAGCAGAGATGACATTTGGGGAGTCATTAAATCTGGAGGAACAGAGTGGATTCACCCGGGTGGTAGCTCCCCCTCTCCTGAGCAGAAGCTTGTGTGGTGTAGCCTTGAGAGGCAGGCCCCTAGGGGAGGAGCCCTTTGGCAGGGCGCTCTTTCCCCATGATGCCTCCTGTTCTGTGCTTTCGCAGCTTGAGTGGTGAAGACGCCTTCCTCATGGGAGCAGGGTCTCCAGGATGCTCAGCCCCAGGCCTGGTTCTGCCCTGGAGCCACACAGAAACACCTGCCCCCGATCCTCCTCCCCACAATCCTGTGAGCTCCCTCAAACCACCCACTCCTGGCTGGGCTCCTAGATTTGCTCCAGAGGGCTGGACAGGGTAGGAGGGGCCTCACTAAGTGCCCAGGGTCCACTTCAGGCAGGGGCTGGGCCTGGCCGTGTGCAGAAGTGCTGTGGGGTGAGGCCGGCCTAGGACCCACGAGAGGTGCCAAGAGAGGGGCTGATGGCTAGAGGGGTGGGCCATTGGGGGAGACTCAGCCAGTGTGCTCTCCCAGCAGCCACCTCTGACGGCTCCAAGGGCTGCCCTAAATCCTACTGTCACCTTCATCTCCATTCTCAGCCACTGCCAAGAGCCCTGGTCTCTCAAGGGTGAGCTAGCGAAGTTGGGACTGCCCCCTCCCTTCCCTCCACCCTTCTGCCTCGGGTTCTGGGCGTGGGACAGAAGTGCCCATCCCTGCTTGCCATCCTACTCTGTGTGGTAAACAATGTAACCCACATGCCAAGCCCCTTCTGCCCATGAGATTGTGTCCTGTGGCTCTCCTGGGGGCATTAGTGCTCCCCCTACTTCCATGTCCAGACCCTGGCCAGGGTGTGCCCTCCATGCCTAGGGAGCCCCTCAGAGCTTTTCAGGGGTCATGCCATTTGTCCCTCTGTTCCTGGCAATGCCCTGGGAGAGGAAACCCAAATTCCCTGAGGATAGAAGTTCAGGCAGTCAGGGAGAGATGGAGAAGGGCACATTACCGAGAGGAGTGAGTGGAAAGGTGCAGACCCTCTTCCCCTTGCCCCTGGTTCACCACCCTTCTCTGGCCAGGTGCTTCTCCCACTTGCCACCACAGCAATCTCTGGGAGGAAAGAGGCTGAAATCTCTAGGGTCTCTGGATATTTGGAAAGATGGGGTCAGGGATAGGAGGACTGCTAGAAGTAACCTCCAGAGAACAACCATGACCTAGGATGGAGTCCTTATGGGCCTGTCAGCTTGCTCTAAAACTGGATGGGGGACAGCCTCCATAGGGGCCTGAGGAACCCCCGCCCTCCCAAAGGATCCTGATCTTTGCTAGGTCCTGTAGTGTCAGGCTAGTAACCCTGGTACAGACTCCCATGCTGTTAGATGAGCCCTCAGGGAGTCAAACATCTGGGCTTCAGTGTCACTTTGGCTACTTGCCAGAGCTTCGTGAGCTTCTGCCCCTCTCTGAGAGCCTCAGTTTCTGCATCTGTAAAATCGATATTATCATTCCAAGGGCTCAAAAGAAGTTGGCTTTGTTCCTAAATATCTCCCTTCTCTGCCAGTCATTCATTCCAAAAGCCTGCTCTCCTTATTAGCGAGTTCTGGTTAAGCATTGCTCTAGTCAGATACTCTTGAAAGGTGGTTGGGGGCACAGTGAGTTTCTCATCTTTTGGGGAGGATGCATTTCTGATGCCATTGGGCCTTCTAGCCCCTTTCCCCAGTGCTGGCCATGCCCCCATAACTTGAGACCTCTAGGCAGCACCCTTGCCAGCATCCTGTGCTATGTCCAGATGATTCCAATCCAATGGAATGCAGCCTGGGCAAAGATGTTAACACAACATTCCTTTGCTAATGGGAGCCTAAGCTGTCATTGGCCCAAGCAGGACTCTGACCCTCAGCCATGCCACCCTCTATTTCAACTGACACCTGTTGGCTGAGTCCTTATTTTGCGCCAGGCACCTTGATAGGCTAGGAGGCAGGGAGTGGGCAGAGAGGAAGGTTAGCCATTCCATTGCCCCGACTGGTCCCCAGAGACCAGTGGTATCCTCATACACGTGGCATTGAGGTTGCATGCTAGCAAAATCCTCAAGGTGGGGACTGGCCCCTGAGAGCCAGTCAAGGAGGGCAGGGAGGGTTCAGCCAGGTCTCCAGACCCCCTCATACCCTTAATGAGGTGGCAGTGCCATCAGATGTCTGGTCCAGCAGGCTGAACAGAGAGAGCAGTCCTCTCACATTTAAGAGAAAATAGGATGTTGGGTTTACTATCAGGCTCAAAAGCAGGGAGCTGGCAATAAATCAAGAACTGAAAAGCTATGTCAGTGCTTCAAACTAAATTTCCAAGCCTGGGAAACAATTGCGCATTAAAATCCATTGGAAGAAAAAAAAATCTATTAAAATTTCAGGAGAAATGCTTTACTATAAATTAGATTTTTCTGCCAACCAGGATAATTCAATAATTTCCCCTTGACATTCTTGAGATTGCTCTTTGGGGGGAATTATGATGCTTTGAAGTTGGGAGTGATTTGTTTCCAAGAAAAGATGAACAGTTGACTGGGAGTGGAGGTGAGAGGGCAAGGAGGGGTCTCTTCTACTAAAGGGGAAGGGGGCCCCCTTTGGGGGCTCTGTGCCACTGGACAGAGATGGTCCAGGATGGCCAGGAGGACTGCAGTGCAGCGCTTTGACCAGGGGATGCCCCAGGCCAGACGTGACTCTGACAGGAGAGTGTGTGTGTATGTGTGCGGGGGTGTTTGGGGAAGATCTTGGGGTCCTCCAATATCATCTTATAGTTAGGTCAGCCTCAAGTCTTACAGCTTTCCTAAATAACTGTCTAAAACCTTCCTCAACCCTTATGGAACCAGAGCTGGTTTCAGGTGCCCAAGGTCACTTCTTAGTTCTGGGTGCAGGGTAGGCGGAGGTGGCTGCCTGCCTCCCAGTCTTCCTTTCTTCCTTTGCTGTGCAAGATTCAGCACCAGCCAGGGCCCGTCCCTCACATCTTATTTATCTCCTGTAATTTGGGGCTTTGATCCTAGCCCCTATCAACTCTTGTCTCTCTGTACAAGGTCCAACACAGCCATGATGCCAGACTGTCTCTAGCATCATTGGCCAAAGCCACTCTGACTGGACAGGACAGCTGGCAGAGGAGGGTGCCAGGAAAGGGGAGGGATCTTGGAGGACTAGGCACGATCAGACAGGCCACTGGGTACCAGCCTCCAAGACAACTGTGGGGAAGGGGCAAGGGACCCAAGTCAGGACTTGGGTAGGACAGGGCTCCAAAGTCAGCCAGCCTGGCTGTGAATTCTGGCTCCTCCACTGGCAAGTGTCTTAAACTCTGTAAGCCTTGATACTGCTATCTGTAAAATGAGATAATACTGGTACCTACCTTATAGATAGAACTAAATGTGACAATGTGTGTGAAGCCCCTAGCACCATGCCTGGCACGCAGAGATGATACACAGTAGTATCTTTAGGACAGCTCTTCCCACTGCAGGAAACCCATCCCCTGCAGCCCCTGCTCAGGCCCCCTTCTCTCTCCCTTCTGTCCCACCAAAACTTGCCTGTCCTTGCGGACTTACCTCCTCAAACAGAACCACGAAGAATGACGCCCGTAGAGCTGGGCTGCCTGCTGAGCGCCGTCACACAATTGTGCTTGGGAAGACTTTACCCACGGTGGTCACTCATTGTTGCTACCAACTACCCTCACAGGAAGGTTGGTTGATGTTAAAATTCTCTCATTTTGCAGGGGACCTGGGAGGTAAAGTGACACTGTTCAAGGTCACATATCTGGGAGAAGAGGTTGGAGCTGGGACTAGGGCCCAGGTCAAACCAGCTCAACCAGAGGCAGTCATTCATCTTAAAATACATCCTTCTTTCCATCCTTCCTTCCTTCCTTTCCTCCTTCCTTTCTCCCATGAATCAGAGCCTCCCAGAGCCCACACAATGGCCACGGGGACAGAGTGGCAAACTGAGGCAGGGATGCATGGGCGTCATCTTCTTTCCAATATTCTCCGAGTCTCCAGAAGGAAGATCATGGAGCGCAGCAGAAAGAGGTCAAAGGGGAAGGAAGTGGGAGAGTCTGGGAAAGTTTCCATTTAAGCAGCTGTCAGAACAAGCCATTCACTTGGACACTGCCTGACTCATAGAATAGAGAAATTCGGGGTTTTAAAGGTCATCTCATCCCACCCTCTTTTTGAATCATTTCTTCCACAGGTGCTCCCCCACCCTAGATAACAGGGAGCTCACTACCTTCCAGGGCAGCCCCAGGGTACTCTTTGTTCCTCCACCCCTTCTGGGGCTCAGACTTGGCTTTCTGTGGCACAGTCCTGGCCCTGACCCCACACAGGCAGGGGCCAGCCAGCAGCTTCTCACTTGGCAGGGTCCCAGGTTTGGGGAGCTAATCTGTGAGCAAGGCAGGGGCTTTCTGGAGACTGCGTCTCTCCAGAGGACGGAGCTGGGTGCTGTCAGGGCTGTGTTCCCCGGGGATAGCCCTGTTCCTAGGAGTTTCCCCTCAAAGTGGAGGTCAAAGGGAAACTTAGGGCTGGGAAACTTTGCCGCCACCTGAAACCAGGCTGGGAGTTCAGCAGACACGTAATCAAGACCACTGCAATTGCCTCAAAATGATAAATATTTGAACTGAGTTAGCCCCAGGCCAGGGGATGTCCAGGTTTCTGGTTTTGCCTAGGGAGGCACCCCCCAGGGGACCTGCTAGCACCTGGAGGGGCAGGACATGGGAGACATGGGAGCTGGGAAGGGGCAAGAGGTGTCTGGGGGTTTGGAAACTGTAGCCCTTACCATTCAGTAGCTGTGTGACCTTGAGCAAGTCGCTGGGCGTCTCTGAACCTCAGATTCCATGTCTCTTAATGGAGGTAATAGTGGCGCCTACTTCAGAGCCCTGATGGAGGTAACAAGACACGATGCCCGCAAAGTGCCTAACACTTAGTGAGCGCTCTGAAAGTGCCAGCCTTTGTTACTATTTGCAGAAGATGGGGAAACCCGTGGGAAATCCGGGCGCCTCTGGGAAGCTGGGGGTGGTGGGCCGGAACTTCCCGGAGCCCTGGGGCTGGGCGGGGCGTCCCGTCTTGGGCCCCGCCTCCTGTGTCCCGTTCCTCGGGGCCCGCAGAGCTTCCTTGCAGCCGCCGCAGCTGAGTCACTGCGGCCCGGCCGGCCGTTGGCCTTATCTCAAGACGTGTCTGCCCCTCGAAAGCCCCCGGCCTACCCGCCCGGCTACAGCTAATTTGCACCAAGTCCCTCCGGCAGTTCTGGAAAAACTCCCAGGGTCCCATAGGTTTGGGGTCCTGAGGAAGGAGGGAACCTCCTTCCAGGCTGTTTGGAGGTATCCAGGAAGCCCCTTGCCTAGAAAAGTCTCCCTGTGCCTACCGGCACTGCTCCTGTCTTTCCACCATTAGCTAAACTTTCCTTGGGAGTAAGCATTGTCTTCTGCAGATTTCTCTTTTAAAATTCGCATTCCCACTCAATGCTTTAAAGGGGAAACCAGAAGACTGGAGAACGGGGCGGATAGACCCTAGGAGCCAAGAAGGGGAGGAGTACTGAGAGGCCGGCCTGGGATTTGGCTGCCTCCTAGGCTCCCTCAGGCCCCGCCTGCCGTCTCCCAGCCCCCTGGACTCTAGGGGAAGTGGTGGGAGGGGGAGGGGGAAACAGAGCTGACAGATTCTGTAAACAGAGCTGGTTTGGGCCTCGGCCAAGGACTGGGTGTCCTGGCCCAGGCTGGGTGTGAGGCCCATCCGCGGCTCTCCAGGACACCCCGCCCTGACCTGCTAACCCCGGAGGTGCCCGGCCCATAGCCAGCTCCAGCCAGGATGTGTCTTGAGTTTGGGGAAGTTGGCCAATTCCCACGAGGGAAATGTGTCCGAAATGGGGGTAGGGGTTTCTCTCTAAGAACCATCATTGATCGTTCATTCACCAAGTGTCAGATTCAGGCATGGGAACAGCATCTGGTCCCTGCCCAGGGGAGAATCTGGTACTGGGTTGTCATCCCACCCCCATCTCACCTCCGATCACACCCTCTGCTCTTCTGCTGCCTGAGGCAGAGTCCCTGTGGGGTAGGAAGTTGAGTGAGGGGGCTCAGGTTCTGAGAACTCTTCAAGACCCAGTCCTGCCCCCTTGGCTTGTTGTCAGATGTGGTATCCCATGCCCATAACCTCACAAGGGCAACTCAGAACGCAGCAAGGAATGACCTGGAAAGGAGGAGGGAGAGAGGACAGGCATCCAGGGGTACTCAAGGATACTCAAGGTTGGAAGCAATAGCCAGCAGTGGGTATGAGGTGGGAAAAGGGGTCTTTGGGTGTTTAAGGGAACAGGTGGCTCCAGCAGGGTGGAGACAGCTGTGGGCTATGCCTTTGAGGAAAAGAACATGCAAGATGTGGAGAGGACTGGTGGCAGGAGAGGAGAGAGGTTGACCAATGAAATCTGTAGGGTGGGCCCCAAATGCCAGTCATAAGTTCTGGACTTTACAGTTAGGGTGATGTGCCCCTGGATGATAGTGGGTGGGGTGGACAAAAAAAAGGGTCCCATGGAAAAATATGTTTGGGAAGCACTGCGTTCAAAAGACTTAAATACCATTTACTGTAGGCTTTATCAGAGCCTTTCTTTCATATGCTAATTAATACGCATTTTTGTTCTTCAAGAGGGGGACAGGGTACGCAGAAGACCCTCTCCCACCTTAAGCCCAGCCCCATGGGACTTGGTGCTCTTCTGAAAACATTAGGGCCCAAGTGTATCTTACTCACTGGCTCTGGTCCAGGTGGAATGGATGACACATGTAGTCACCAAGGAAAACATGGTTTTCCTAGAAACCCAGATTCAATGACCATCTCCTCAAAGGGAGGTCAAACTGTAGAAGCCCAGGCAAGGGGCGATGGTCATAAGATAAATCTTTATGAATGAGTTTGGCAGATTCACGATTCTGGGTTACAGGCTCCAGGCAATATCCTGTTCCTCACATCAGGTCCCCAGGTTAGCATCGGTGAATCAGGGATACCTGGTCATCGTTAGGGAATCCCATGGCCAATGTAGAGAACATACTGACTTCGAGGTTATAAGCTATAGCATTAAGGCTGATTGAGGCTGCACTCCATGTAGTTCCTCCACTAGGACACACCCTGAGCTAAGCTTCATATGGCCAAATGTCTGACTCCATAGAAAGCACAAGAGCAAAGGTAGTCCTTAAAAACTGGGCTTTCTCACTGCTTTAGTAAAGTAGTGACATCCAAGCTATGCTGCTCAGGGACCCCTCTGACAAAGCGTAACCAACACCAACAAGACCTGCATCCTCACTGGGAGACAGAGTGACCAGAAGAACAGCATAGGGAAGAGACAGCAGACCCTGCATGGGACCTTCCTGGACTATTCCAGAGCATTCCCTGGGGCTCCCAGAAATCCTTGGGGCACCAAGCAGGGGGCTGCAGAAGCCCTGCTTGAGCAGGTGGGAGTTAAGAGTCAGGGATATATAAGCTGGAACCATGCCTGGGTCCCCTTGTCCTCACAGGCTAGGGAAGCAGTGTGTGTGTACCTGCATCCTCCCCATACTTGGAAGCTGCTTCAGTAAACTGTAAGATATAGTATGGTGAGGACATCTTGTGTGTAGTGTGAGAGCATGCTGAGAAGCAAGAGGTCAGTGGGAGCTAGCACCTCCAGGGAAGGGCTCCGAGATGAGGCAGGGTGTGTGGTAAGCCTTTCCAGGTTGCCAAGTTTTAGTGGTATAGAGAAGAGAGGACTGGCCTGGCCTGGCCAGTCCAGCCAGCATCAGGATAGAGGCTGGAGAGGCCCACAGAGTCATCATCACCAACTTCTCTGAGGAACTGGATCTCAGGCTTAGGAATATAATGTGTCTCATGGGGGCCTGTAAACCCCTAAGCCCTCCCCTGCATCAGGCCTCACTCCTGCTCGTCGACAGATGAGCCTCCCGAGTCTTCTCCATGTATTTTCCTTTCTTCCTCGCTCACGTTACTCCCCAGCCTGTTACTTTCCAACACCCCGACATGGCACTGAAATGGCTTTGGCTGGGTGTCACCAGAGTCTTCCTGACTGTCAGATCCATTGAAGTTTTTTTTTTTTTCCCCTAATTTTTATTTATTTATTTATGGCTGTGTTGGGTCTTCTTTGCTGTGCAAGGGCTTTCTCTTGTTGCGGTGAGCGGGGGCTGTTCTTTGTCATGGTGCACGGTCTTCTCATTGCGGTGGCTTCTCTTGTTGTGGAGCATGGGCTCTAGGTGCGCAGGCTTCAGTAGTTGTGGCACTCAGGCTTAGTAGTTGCGGCACACAGGCTTAGTTGCTCAGCAGCATGTGGGATCTTCCCAGACTGGGGATTGAACCCGTGTCCCCTGCATTGGCAAGCGGATTCTTAACCACTCACCACCGGGGAAGTCCCAGATCCATTGACGTTTTAAAAAATAAACAGCTTGCTTGAGATCTAATTCACACACCATACAATTCACCTATTTAAAGTATACAATTCAGTGGTTTTTAGGGTATTCAGAGTTGTGCAACGATCACCACAATCAATTTCAGAACACTTCATCACCCTCCTCCTCAAAAAACCATGCCCATTAGGTGTCATTTTACTTTTCCCCTCATGCCCCACTTCTAGACCTAGATAACCACTAACCTACTTTCTGTCTTTATGGATTTGCCTATTCTGGATATTTCATTTAAATGGACTCACACAGTATGTGGCTTATTTCACTTACATAATGTTTTCAATGTTCACCCGTGTTGTAGCATGTATTAAAATTTCATTCCTTTTTATGGCTGGATAATATTCCATTGTATGGATATATTTCATCTGGTTTATCCATTCATCTGTTCATGGCCATTTAGGTTGTTTCTACTTTTTGGATATTATGGATAATGCTGCTATGGAATTCATATACAAGTTTTTGTATGGGCATATATTTTCATTTCCTTGGGTATATTGCTAGGAGTAGATTTGCTAGGTTATATGGTAACTCTATGTATAATGTTTTGAGGACCTGTCATATTGTTTTTCCAAAGCAGCTGCACCGTTTTACGTTCACATCAGCAGTGTGTGAGGGTTCCAATTTCTCCACATCCTTGCCAACATTTATTATTATCTGTCCTTTTTTTTAAATTGAGGTATAGTCGATTTACAGTGTTGTGTTAATTTCTGCAGTACAGCAAAGTGATTCAGTTATATGTATATATACATTATTTTTTTATATTCTTTTCCATCATGATTTATCACAGGATATTGAATATAGTTCCCTGTGCTATACAGTAGGACTTGTTATTTGTCCATTCTATATATAATAGTTTGCATCTACTAACCCCAAACTCTCACTCCATATATATCCTTTTGATTATAGTCATCCAAGTAATGTGACATAGGACCTCATTATGGTTTGATTTGCTTTTCCCTGATGGCTAATGATGTTGAATGTTTTTTTCATGTGCTTATTGGCCATTTGCACTCTGTGTTCTTTGAAGAAATGTATATTCAGATCCTTTGCCCATTTTTTTGAACTGAGTATTTGTCTTTCTATTATTGAGTTGTAAGAGTCCTTTATATATTCTAGATACAAGTCTCTTGTCAGATACATGATTTGTAAAAATTTTCTACCATCATCTGGGTTGTTCTTTTTACTTTCTTGATGATGCGCTCTGCAGCACAAATTTTTTTATTTTGATGAAGTCCAGTTTATCTCTTTCTTCTTTGGTTGCTTGTGCTTTTGATTTCATAGCTAAGAAGCCATTGCCTAATCCAAGTAATAAATATTTATTCCTATGTTTTCTTTTAAGAGTTTTACCTGTTACATTTAGGTCTTTGATCTGTTTTGAGTTAATTTTTCCATATAGTGTGAGGTAGGGATCCAACTTCATTCTTCCTGTGAGTATTCAGTTGTGCCAGCACTATTTGTTGAAGACTGTTCTTCCCCTGTTGAACTCTTTTGATACCCTTGTCAAAAATCAGTTGACCTTAGGGAATTCCCTGGTGGTCCTGTGGTTAGGACTCTGTGCTTTTGCTGCTGAGGACCCAGGTTCAATCCCTGGTCGGGTAACTAAGGTCCTGCAAGCCGTGTGGTGTGGCCAAAAAAAAAAAAAAATCAGTTGACCTTACATGTAAGAGTTTATTTCTGAATTTTCAGTTCTATTCTGTTGATCTATAGATCTCATCCTTATGACAGTATCACACAGTCTTGATTACTGTAGCTTTGTAATAAGTTTTGAAAGCAGATGTGTTAGTCCTCCTTTTTTGTTCCCCCAGCTTGTTTTGGTTGTTCTTGCTCCATTGCATTGCCACATGAATTTTAGGATCAGCTTGTCAGTTTCTGCAAAGAAGCCCATTGGAATTTGATGGGGATTGAATTCAATCTATAGATTACCATATCAACAACATTAAGTCTTCCGATCCATGGACATGGGATGTCTTTCCATTTATTTAGATCTTTAATTTCTTTAAAAAATGCTTTGTAGTTTTCAGTATATATCTTACACTTCCTTGGTTAAATTTATTCCTAAGTATTTTATTCTTTGTGAATTGTTTTCTTAATTCATTTTTGGATTATGTTGCTAGTATAGAGAAATACAATGGGTTTTTGTATATTGATTTTTTTTTTAAGATAATATTTTCTAAATATTTATTTATTTAGGCTGTGCCGGGTCTCAGTTGTGGCATGCAGACTTCTTAGTTGCAGTATGCATGCAGGATCTAGTTCCCCAACCAGGGATTGAACCTGGGCCCCTGCATTGGGAGCACGGAGTCTTAACCACTGGACCACCAGGGAAGTCCCTGTTATTAATCTTATGTCCTGAAAACTTGCTGACCTTATTTATTAGTTCTAATAGATGTTTAGTGGATTCCTTAGGATTTTCTATATACAAGATTGTGTCATCTGTGAATAAAGATGGTTTTACTTCTTTCTGGTCCAGTGGCCTTTTATTTCTTTTTCTTGCCTAATTGCCCTGACTAGAAATTCCATTACAGTGTTGAATAGAAGTGATGAGAGTGGACATTCTTGTCTTATTTCTGATCTTCAGGGGAAAGCATTCAGCATCTCCTCATTAAATAGGATATTAGGGTTTTTTTTGTAGATGTTCTTTATCAGGCTGAGGAAGTTCCTGTCTATTCCTAGTTTGTTGAGTGTTTTTAGCATAAAGAGCTGTTGAATTTTGTCAAAAGTTGTTCAGATTATCATGTGGTTTTTGTCATTTATTCTATTGCTATAATATATACATTAATTGATTTTCAGATGTTAAACCAACCTGTGTTCCTGAAATAATCACATTTGGTCATGGTTTATAAACCTTTTTATATGTTATTGGATTTGGTTTTCTAGTATTTGTTGAGGATTTTTATACCTATATTCATTAAATATACTGGTCTATAGTTTTCTGGTTTTGATACCAGAGTAATACTGACCTCATAGAATGAGTTGGGAAGTGTTCCCTCATGTTTATATTTTTAAATGACTTGGTTTTCTTATTGCAAAAATAAGAAAATACAGAAAAGTACAACTAAAATTAAAGTTACTTATAATCCCACTAAGTAGAGGTAACCACTGTTAATATTTAAGTGCATTTCCTTCCCATTTTTCCTATGCTTATACATGTTAAAATACAAAATTGGCATCATGCTCTATATGGAGTTTGGTATGCTGTTTTGCTTTTTTTTTTTTTTTTAATGTTAAAATTACATTTGTGGGGACTACACTAGTGGCGCAGTGGTTAAGAATCCGCCTGCCAATGCAAGGGACACGGGTTCCAGCCCTGGTCCGGGAAGATCCCACATGCCATGGAGCAACTAAGCCCATGCGCCACAACTACTGAGCCTGCGCTCTAGAGCCTGCGAGCCACAACTACTGAGCCCGTGTGCCACGACTACTGAAGCCTGCGTGCCTAGAACCCGTTCTCTGCAACAAGAGAAGCCACCACAATGAGAAGCCCACGCACCGCAATGAAGAGTAGCCCCCGCTCACCACAACTGGAGAAAGCCTGTGTGCAGCAACAAAGACCCAAGGCAGCCAAATATGAATAAATAAATAATTTTTTTTTTTTTTTTTTTTTTTTTTTTTTGGTAC
>NC_041221.1:131130208-131134857 GCF_002837175.3 Physeter macrocephalus
GGCCTCTCACTGTTGTGGCCTCTCCCGTTGCGGAGCACAGGCTCCGGACGTGCAGGCTCAGCGGCCATGGCTCACGGGCCCAGCCGCTCTGCGGCATGTGGGATCTTCCCAGACCGGGGCACAAACCCATGTCTCCTGCATCGGCAGGCGGATTCTTAACCACTGAGCCACCAGGGAAGCCCCAATAAATTTATTTTTTTTTTAAATTACATTTGTGGGACTTCCCTGGTGGTCCAGTAGATAAGACTCCACGCTCCCAGTGTAGGGGCCTGGGTTCGATCCCTGGTCAGGGAACTTGACCCTGCATGCATGCCATGACTAAGAAATCCGCATGCCACAACTAAAGATCCCACATGCCACAACTGAGACCCGGCACAGCCAAAATAAATAAATAAATAAAATAAAATAAAGTAACATTTGTGAGCTACAGTGGAATATTATTCACCCATTAAAAGGAATGAAGTACTGATACATTCTGCAACATAGATAAACCTTAAAGACATCATGCTAAGTGAAAAGCCAAACCCCAAACGTCATATATTGTATGATTCCATTTACAGGAAATATCCATAAATTAAGGTAAATCCATAGAAACAATGCAGATTGGTGGTTGCCAGGGGCTAGAGAGTGTATGTGTTTGGGAGATGGGGGGAATGTGGAATGGAGAGTATGGAATGCTTAGTGAGTACAGGGTTTCTTTTTGGGGTGAGGATAATGTTTAGAACTATTTAGAGATGGTGGTTGCACAACATTGTGAATATACTAAATGCCACTGAATCGTTCATTTTAAAATGGTTATCTTCATGTTATGTGAATTTGACCCCAATTAAAAAAATTACATTTGTGAGCATTAGTATATGTGATTTAAAGCTATTTAAAAGTGTGATTCTAAAATATTTTATTAGATTTTTAAAATTACAATATGTACATATTTTATTGTTATGAAGTAAAGTAATAGTTAAGGTTTATGTGGAAATCCCAGAATCCCATAATGATTTCTCAGCAGCTACAAATATTTCATTAGAGATATACTTGGTTTTATTGTATATCTAAGTCATCTAAATTTATTATTATTATATATTATGCTATAATGAATATCCTTAAAATTGTTTCTTAGAAGTGAGTTATTATTTCCTAAGTTACTATTTCCTAAATGAGTTATCATTTACTTAGGATTGATTCCTAGAAGTGAGTGTTTGGGTCAAAAGGGAGGAATCAACATGTGTAAGATTCTTCAAGTTCACTGCCAATTTTTTTACACAGCTTCAGCAGTTATAATATTTTAAATAAATCTTTGCCAGAAAAGGCAAAAATATGAAGTTTTCTAAGATACTATAGGAGAATATCTTCACAATTTCAGGAGAGAGAAGATTTTATTAAGCTAGACACACTCAAAAAATCATAAAATTAATATGTAAATTGAATTATTCTCAAATTAAAATTTCCTTGTTCATTAAAATATTACAAAAGTTAACTGGCAAGATACAGTCAGAAAATATCTGCAAAACATATAATTAGTAAATGGCTGTATCCAGAGTATATAAAGAACTTCTATAAATTCATAAGAAAAAGAACTGAGTAATAGCGAAAGTATCATGTATAAAAATTTTTGAGTATACCTAAGGTAGTATTTAGAGGAAAATCTATAGCATTAAATGTATATATTTGAAAAGAATTGTTGAAAATATGAGCCAAGGATGCATTTCAGGAAGTTATATTCAAAGTAGAGAATGAAGTAATAAACATAAGAGAAGAAATTAATGAAATAAAAACCAAACATACAATAAAATTTTTTAATATTAAAATTCATTTTTCAAAAAAATAAGGAAATTGAAATAACTATTATGAAGAAAAAAAGAAAATAAAGAAAAAAGAGAGAATAAATAAATAATAGTAAGAATGAAGAAGGGGATATTACTAGAGATCAGTACACATTTAGAAGATACCAAGAAGATATTAAGAACAACAATGCCAATAAATGTAAAAAGTTCAAATGAAATGGAAAAATCCCTAGAAATAATAATTTAACCAAGGTGGCTCATGAAGAAATGGAAAATCTGAATAGTCTCATAAATATTAAAGAGACTGAATCAGTATTTATCTATTTATTTTTTTAAATTGAAGTATAGTTGATGCACAATATTACATAAGTTACACAATTCACAATTTTTAAAGGTTATATTCCATTTATAGTTACTACAAAATATTGACTATATTCCTTGCATTGTACGATATATCCTTGTAGCTTATTTATTTTATGCATAATACTTTGTACCTCTTAATCCCCTACTCCTATATTGCCCCTCCCCCCTTTCCCTCTTCCCATGGTAACCACTAGTTTATTCTCTATATCTGTGTGGTTTTTTTTGTTATATTCACTAGCTTGTTTTATTTTTTTAGATTCCACATATCAGAGATATCATACAGTATTTGTCTTTCTCTGTCTGACATTTCACTTAGCATAATATCCTCCAAGTCCATCCATGTTATTGCAAATGGCAAAATTTAATTCCTTTTTTATGACTGAGTGGTATTTCACTGTGTGTATATGTGTACATATACATGTATATGTAAATATGTACACATCTCACATCTTCTTTATCCATTCTTCTGTTGATGGACATTTAGGTTGCTATCATATCTTGGCAATTGTAAATAATGCTGCTATGAACGTTGAGGTGTATATATCTTTTTGATTTAGTGTTTTTGTTTTTTTATGGATATATACCCAGGAGTGGAATTGCCAAGTCATATGGTAGTTCTATTTTTAGTTTTTTGAGAAACCACCATACTGTTTTACACAGTGGCTGCACTAATTTGCATCCCCACCAACAGTGTAGGAGGGTTCCCTTTTCTCCATATCCTCACCAACATTGTTATTTGTGTTCTTTTTGATGATAACCATTCTGACAGGTGTGAGGTGATATCTCATTGTGGTTTTGATTTACATTTCTCTGATGATTAATGATGTTGAGCATCTTTTCATGCACAGGTTGGCCATCTGCATATCCTGTTTGGAAAAATGTCTATTCAGGTCTTCTGCCCATTTTTTAATCAAGTTGTTTGTTTTTTGGATGTTGAGTTGTATGAACTGTTTATATATTTTGGATATCAGCACCTTATCAGTCATATCATTTGCAAATATTTTCTCCCATTCAGTAGGCTGTCTTTTTGTTTTATCGATGGTTTCCTTTGCTATGCAAAAGCTTTTCAGTTTAACTAGGTTCCGTTGGTTTATTTTTGCTTTTATTGCCTTTGCTTTAGGAGACTGATCCAAAAAAATATTGCTATGATTTATGTCAAAGAGTGTTCTGCCTATGTTTTCTCCTAGGAGTTTTATGGTTTCTGGACTAACATTTAGGTCTTTAATCCATTTTGAGTTTATTTTTGTATATGGTATTACAGAATGTTCTAATTTCATTGTTTTACATGTAGATGTCCAATTTCCCCAGCACTACTTATTGAAGAGACTGTCTTTTCTCCATTGTATATTCTGGCATCCTGTGTCATAGATTGTCTGACCCTAAGTACATGGGTTTATTTCTAGGCTCTCTATTCTGCTTCACTGATCTATGTGTCTGTTTTTGTGCCAGTACCATACTATTTGATTACTGTAGCTTTGTAGTATAGTCTGAAGTCAGGGAGCATGATTCCTCCATCTCTGTTCTTCTTTCTCAAGATTGTTTTGGCTGCTCGGGGTCTTTTGCAGTCTTTAATCCATTTTGAGTTTATTTTTGTATATGGTATTACAGAATGTTCTAATTTCATTGTTTTACATGTAGATGTCCAATTTCCCCAGCACTACTTATTGAAGAGACTGTCTTTTCTCCATTGTATATTCTGGCATCCTGTGTCATAGATTGTCTGACCCTAAGTACATGGGTTTATTTCTAGGCTCTCTATTCTGCTTCACTGATCTATGTGTCTGTTTTTGTGCCAGTACCATACTATTTGATTACTGTAGCTTTGTAGTATAGTCTGAAGTCAGGGAGCATGATTCCTCCATCTCTGTTCTTCTTTCTCAAGATTGTTTTGGCTGCTCGGGGTCTTTTGCATTTCCATACAAATTTTAAAATTATTTGTTCTAGTTCTGTGAAAAATGCCCTTGGTATTTTGAAAGAGATTGCATTGAACCTATAGATTGCTTTGGGTAGTATGGTCATTTTAACAATATTAATTCTTCCAATCCATGAACACAGCTGTCTTTCCATCTGTTTGTGTCATCTTCAATCTCTTTCATCAGTATCATATAGTTTTCCAAGTACAGACCTTTTACCTCCTTATGTAGGTTTATTCCTAGATATTTTATTGAATCAGTAATTTAAAATCTTCCCACAAAGAAAACTTCAAATCCAGATAGCTTTACCTGTGAATTATAGTGAACATTCACAGAAAATAAAATTTCATTCATACACAAACTATTCTAGAAGTTTAGAAGTTTATACTCCCAGAAAACCAAAGCTATCCTCCTCAACTCATTTCTGACAGGATCAATATAGGAAAATTAAAGGCCAATCTCACTTATGAACACAGATATAAAAAATGCTAACCAGGGCTTCCCTGGTGGCGCAGTGGTTGAGAGTCCGCCTGCCGATGCAGCGGACACGGGTTCGTGCCCCGGTCCGGGAAGATCCCACATGCCATGGAGC
>NC_041221.1:131135522-131142339 GCF_002837175.3 Physeter macrocephalus
TACAACAGGAGAGGCCACAGCAGTGAGAGGCCCGCATACCGCAAAAAAAAAAAAAAAAAAAAAAATGCTAACCAAAGTATTATTAAACAAAATTTAGGATCATATGAAAAGTATTATTTTAAAAATTTAGGAGCGTCAAGCTTAGTGAGGCCTGGTAGGGCTTAGAGGCCCGGCTGGCTGCAGCCAGGGAGCCTGAGGCCAGGGTGTCGTGCGCAGGCCCTACTGGGCTGGGCCGTAAGCCAGCCACAGCCTCGGCAGCTGCAGTGAGGCCTTCCGGATGCCGGTTGGGGCTCTGCAGAGCAGAGAGGAGGCTGCGCCTGGGCCGTGGGCGGGATAGCAAGCCAGCGGGCCCGCTCCCTCGTGCGCGATGGATGCGGCCACGGTGATGCATGCCCTAGAGGAAGAGAGCTTCGTGCTGTCCATCTCTTCCACCTCTGATGCAGAATTTGATGCTGTGGTTGGATATTTAGAGGACATTATCATGGATGATGAGTTCCAGTTATTACAGAGGAATTTCATGGACAGGTACTACCAGGAGTTTGAAGACACAAGAAAATGGCGGCTTTCATTACAACTTTACAGCACCATAGATGAAGTGGCCGGTGATATTTTCGACATCCTGCTCACGTTTACGGATCTTCTGGCTTTTAAAGAAATGTTTCTGGACTATTGAGCAGAAAAAGAAGGCCAGAGACTGGACTTAAGCAGCAGTTTAGTGGTGACTTCATTGTGCAAATCATCTTCTATGCCAGCTTCCCAGAACAATCTGTGGCCCTAGGTCCCACCTCCAGGTAATGGGATCTTTCTAGACCTCACAAGCCCAATAGACTGGGAGAGGCTTTGGCTAATGATGTCAGAAGAATACATCTTGGAAAGAGTGACTCTGTTCTGCAACTCTTCATTAATGTTAAGTATTGATGGGCCAGAAGAAAATTAGCTGACTTTCCTGGGACACGTTCTTGTCTTCAGTAACCCTAGTACTCCTCCCCGAGTAGACACCTCTCTCAGGAGCTTCTGAGTATGGCTCCTGCATGAAGCCCAAGTCCAACATTCCACCTGGTGAGCACTTCCCCAGCATACATGTTGGTGTGTCCATGTTGGAAGAACCCACCATCATCAACTGTCTTGGCCCAGCAGGCCTTGCATGTCCCACGAGACTTTTTGTGCACTCACAGCTTTTTATATGTGTCAGAGTTTCAGTCCTGCAGACTCAATGGGGTTTTGACTGGGAATATTTATCTGGGGTTTAACTCAAGCTAGCTGACCATCTCAAGATTTTTGAAAATCCTACTATCACAGTTCATCTTGACTGTGGGAATCAACTTAGAGAGATTTCCTTTACCTAAAAGGTACATGTGAAAATCAATTCCTAGTCTTACATGTACAGTCCTTGTACCACTTTCTGCTGCTCCTGATGTAGTTCCATTGTTTCTATAACGCTTGTTTACATGTTTTTTAAAAAATAAATTTATTTATTTATTTATTTTTGGCTGCGTTGGGTCTTCACTGCCGTGCACGGGCTTTCTCTAGTTGCAGCAAGCGGGGGCTACTCTTCGTTGCTGTGCGCGTGCTTCTCACTGCGGTGGCTTCTCTTGTTACGGAGCACAGGCTCTAGGCGCACAGGCTTCAGTAGTTGAAGCACACAGTCTCAGTAGTTGTGGCGCACGGGCTCAGTAGTTGTGGCTCGCAGGTTCTAGAGCACAGGCTCAGTAGGTGTGGCGCACAGGCTTAGTTGCTCCGCGGCATGTGGGGTCTTCCCGGACCAGGGCTTGAACCCGTGTCTCCTGCATTGGCAGGCGGATTCTTAACCACTGCGCCACGAGGGAAGCCCGTTTACATGTTTTTGGAAAAATATTTTTGTAGATGAATACTCAGGCTAACCTAGTGGATATAATCTTAGAACTTCCATGATTACCCACTTCAAGATCAAAGTATTATATGCTCTGTGCTTTTTGGCTATTAATGCTATGAAAGCAAAAATGCTTTCTATGTTGGTGTTCCTATTTTACTGGGCACCAATGAATATATGCTGGAAGTGGTCTAAAAGGTCTCCTTTTCTTAGAGCATGTTAGTATTTGTGCAGGTTTGCTTAAGACCCTTTCTTTGTAAATCAGCTCCTTAGGTTTTCTGTTGGGGTTGGGGCTCTGCACTTCCTTCTTGCTGTCAAAATAATCCTACCAAGACAGTGTTCCACTGGTCTAGCTCAGTAGGAGATAGCAAACAGCTTTCCTGGCCATCTGTCTGCTTGGATTTAGTACACTAGTTTAGTACAGTGTTTGATAGAACATTACTGACCAGAAAACATGGATGTCACATCTCTAGAAAGAAAAACTATAGTGGTTCAGTTCCTAATGTGTACCTTAATTTTTTTTTTTTTAATATTACACAGTACTTTTATTTTTCTGTTACTGAGTAGGCAATTACTATTTTTCAGGAGTGGTACTAGATATTTAAAATAATCATGAAGAGTATAGAAATATATTTATATGCCCAGATAGACAAGTTTAAGGAGGGTGACATGGTAGAATCAGGAAACATATCTAAGATTATTCTGCTTGTAGTGCATGATAAATAGTAAATAATAAATGAAGTTTGTGAAAAGTCATATAGGCTTTTGAAATTGGAGGCAAGACTGAGTTTGATTTGCTCTGTAATATTCTTATTTATTAATTATGCATTGGAATATCTTTGTTGATTTTTCTTTCTGGCTATTTTCTGTTTCTTAGCTATTAGCTCTAGAATCTATAGTTAATGAACTTTAGAATGCAGACTAAACTCACTTTAATTGTTGAAAAAATAAAATCTCTTATCCAGAAATATAACTTAGTTTATTTGTACTGTGTTTCATAGATAATTATTGCATGTAACAGAGTGATGCTATCATATTTTTGTAGTTGTATCATATAAGCTATTATAGTACTCTCTGTTAACTCTGTACTAGATTTTTTGGGCTCCTGTCCTCCTGCATTTTCTAAATGAATCTTCCTGTCCCACAGCCTCTGTTCTGACACATCTGAGTTCTTGGCATAGCCAACTGCCCTCCCTGAAAGTATGATTAGACCAGAGATGGCTAATTGATTTGATACTTAGGTTTTCCAGCAGTATGACCTGTGTTCCTTGGTATGTAAAGGTGAAATGATCAGATATTCTCATTTTTATAACACTTGACTGTCAACTCCCTCCCTCCCTCCCTATCCCACCCCTCTAGGTGGTCACAAAGCACTGAGCTGATCTCCCTGTGCTATGCGGCTGCTTCCCACTAGCTATCTATTTTACATTTGGTAGTGTATATATGTCCATGTCACTCTCTCACTTCGCCACAGCTTACCTTTCCCCCTCCCCATATTTGTTTTTTATTTTTTATTTCAAGTAAAAATAAGAATCTCTACTGACTTTTCACTTGGCTGTTCTGGTTTTAAAGGATGAGCTATAGGCTGTGTGTTTTTCTGTACCAACGTGGTGCTTATTAAATACTTTTGTACCGTGAGTAAAATTTGAGGTGTTTTGCAAAAACCAAAGGAAAAAAAAATAGGATCTTATGATCAACTTATAATTAATTCTATGAATGCAGGTTTTGTTTAATATTCAAAAACATTAATTTATCACGTTTACAGATTAAAGGAGAAAAATCTTATGGTTATCTCAATAGATGCAGAAAAAGCATTTGATAAAACTCAACATCCACTGAATCAAATGGATGAATAATTCAAAAAAAATTTTGCCAAACTGGAACTGGAAAGAAAATTCCTTAATTTTCTAAAAGCTTCTTTTGAAAAATAACTAATGCAAGCATCATACTTAGTGGTGAAACATTGAAAGTTTTCCCTTTGAGAATTGGAACAAAACAAAGATATCCATTACTACCACTTTTTTTCAACATTATACTGGAGCTTATGGCCAGCACAGTGAAGAAAGAAAAGGAATAAAGACTGGAAAAGGAAGAAACAAAACTACCATTATTTATAGATGATAAGATAGTTTACAGAGGAAATAAAAAATAATCTACCAATAATTAGAATTATTAAGAGTTCAGCAAGTGTCCTGGACTTTAAAAAAAATCAATGTACTTAATAGCAGCAATAAAGAGAAAATTTTAAAAGGATAGCATTTGTAATATCAATTAAAAGTGCCAAATCACTAGGAATAAACCTAATAAAAGTTGAGTAAATCTCCAATGCAGAAAAAATGAAAGCATTATGAACAGAAATTAAAGATCTCAATAAGTGAAGATATGGTGTTCATGGATTGGAAGACTCAATATTACAAATATCGTCAGTTCTTCCCAAAGTGATCTACAGATTCAATTTTATTTCTAATAAAAACTCAAAAACTCATCAGTATTTTTTTGTGGAACGTGACAAGATGATTCTTAAATTTATATGGACATGCAAAAGGCCAAGAATAGCTAAGTCATTCTAGAGGAAGAACAAGGCTAGATGAATTGCTGTACCAGATTACTATACATTTATAGTAATTAAGAGAGTATGGCATTGATTGGGGGATAGACAATTCAATGGAATAGAGAGGAAGTTATGCAAACAGACCTGCATATCCAGATGCTTGATTTGTGACAGAGATGGCACGTGTAGCAGTGGCAAAAAGACAGATTCTCAATAGAGTTGGCTGGAACAATTTGATATCCATATCAAAAAAGAATGAAATTGGAGGGACTTCCCTGGTGGCGC
This sequence comes from Physeter macrocephalus, assembly GCF_002837175.3. Taxonomy (NCBI): domain Eukaryota; kingdom Metazoa; phylum Chordata; class Mammalia; order Artiodactyla; family Physeteridae; genus Physeter; species Physeter macrocephalus. The sequence goes on from NC_041221.1 coordinate 131,140,208, forward strand.
AGGGGTTAAGAATCCACCTGCCAGTGAAGGAGACACGGGTCTGAGCCCTCATCTGGGAGCATCCCACATGCCGAGGAGCAAGTAAGCCCATGCGCCAGAACTACTGAGACTGAGCTCTAGAGCTCTCGAGCAACAGCTACTGAGCCCACGTGTCACAACTACTGAAGCCCGCACGCCCAGACCCCATGCTCCGCAGCAAGAGAAGCCACTGCAATGAGAAGCCCGCGCACTGCAACTAAGAAACAACTACGGAAGCTGCGTGCCTAGACATCCTCCGCAGCAAGAGAAGCCACTGCAATGAGAAGCCCGCGCACTGCAACTAAGAGTAGCCCCTGCTCGCCACAACTAGAGAAAGCCCGCACGCAGCAACAGAGACCCAATGTAGCCAAAAATAATAAATAAATAAATAAATAAATTAATTAATTTAAAAAAGAATGAAACTGGACCCCTATCTCACACCATACACCAAAATCAACTCCAGGGGCATATGGACCTAAATATAAAAGGGAAACCTGTAAAGTTTTAAATTAATAATGTAGAAGAATATCTTCATAATCTTAGGTAAGGAGAGTTTTCTTAAACAAAGCACAAAAAGCAATACTACAAAAGAAAGATGAATAAAATGAAGAATTACCATTCATCAAAGACATTAAGGGAGTTAAAAGGCAAGCTACAGAATAGCAGAAGATAACTACAACAGATAAGATTAACAAAGGGTTTTATCCAGAATATATACAAAACTCATTAGAATTAATAATAGACAACCTAATAGAAAAGTGGGCAATTCAAACTCATCCAGTTGTATACATTAAATATGTACAGCTTTTTAAAATATCAGTCATACCTCAATAAAGTGGTTTTAAAAGAAATAAATAAGTAATAATTTACAAATAACTTGTCAGAAAGAAAAAGAAAAATGGACAAAAGATAGGCACTTTGAAAAATAAGAAACTCAAAGGCCAATAACGTTACAAAACAGTGCTCAATTTCTTTGATAATCAGGGAAATGCAGATTAAAATCATGATGAGATACCATGACACACTTATCAAATTGAATAAAATTTAAAAGTCACAATACCAAGGATCAGCAGAAATATTCATCCATGTAAATTTACACAAACTTGTGCAACCACTTTGGAAAACAGTTCAGCATTATTCAATTAAGCTGAAAATAACATACTCTAATGACCCAGCAATTCCACACCTAGGCAAATATCCTACAGAAAGAGTGCTTATAGGACAGGAAACATGGACAAGAATGATCTTAGAAGCTGTGTTGTAATAGCCCTGTCATAGGTCAGGTTCCCAGGAAACAGATGCTGAGATGGAGTTTGGCGTGCCAGAAGTTTATTGAGGATATGAGGGATCAGCATCTATGAAAGGAAGGGAGAGAAGCAGGACTGAGCGGAAGAAGTCAAACTGTGATGCAGGTTCAGTGAAGTCTAGGCCATCTTGGTAGGGAAATCTGGAGCAAATATTCTGCATCTGAATACTCCTATAGCGGATAAAAATGGCCCAGCCTCTATATGCTTCCTTTGTTCAGTCACACCATGCAGTCTGCTCTGGGAAGAGGCAAGGCACTATCTGCAGCTCAGGTGGACCCTGAAGAAGCTATGACTGATCACACTCCCGGCAACTGGACAGCAAATCCTTCCTTGAGGAGGGATCTGGGTGGCACATCTTTGCATCTGACACAAGGCCAAACTGGCAACAACCTAAATGTCTGTCAACTGAAGAGAGTTTAAACTCTGCTATGTTCATACAACATACCCATAATTCCCCAGTGTTTCCTCCTGTACCTCTGAGGCCCATCTGTTCTAGGGCAACCAATGATCCTATCCTTGCCAATACTTAATTTGGACAGTCTTTTTAAATTCTAGTCTTCTAGCATGTAGTTTTAATGAGTATTTCCCTAATGACAAATGATGTTTAGCATCTTCTCATGTGTTTGTTATCTAAATATCTTCTTTGGTAAAGTCTTCTTCAATTCAGTTCTTTTGCCCATTTTAAAATTGAGTTGTGTATCATTTTTGTATCTTTATATGTGTAATTTTGTATATGGCTCATACATATAGGCCTACAATCCATATCAAGCTAATTTTTTTTTTTTTTTTTTTTTTTTTTTGCGGTAT
>NC_041221.1:131143451-131265074 GCF_002837175.3 Physeter macrocephalus
TGGTCTCTCCCGCCGCGGAGCACAGGCTCTGGATGCACAGGCTCAGCGGCCATGGCTCACGGGCCTAGCTGCTCCACGGCATGTGGGATCCTCCCGGACCGGGGCACAAACCTGCGTCCCTTGCATCGGCAGGCGGACTCTTAATCACTGCGCCACCAGGGAAGCCCCAAGCTAATTTTTGTATATGGTCTATGGTATGAGTAAGGGTCAAGTTTCATTATGTTGCATATGGCTATCCAATAGTTCCAGCATGATTTGGTGGAAAGATTGTTTGTTCCCCGTTGGGTTGCCTGGGTACTTTTGAAAATCAATTGATGGGGTATGGTGTGGGTCTGTTTCTGTCTTTACACTAATATCACACTTTCTACACTAGCTTTTTAATTTACCTGAATTCATTTAGTATAAGATCTAAAGTTAAAATCTGTATCTGGTTTTTCTCAAACAGTTAACCAGTTGTCCCTGGGGGCGAAAATATGCTTTCATCTCTACTGTTTTAAGGGCCAAGTGCATTATATACAGATTATACCCTATATAAGAGTCTATTTCTGGGCAGTTCTCTTTCATTGACGTGTCTGTGGTTTTACTCTCAGTTCTATGAGGAGTGATTTGACTAATATTCCTACCTGGGAGTAAAGAGGGAGCCCAGAGCTCCAGCTGCTCTGGGAAGTCTGCCTCTCCTCAGACCTCCAGACCATCATCAGCAGGAGTGAAGAGGGCTCTTGACCTTTACTGTCTCCTCCCACCTCCCGACAAACCCAACCTGGCCACCACCCTCTGCCTTGGACCCCTCAGGCTGCTTTCATCAGTCCCTTCATCCCCATTCATATCAGTACCCACAAGAGGCCTAGAATTCTCGGGGCATCCCTCACCCCAGGACGCTAAGCCCCATATGACTCTGTATTTCCCTCTTTGACCCCATTGCCCAGTCTACCCCATGTCTAGAAACCCTTTCACTGGACTCGCTGAAACTCATGATCTGGCATCAGTAAACTCCCCCATATCCTCAACTTCATTTCGAAATGTCCCTTTTGCTTTCTTGCTCTAATGAAAAACTGCCTCTCCGGTAAGGACTCCACTCTCCCTACAGCCTCTCAAGTGGTGGCTGTTTTCCCTCTAATGGTACTTGTGTCCCTGAGTCTAGGAGTGGGAGGTGCCCATTTTGCTCCTCAGTACCACTTCTAGACAGTTTGCCCTCCTCCTTAGAAACACCCATGTTTGGAAGCCATGTCATCAGAGAAGACCACCCATTTCTCCCCCTTTTTGCAGTCACTTATAGACCTCTTTGTCACTCTCCATCATTCCTTCAAGATTGTAGCTCCTGGCTCACAGTCACCCTCTCCAAGGCCACTCCTGCCTTGGTTTTTTATTTCAGTATTCATGTAAATAAACAGACCCCTTGGCCTCCTCTTCATGATCTTGGCTTCCACAGCGTCTCAGCCTCTCACTCCCATACCCACACTTTAAACTGGTTGTGATCTGTCAGTGCACTCCCTTCATCACCTCAGTTTCAAGCATACCGCTCTCCAATAAACACTGCCTCTCTCTCCAGCTCACTCCATCTAGTACCCGCCTCCAACAGTTCTTCGGGGAACCAAGCAAGTGTTCATTGCCCCACTTCCCTCCTCACCCAGCTCAGAGTTCATGATCCAGTATTATACTCTCTCCCTTGCCCCTCACTGCACTATAGTCACCTGGCAAAACCACATCACTGGTTAAACTCAACCCTCTAGCTACTCTCCACCTGCAGCCACAGGCTGTCCAGGACTGAAGAAATACCCACAACTGAGCTAACCAGCCTCGCTTTATTTATTTATTTATTTATTTATTAAAGTTGTTTAGAACCTTTTTTAATTATTATTTTTTGAATTTGTATGCAATTTTAAAAGGTTACTTTCCATTTACAGTTATTACAAAATATTGGCTATATTCCCCGTGTTGTACAATACATCCTTGAGCCTATCTTACATCCAGTAGTTTGTACCTCTTCCTCCCTCACACCTATGTTGCCCCTCCCCCACCCATTGGTAACCACTAGTTTGTGCTCTATATCTGTGAGTCTATATAAGAGTCTATTTCTGGGCAGTTCTCTTTCATTGACGTGTCTGTGGTTTTACTCTCAGTTCTATGAGGAGTGATTTGACTAATATTCCTACCTGGGAGTAAAGAGGGAGCCCAGAGCTCCAGCTGCTCTGGGAAGTCTGCCTCTCCTCAGACCTCCAGACCATCATCAGCAGGAGTGAAGAGGGCTCTTGACCTTTACTGTCTCCTCCCACCTCCCGACAAACCCAACCTGGCCACCACCCTCTGCCTTGGACCCCTCAGGCTGCTTTCATCAGTCCCTTCATCCCCATTCATATCAGTACCCACAAGAGGCCTAGAATTCTCGGGGCATCCCTCACCCCAGGACGCTAAGCCCCATATGACTCTGTATTTCCCTCTTTGACCCCATTGCCCAGTCTACCCCATGTCTAGAAACCCTTTCACTGGACTCGCTGAAACTCATGATCTGGCATCAGTAAACTCCCCCATATCCTCAACTTCATTTCGAAATGTCCCTTTTGCTTTCTTGCTCTAATGAAAAACTGCCTCTCCGGTAAGGACTCCACTCTCCCTACAGCCTCTCAAGTGGTGGCTGTTTTCCCTCTAATGGTACTTGTGTCCCTGAGTCTAGGAGTGGGAGGTGCCCATTTTGCTCCTCAGTACCACTTCTAGACAGTTTGCCCTCCTCCTTAGAAACACCCATGTTTGGAAGCCATGTCATCAGAGAAGACCACCCATTTCTCCCCCTTTTTGCAGTCACTTATAGACCTCTTTGTCACTCTCCATCATTCCTTCAAGATTGTAGCTCCTGGCTCACAGTCACCCTCTCCAAGGCCACTCCTGCCTTGGTTTTTTATTTCAGTATTCATGTAAATAAACAGACCCCTTGGCCTCCTCTTCATGATCTTGGCTTCCACAGCGTCTCAGCCTCTCACTCCCATACCCACACTTTAAACTGGTTGTGATCTGTCAGTGCACTCCCTTCATCACCTCAGTTTCAAGCATACCGCTCTCCAATAAACACTGCCTCTCTCTCCAGCTCACTCCATCTAGTACCCGCCTCCAACAGTTCTTCGGGGAACCAAGCAAGTGTTCATTGCCCCACTTCCCTCCTCACCCAGCTCAGAGTTCATGATCCAGTATTATACTCTCTCCCTTGCCCCTCACTGCACTATAGTCACCTGGCAAAACCACATCACTGGTTAAACTCAACCCTCTAGCTACTCTCCACCTGCAGCCACAGGCTGTCCAGGACTGAAGAAATACCCACAACTGAGCTAACCAGCCTCGCTTTATTTATTTATTTATTTATTTATTAAAGTTGTTTAGAACCTTTTTTAATTATTATTTTTTGAATTTGTATGCAATTTTAAAAGGTTACTTTCCATTTACAGTTATTACAAAATATTGGCTATATTCCCCGTGTTGTACAATACATCCTTGAGCCTATCTTACATCCAGTAGTTTGTACCTCTTCCTCCCTCACACCTATGTTGCCCCTCCCCCACCCATTGGTAACCACTAGTTTGTTCTCTATATCTGTGAGTCTGCTTCTTTTTTGTTACACAGCCTCTCTTTAAATTAATGCCACAACCCTCCCTAAGTGAGACCTAAAAGCTTCCCAGCAATCATACTTCATCCCCAAGTCTCCTCACACCATCTCTCCCAGCGGATTGCTCAGATCTCCTCCTCCACCTCACTCTCAGCTGACAACCTCTTCCTAGCTTAAGAAAATAGAAGAGAAGTTCCATGGGCTCCACCACTACTTCCTCCACCCACCTGCATCTGTGCTCATCAATTCTGCCTTCTATTTCGCTAATGTGGGTGAACCTTCCGTGCTCCTATTTAAGGACAGCCCCCTTTTTTGTGCACCAGATGCCATCTCTACCTGTTTACTCAAGGACTTCAGTCCAACATTTATTCTCCCTTCTCACCTGCATCATCAAAATTCCCCTCTCTCCAGCATTATTCCCATCAACACACAAAAACACTGTAATTTTTCTACCTTAAAGAAAAACCTTCTCTTGGCCTTATATCCCCCTCAAACTGTCACCCTATTTCTCTGCTCCTATTTATGGCACAACTCCTGGAGGGAACTGACTCTTCTTGCTGCCTTCAAGTCCTTTCCTCCCTTCCTTTCTCCCATCCGCTCCCATCAGCCCTCACTGCTACGGCAAGACTGCCTCTGTCAAGGATTCTCCATGTTGTTGAATCTCAAGCCTCACTTTCCTTGCCTCTTCATAGAATGTGAGAGTTCATCTGTCCCTCCTTGGCGCCCGGATTATCACCCCCCTCTCCTGGTTTCCCTCCTGCCTCTCTGGTTGCTCCTTCACTAGCCCCTTTGCTGGCACTTCTTCATCTCTAAAGCTCAATCCCTAGACCCCTTATCTCCACTCACTCTGTTGTTAATCTCCCCCAGTGTCCTGGCTTTAAATATAATTCAGTTGTTGACAACTTCCAAATTTATATCGCTGGCCTAAATCTTTTTCTCAATTCCCACTCATATTGTCTCTAGGCAGTCTCCTGAAGCTGAATCATGGCTGCCCCCCTCCAATCAGGGCCAAGCTTACCAAGTCTGCCTGGTCCAGAGCTCGCCCACATCCCATGTAGACATTTGAGTTTTAAACCCCATCAGAGGATGAAAGTTAAGACTTTCCCTCTGCATGGGCCTTTGGAGCCAGGGCAGTTGGAGTGGCTAAGCAGCTCAGGGGGAAGCACTCCTGGGTGGGTCAAGGTGGCCACTGTGCCTGCATCTTACATGTATACCAGTGCCTGCCCCTCGACACCAGTGCACTCTGCCTGCTCTGTGTCTCCTTCCTGCCTTCCTCCCCAGGTGCAGGGACATAGTGACTTTCCAGGAAGACCCAATCCTGAGGACACTGCCCATCTACCTTGTGTCCTCGATGCATTGTCTCACCTTTGGACTCCTTAGCTCTCCGGAACCCCGTGGTGACCAGGACAAGTGCGGAGCTCTGTAAGACCCCTCTGGCTCCTTTCCTACCTTCTCTGGGCTTACTCCTCTGGAGCCATACCTAACCTGGGGAACCCAACTGGGCTTTCTTTTTTATTTAATTTTTCTTTTAATTTATTTTTGGCTGTGTTGGGTCTTTGTTGCTGCACACAGGCTTTCTCTAGTTGTGGCGAGCAGGGGCTACTCTCCTTTGCGGTGCACGGCCTTCTCATTACAGTTGCTTCTCTTGTTGTGGAGCACGGCCTCTAGGTGCGTGGGCTTCAGTAGTTGTAGCACGTGGGCTCAGTAGTTGTGACACACAGGCCCTAGAGGGCACACACTTCAGTAGTTGTGGATGTGGGCTCAGTAGTTGCAGCACACAGGCTCTAGGGCACACGGGCTTCAGTAGTTGTGACGCATGGGCTTAGTTGCTCCAAGGCATGTGGGATCTTCCCGGACCAGGGATTGAACCTGTGTCCCCTGCATTGGCAGGTGGATTCTTAACCACTGTGCCATCAGGGAAGTCCCCCACCTGGGCTTTCAAGGTGGGTTACGGGTCCTCCCAGACCAGTACCCACAGATGGGAGGCCGAGAGCGCTGTTCACTGCAGCAGGAGGCATCCATTTTCCAAGAAGCCTCCTGAGTGGGCTTCTTAACATCGGATGAGACATAGGGCAGTCTTCTCCTCCCCACACCACTCAAGGCTGCAATTTTGCAAACCAAGAATTAAAGGCTGCAATGCTCAACGCCCTGTGGTCTCCCAAAGTGGGAGGATCCTAAAGGAGGATCAGCTTCCCTTAGAAGGCACATTGGCAGGAGGTACCCGGGTAAACAAGCAATCTTGAGGCAATGGTAATCTGCTTCTTCCTCTTCTTCAGAGTGTCTGGCTGAGTCTAAATTGAATTATTAATCTAGTCCTGTGTGCCCGTGTCACTTTTCCAGACAACCAGTTTATTCATGACTTGCCCACTATCAATTTCAACATGCAATTTGCAATGAAATTTGACTGATCATCAATACCATAATTAGTTGCAAATGTCTGTGCTTGTATTTGTTTGGTGTAGGGGCTTTTTTATTAAAGTGACGGAGGCCAATAAATGCCATGACTTTGCTCTGGGATATAGGACTAGCAGCTGTTGTGTCTTGGGCCAGAAACAGACGGGTTGGTAAAAAGACTGTGGGGATTTGAAGCTGCAGCACCAGGAGTTGTGTTTTCACCTTAATACGTTTGTGTTCACAAAGAAGAATCTGAGTTGGGCAGATAATAACATGTGTAACCCTTGAGGAAGAAGGGAACTGGGGTTACTTTGCTTGGCCTCTCCCTCACTCTCCCCAGGTCTGCTTGTATACCTCCAGTAACAGGGGGCTTTCTACCAGGTGAGGCAGCTCTACTTAGAAATTTCTTCCTTGCCTGGCTCCCACCTGCCAGTTGTATGTCTGTCCCACTTAGTCCAGGGTTCTTGTCTCAACATGGAAATTGGCACATTGCATGAGCTTGGGCCAGTCTCTGAGCCTCAATTTATCCATCTGGAAAAAGGGAATTACACAGTTGTCTTATCTCAAGGATTATAACAGTCAGACTTTTTAGCTGCAAGCAACAGAAATTGACTCTTAACTTGAGCAGATCAACTTACTTGACTTAAGCTAAATTGATTTAAGCCAAAAAATAATAAGGATATTGAGCAGCTGAGAGAGTCGAGAATCTCTGGGCAGAACAGAGAAGCAGCTCCATAGACTACACACCTTCGAACAAGGCCCCAGATCACACTGCAGTACTCAATCAGGACCTTGCTGCCATCACTGTCACCACTACCACCATGCACTAGGCTGTGCAGGCTGGGCTGCAGCATCCTGTCCATGCCCTCGGGTATCACAATCTCCACCACCCCAGAAAGCGGACCTGCTGCACCCACGATAACCACCAAGTGCTTCTTTGGGCCTCTAGCTCCTGGGTCACAATCTGGAGTCTGTGTGTCTGATTGTCAGAGCCTAGGTCATGGGCCCTTGCCCAGCCACAGGGAGGCTAGGAAACAAATGCACGTGGTACTTTCAGCCTCTCTGGTGGGAAGTGGGCTCTGCCTCAGAATGAGGGGAATTCCCCATCACAGGAAGAGGGTTCAGATCCTGGGTAGCCAAAAAGAAGAACAAAGAATCAAATATGATAGTAGATGTTAAAGAGGTTTGAAAATGTATCAAGCTCCACACACCTGCTAAAAGTTATTATTCATTCTAAAAATATTTCTGCAGATACAGAGGGGAGAAAGTTGTGGTCTCTGCCCTCAGAGAGAACACAGTACAATCAGGGAGTAAGGAGGCATGGGCCAGATGACCCCTGCTCCAGGCAGGGGCTGGTAACTCTTGTGGATTTCAGGGTGCCCAGATTATACACTGATTAACTATGATGTACCTAGTCCCAGTGAAGTGGACAATATTTGGGGGTTTCTGATGCAATCCAACATTTTCTTGGAAGTGGGTGGTATCTCATATTCTCATTGTATCCTAGAGCTCTGCATCAGTCCCCTGATGTCTTGTATAGACCCAGGCCCAAGGATTCCTGCCTATACACATCTATTCCCTGTTGAGAACTGTTGTGGTTCCCCTGCTTAGTATCCATTTCTCCTCTTCTGGTAACAGCCACTCAACTTTCACCTGAGGTACTACTCTTGTCATTTTCACCCTGGGTACTTCAGCTGGTTAATTCCCTGTCTTGAGAGTCACATGTGAATCAGGCCTGGACAATCAGAGCAGCCTAATGCATTGTGCGCTATTCAGAGTTCTATAATAGTTGGTTTAGGGATGGGATGTGACACAAGCCAAGCCATGAGTTCTAATCGGAGCCATACAAGGTATTTGAGTGGCCTAGAAAAAGATGTTGTCCTTTCATGGACTTGGAGATGTGAGGGTGTCATCTTGGAGCTGTTTGCAACTGTCTTGCCATCACAGTCTAAGAGCAGGGTCAATTCTAAAGAAAGCAGAAATGAAGAATAGCCTGGTCCTCAACAGGGACCTACTGTATAGCACAGGGAACTATACTCAATATTTTGTAATAACCTATAAGGGAAAAGAATCTGAAAAAGAATATATATATATGTATAAACGAATCACTTCGATGTACACATGAAACTAACACAACATTGTAAATCAACTATACTTCCAAAAAAACCCAGAATAACCTGGTCCTAATGGCATTTTTGAGACCCTGGACCAAGCTGTGCCTGAAGCCCCTGAACTTTTCCATTATGTAAACCAACCAACCAAACAAATAAATAGATCCCTTTTGCTTAAGCAAGTTCGGGTGAGTTTCATATTACTTAAAGCTAAAAAGTCCTAATTGATTCCTCCCCTACACACACACTCTGCTAAAGCACCAGCCTTGAGCCAACTCCTTAGGAATACCCACAGTGAAATCAACAGAGGGCGTTCTCTCTGATACTGTAGTTCTTCAGAGCCCCATGATAAGGCAAGTCTCCCAAATCATTCCATTTTACAGATAGGAACACAGAGGGACAACTAACCAACAGCCCAGGGTACACAGCATCAACCTAGAGGCCTATGAATGAGGGGACTCTGGTACCATCCCCCGACCTCCCCAAATCTCAGAAGCCAGTCTGAGGATATATACCTAGTAACGAGCTGATCATATGGCTGAGGCAGTGGTTGGTAGGATAGCCAACCAAGAACATACATGGTCTATGTAGAGTTCAAGAAACTGACCTAGGTCTATTATAAAATTCTTCTTGGCATCAGGGTAATAATTAAACTGAGGGCCCCTGGCCGCACCTGTCCAGGTCTTCTCAAAGACATCTCTAGGGCTTTCTCTCACAAGGCACCCCCACCACCACCCCAAAGGAGCCATGTGTGCTGGTTGACCGTCATTGCTTTGAGCCTTGAGCAGTAAGCTAACTATGGCGTTTGCTCTTAACGACCAGCCTTCAAAGCGTCGAAAGCGTTACTCAAACTTTAAGGGAGCCACCTTCTTTCCCAAGATACTGAGGGGGGCTTCTTTCAGAGATGCAGTCAGCTCTGTCATTCCAGGGAATGAAGACCTGGACCAGGGAGAGTGACTTGAGGGCAGAATCTATCTCTGAGAAACCCTGCTTGAAGGTGTTGACAGTAGCGTGGAATGGAGGTCCCATGAATTAGAAACTGCTCAGTAAGGGACCAGATGGGGACCTTCCTCACCAGGCTCTGAGAACAGCCTGCCAGCCCCCTAGCAGTCCTGAGTTGCTAAGTCAGTTACACAGGTGGACAAGACCTGTTCAGGCACGTGGAGCCCCTGTTGTATTTATGGCACCATATGACAATGTTGGGATGCTCAACCCTACATGGAATCTCAGTGTTCTTACCCACAGTCAGAAAAATGGGTTTCCCAGAATGGTCCCAGCTTCAAATATGCTGTCCAGTTGTCAGACCCCGTGTTCCAATTAGGGCTTCTGAAATGGTAGGGCCCATTGATGCCTGAAAAGGACTCTGTTACCTCTAGGGCCAAGGATTTGGTACTGTATGTATCTTGCAAGCCCCAGTGCCCCCCACAAGCCCAAGCTTCGCAGAATTGTTAGAAGGCTGAGGGTAGGATCTGTGGGCCTGTGGGTATGGGGGCATCATTTCTGAATCACTTTTGGAATTGGGCTGGCAAGTATTTGTAGCCTAAGAAATGGGTTGAGACATTGCCTTGTATCTCTCTCTCCTTCAGTTCTAAGTTTCTTCACAAAAGCATCACTGCCCACTCATACACACTCACACCCAGCCCAGGTCAGGCACCCATACCTTTTGCCTGCCTCTAGAACAGTGGTCTGCAAACTATTTGTGTACAGGGTCAGACAGTAAATATTTTAGACCTTGTGGTCCATAGGTCCATACGGTCTCTTGCAGCTACTCAACTCTGCCGTGTAATATGAAAGTAGCCAGAAACAATACGTAAATTAATGGGCTTGGCTGTGTTCCTTTGTTTATGAACACTGAAATTTGAATTTCATATAATTTCTACTTGTCACGAAATATTGTTCTTCTTTAATTTTATTTTCAACCATTAAAAAATATAAAAACAATTCTTAGCTCATGGGCTATACAAAATAGGCAGAGGGCCAGATGAGGCCCTCAGGCCATAGTTTGCCAATTCCCTGTTCTAGAATGTGCTGTCCTGGGGCTCGGACTCCCAGAGTCACTGAGGCAGTCGTGTCCTATAGAAATATGGGTGGTAATAAAGTGACCAACCCTGTGGTTTGCCCAGAACTGAGGGATTTCCCAGGATGTGGGATTTGGGGTGCTAAAACCAGGACAGTTGGTCATCCTAGGTAGTAGTCAGTTACCCAAAGAGATGGGCTTCAGGAAGCAGCTGGCCAGGATTCCAGAGTGGCCCCTTAGAGCCTGCCCCATGCACTGCCTAGTCCTTGCGGTTTGTGGTGGGGCCTTGTCCCACTCTGCTTGGCCCTCAGCAGGGAGATGCCCCCTCCTCCAAGTGAGAAATCCTCTGTGGTCTGGGAGCTCTCAAAAGGCAGGAAGTTGAATCATCAGCTCTGGTAACGTCTCCGTCAGCCTGTGGGTCGGCCTGGGGAGCTCAGGGCTCCAGGCCCAGGGGGCTGGCTCCACACTTTGTTTGCTGTTTTCTCTGAAAGGAAAGCTCTAGAAGGAGGCTTCCATTTAGGTTTCTGAAGAAAAGAAAGCTGTTACATCAGGTGGGGGAGGAGAGCTGGATGGCAGGTCCATTGGGGCACTCACCCAGCTTTGGCCTGAGCTTGCTGTGTGATCTTCAGTTATTCTCTCACCCTCTCTGTTTCTTGGCTTTGGCTTCTACCACAAAAATGCTGATTCTTGAAATCCCCTTGAATTAAGAATGTGGATGGTGACCTAGGAGAGCATCCTAGGTTTCTGGAGGACTTATTCTAGCTTTACGACCAGGGATGAAGGATACTCAGATACACATCCTTGTCTCCCATTCACCTGGGAGCAGGACCTGACCAGCTACCCTGGTTCAGACTGCAGAGGCTTTAGGAAGGTGACAAGACTGGATTTAAGGGACTGGAGGAGAGGGGCAAAGGAGGAGTAGCAGATTAAAGAGGGATACCCACAGGTAATAACAGTGATACTCTCTACCACCTGTTCTTTATTAAGCACTCACTATGTGTCAGCCCCTGGATGATCACATTTGATCCTCACAATGACCCTCTGAGATAACGACTATCATTATTTCCATTTTATAAGTGAGGTAAATAAGGTCCAAAGAGGTCAAGTACCTTGCCCATGTTCAAACAGCTGCCAAGTGGTGGAGCAGGCATTAACCACTTTGAGGTTGGGGGGCTGTGGGCTGTACTCAGGAAGCCCACAGATGGCAGTGGGGAGGGATGAGCTTCCCAGAGAAGTCTAGGGTAGGGTGGGGGGAGAAAGTGTTCTTCCTTCCTGATACTGCACAAGGACCTCCAGAGAATACTTAGAAGTCTGGGGTTTGCTGGGCTGGGAGATCAAGCCCCTGGAGGAGACAAATGACACCCCACAGATTCTCCAGATGGTCTCCATGGGCCTGGTGAGGAAATTGGACACATAGCAGGGTTTACTGCAGAGCAGAATCAAAGAACAAAGACAGCCGGCCCTGCTCCAAAGGCACCCCCTGGATACTCTGTATGCTCCTCCCCACCTGCGCGTGGGTGCCGTACTCAGGGCTCAGATGGTGGGCCACAGGGTCCATGCCATGCCTTGCTGGGTTTCCCTTTTCCTCTGCAAGGAAGGGGACAATGGGAGATCAGCAGGTCTAACCATGCTTAGCAGAGGACCAAGCCCAAGAGGGGCCACTGACAGGATGTACTTCCTGGAGTGGAGGCAGCCCCCAAATTAGGTGTCCTCAGTAACCCAGCTGGTAGACAGTCCTGGGGAAAGACACCAACCCAGCTGTCCAAGCCACTGACTGGACCCCCAGCATGGGCTCAGGCCCGGCCTAGAGATGCCTTCTCTGATCAGCAAGTAGGTTCCAAGCTAGGCTTAGCCAAACCTCTGAGCATACCTTACCCTCTCTGGGGCACCATGAAATTCTGCACGAATCCCTTAATCTAAAAACGGTTTTATTGATGTTTGCTATGTGGGCAGTGACTGGATTGGTAAGAGCAGGGATTTTAGAAGCTTCCTTAGCTTAAGGACCTACTAGGGGCCAGGCCTGGACTGATGCCTTGGGGTAGAGGTAGGGGGTCTGGAGTCTGCGTGCAGGGGCTGAGGCTACCCTCCTGAAACTTGGACCTGTACTGGACCTTCACTACCCCCCCACCCCCCTCCCCGCCACATAGGCCTCAGGAGCCAAACTCTCCTTGCAGACATTTGGCTTCTATCACGTGGCTATTTTAGACAGCACCACTGAGCTAGACTTGATTATGGCAAAACAGAAATAGTTCCATATTAGATGTGGCTGGCTCACCCTTCCAAAAGAGCCTTTTTAGGACCCTTGGGGTCTTACGGTGAGCACAGCCCTCATCCTACCCTCCGATCCCTCTGGCACGAATGGAGTAGCAGCCCAGGCAGCCCAGCCTCATCCAGGGCCTCCGGACAGAATAGGAGCTCCATGGGCACACGCGGAACTGAGGGCCGGGGCAGCACAATGCTTCTGGCCCTGTCTGGGGCCTGCCCTCTTCCCTGCCCCCAGCTCCTCCCCACAGGAGAAAGGGCAGAACAGGACTGGCCGGTTGAGGACACTGTGGGACCGTGCCCTGGGAGGGACAGTTCTGGGCCTCTCCCTGCTTCCTGTGAGTGTCAGCCTGGGTGTGGGGCCCGGGAGGCCCTAGTGCTTCCCAGTCCAAAGGCCGCTAACAGCCCAGGGGCCGCGTGTGGAGGAGGCTGTTCTTCAGCCAGGGAAGTGCAGGGCAAAGGAGGGCGGGCTAGAGAGAAGGAAGAGGCTGAGCTTAGTGCCCATCGTGGGGCCTGAGTGCGTCTCTGCTGGGGCTTTCCCTCACCCTGCAGTCTGGACAAAGCTCTGCAGAATAGTTCTTCTTCGGCTCCTCCTGCTCCCGGTGGCAAGTCTCCTGTAGGACTGAGTGAGATATAACCAGGCTGCCAGGCTCCGGAGGCAAGTCCTGCCCAGCTACTCCTGGCAAACAGTCTCCCCTTCAAGGCATTTGTCCTTATCAGGGGTGAATGCTGTCAGACTTGCCAATGGTGGAATTTCTTACCCAGGGCAGGTGCGTGAGGGAGATGGGGATTGGGTCAAAGAGCCCTTTGTGGGACTTTCCTGGAGGTCCAGTGGTTAGGGCTCTGCACTTCCACTGCAGGGGGCACAGGTTTGATCCCTGGTCTGGGAACCAAGATCCCACATGCCGTGCGGTGAGGCCAAAAAGTAAAAAAAAAAAAAAAAAGGAGAGAGAGAGCCCTTTGCAAGCCCCTCCACTTGCCTCAGGTAACCGGGGCTCCCCTGTAACCCTGGTCACCGGTGGGGCCAAGTGGCGAGAGTGGGAGGACCTCAAAACTCCAAGGGAGCTCCGGGGAGATGCCGTGTGGCCAGAACAAGGGAGATGGCCACAATCAGGGCTGCTGGTGTGGGATGGTTCTGCTCCAGAGGTACTGAGTGCCCTGTCTTGGGGACAGTGAGGGGTGGTGAGGAGGGAACTTGGAAACGGCAGAGGGGCTGGACTCAAGGCCCTCACCTGGGCACTGTGTTACAGACTAAATGAGCCCTTACTCAGACTGTGAGTCTCAGACTTCAGAGGAAGGTGCTGGCACTTCCAGGTCAGTGCCTGAGAGCACTTCCTGAAGGCGTGGGCGTGCCAATATAGAAAGAAAAGCTGTTCAGATAGGGGGCCGTGAGAGCAAAGAGTCTGGCGGTGGGAGCGTGCCTGGCAGGTGTCCGGACCAGTGAGACACCAGGGGGAAATGTGTACAAAGGTTATGGGTAATGAGGCAGCAAACAGTTGAGAGCTCTGGCCCTAAGCTCCATGCCCTTCCAAGCCTTTGCCCACTGTTAGGGTTGAATTGTGTCCCCACAAAAAGACATACTGGGGACTTCCCTGGTGGTGCAGTGGTTAAGAATCCACCTGCCAATTCAGGGGACATGGGTTCGATCCCTGGTCCGGAAAGATCCCACATACCGTGGAGCAAGTAAGCCTGTGCTCCACAACTACTGAGCCTGCACTCTAGAGCCTGCGAGCCATAACTACTGAGCCCACGTGCCACAGCTGCTGAAGCCCACGCAGCTAGAGCCCATGCTCCACAACGAGAAGCCACTGCAATGAGAAGCCCGCACACCACGACGAAGAGTAGCCCCTACTCGCCGCAACTAGAGAAAGCCCACGCATAGCAACAAAGACCCAACGCAGCCATAAATAAGTAAATAAAATAAATTAAATTAAAAATAAAAAAAGACATACTGAAGTCCTAACTCCCTCCCCCACCCCCACACCTGTGAATGTGACCTTATTTGGAAATAAGGTCTGTGCAGATTTAGTTAAGATGAGGTCATTAGGGTGGGCCTTAATCCCATACAATGCATATGCTTGTAAGAAGAGGAAAATTTGGACACAGACACATGTGAAGAACACCACGTGAAGACGCAGAGACGCTTAGACACAGAAGGAAGACAGCCTGGTGATGATGAAGGCAGAGATTGAAGTTATGCTGCCACAAGCCAAGGAACAGAGAGAAGGAAGAATCCTCCTTTAGAGGCTTTGGAGGGAGCCCGGTCTTGCCAACACCTTGATTTCGAACTTCTAGCCTCCAGAACTGTGAGAGAACCAATTTCCATTGTTTTAAGCCACTCAGTTTTCAGTACTTGGTTATGGCAGCCCCAGGAAACAAATGCACCAGGCTGGTTCTGCTGCCTGGATTACCCTTCCATCCTGTCTGTGCCCTTCTAGCTAGCCTGCTTACTGCCTTCAAGTGCCACCACCTGCTCCACGTGGCAGAGTCTAATGTGACTTCTCTGTGTCACCTGATGCTGAGACTTTGTCCAGTAGATCTGTAAGGTTTGCTGGCCAGCCTGCCTCCCAGACTAGACTGTTAGCTTCTTCAGGGCAGGGGCCTGGTACACAGTGGGTGCTCCTTCAGTGTGAGGTTAATGGAGGGGTCATCAAGACTGGCACGTGCCATCTGCTCCTTCACAGCCTAGCCCAGCTCAGGTGGGCACAGAGCTGCCCAGAGAGGTTACAGCATTGTCCACGCAGACCGCTCTCAGCTCCTCCACTCTCCAGTTCCCTCCTGGTCCCACGTGAGTCTGAAGAACTTGGGGAAATTCCTAGCCTTCACTTTCAAGGAGTTTGCCGCAACATCATTGCTCTGGTCCCTCCAACAAGGGGACTGTATGTGGCTTGATGACTCATGCACACTGCTCCATCCCGCAGCCTTGGGCGGGACCCAGGGCTGGGGATAATGCCAGCCAGAGCAGGCTAGGAGCTTGGACATCCCGTTGCCCCAGCCCAGTCGCAGGAACGGAGTGTTCTCAAGGCTTCGGGACAAAAATCTGGAAGCAGGGAAGCAACTCTCATTTGAACTGAGATCTGAGTGACAAAAAGGAGCAGGCAGAGGAAACAGTGTGTTCAAAGGCCCTGAGGTAGGAATGAGCTTGACATGATGAGGAACTGAACAGAAGGCAGGGGAGGCTGAAGCATGGTGAAAGAGAGGTCAGTGGGAGGACATGTGATTAGATTGGGCCCATCTGGATAATCCAGGATAATCCCTCCATCTCAGGTCCTTAATTTAATCATATCAGCAAAGTCCCTATTGCTATATAAGTAACATATTCCAGGTTCTGGGGAGCACAGCATAGACATCTTTAGGGGGCATTATTCTGCCTAACAGTATCTCTCTCATCCTCGTGTCTGTCTCTTTCACTCTTTCACTTCATTTCTGTTTTCCTTTCTACCTACCTATTTGGACCTGGCCATGGATCTATTGACCTGTCACCTGGTCACAATTTATCTCTCTTCCTACCCCTTATCAGGTATCAGCAAGTTATTTACCAATCTGTCATTCCTCCATGGCTTTAATCTTTCAATCTAATAATTGCATCACCCCTCAGCCATCAATCCAATAAACTGACTTTTAAAGTCAATCTAGGGACTTCCCTGGTGGCCCAGTGGTTAAGAATCTGCCTGCCAATGCAGGGGACACAGGTTCAAGCCCGGGTCTAGCAAGATCCCACATGCAGTGGAGCAATTAAGCCCATGTGCCACAACTAGTGAGCCTGCACTCTAGAGCCCGCGTGCCACAACTACTGAAGCCCATGAGCCTAGAGCCTGTGTTCTGCAACAAAGACAAGCCACCACAATGAGAAGCCCGCGCACCGCAACGAAGAGTAGCTCCTGCTCGCCACAAGTAGAGAAAGCCCATGCGCAGCAATGAAGACCCAATGCAGCCAACATAGAAAGAAAGAGAGAAAGAAAGAGAGAGAGAGAGAGAGAGAGGGAGAGGAAGGAAGGAAGGGAGAAAGAAAAGAAAGAAAGGAAGGAAGGAAGAAAGAAAGAAAGAAGGAAAGAAAGAGTCAATCTATCATTTAGTTGTCCTCTGTCCATGATGAATTACCAATCATCTAGCTCCGTATTTGCATGTGTCACATACGTGGACATTCTCAACGTCTGCAAATAAATTCAGTGAATACTCGCTGGGTACTTGCTATGTGCCCAATTTTATGTTGTGTATCGGTGAGATAAAGGGCTGATGACACCTCCCCAGTAGCTATATTTGGTTCGCTTTACCATCATCATCATCATCATCACCATCAATGCCATCAGTGCCAATCCATGTGCACTGTTCAAATTTGTTATCCACATAGGGACCTTTTGTTAAAATTTTTATTTATTTATTTATGTATTTAGGCTGTGTAGGGTCTTCGCTGCTGCGCGCCAGCTTTTCTCTAGTTGCTGCGAGCCATGGCTACTCTTCGTTGTGGTGCGTGGGCTTCTCACTGCAGTGGCTTCTCTTGTTGCAGAGCACAGGCTCTAGGCGCGCGGGCTTCAGTAGTTGCAGCACACGGGCTCCAGTAGTTGCGGCATGCAGGCTCAGTAGTTGTGGCTCGCAGGCTCTAGAGCGCAGGCTCAGTAGTTGTGGCACACGGGCTTAGTTGCTCCACCGCATGTGGGATCTTCCCAGACCAGGGATGGAACCCATGTCCCCTGCATTGGCAGGCGGATTCTTAACCACTGCACCACCAGGGAAGTCCATAGAGACCATTTTTATATGAACTTTCCAGACAAATCCAAGGTGTTCTAGTCTGACTTTTGCTCACTAGCCATCCCGTGTATGCATAAATAATGCAGACTCATTTTAACTTGATCTTAGATAAAGTGTGGGTAGAAAAGTATATCTGCTGGGCACGCATGTTATGTATCAAATAACAAATCCTAAAGTTAAGTGGAAATTATTTTTAGGTTGTCTGGGCAAATAGCACAAAAGACAGGAACTCCAGAGATGTAGCATCAAGCATGTGTGGGTACATGCAGACACAATGACACAACGCACACATACACATACACATGGGTACACACAAATGCACACATGCACACACAAGCACGTGTGCACCCTCTCCCTTCCCTCTCTCCCCACATAGAGGCTCCTTCCTTCCCCCCACGCACACACAGGGCCAAAGCAGACACTTCTGCACTGACTTATGTCCTGCCTCATCTTGTTTCCACTCTAGGTATCTCACCTCCTTACCTGGTTTGTGAGATATGAGGCAAGGATGGTGCCTGCTCTTCCCTGGGCCTACCCTCCCTGCCTGGTTAGCCAGAGGACGGGGCACTTAAGAACTGCTTGCCTCTCCTTGAACTCTGAAAGCAGTTGGGGATCAGGGAGATAAGGAACTAGATGCCCAATGGCAGAAGCTCTCCAGGGGAGTCCCCATTGCTAAACACAGTTCCCCTTGCACCCTAGGAAACTGCCTTTCCTGCCCTAGCTGGATGGCAGGGTAATGCAGGGTTTCCTTCTTCTGTAGAACTCTCCTAAAGGACCTGTGTTAGGTGGATAAGCTGCCTGGAGCTGGCCTAGGTGGAGAGCAGCTCAACAAGAATACCCTTGTTTCCAAGCATCTCTGTTGCACAGGCATCCAGCGCCAATTCCTGTCCAAGCCTCTCCCCAGGGCCCATTGCAGGAGATCCAGCACATTTGGAAGCAGCGCGCCACCTGCCAGAGCTGTAGGTCCTAGATGTCCATCAGTTATAGTGCCCAAGGTCACCCCAGGCTTACAGGTCACTTTGTCGATAGTCCTAAAGGAGGAATAGCTTGCTCATTAGTGCCTGCAGGAGGCTCTAAGGTAGCCATCTTGCACCCTGGAATACTTCCTGGCAATGGGAGGCTGGTCAAGGTCAGGACACCATTAATGAAGCCTTGACTGCAGTGAGGCATCTCAGAGCCAGCTGGCCTTGCTGCTTCTGGCTCCACATTGAGCCTGAATCCTATCTCCATATTTGACCCTATGCAAACCTGATGTATGCCCCTTCTACATCTGTGGTAGCCTCAGGTCAGGGACCTCTTGTAACACATCCCTGTAACCTGAAGCCAGCCCAGACCAACCATAGGAATTGTATACAGAACAGGTGTTCACCTGTGCACAGATCACACCAACATCCCACAGGCCCAGAGCCCAAGCCCTGGCCTCAGGCACCATCTACTTCTCTCACTCAAGCCAAAGCCCTCACTCAGTGGATTTCACTAACTGTTTAGCTACCACCAGGTAATGAATTATCCCGACATTTATTCCCTAAGGAGACAAGCTGGACCAGGTATCCTCATGCCAGATGTGTTGAGAAGAAAACGTGCTCTACCTGTCAGAGGAGGGAGCTCCTCCCAGAGGCCATGCTGCTCAGAAACTTCTCTCTTCCCACACTGGTTCCCAGTCGCAGTCTGACTCATGCCCAAGTCTCAGCAGGCCAAATGCCAAGTAGGGCTTTACCATGCCCTTCCTGGAGCTCAACCTCCATGGGAAGGGTCTGGAATAGACTTAGAATCTCAGACCGGGCCAGCTGGAGAAGTCCAAACAGGCTCCAGGCCACCTAGGAGTCAGCACTGGAGTTAGACCAGAGAGCAGGCTTCTTGTCCCTGCCTGCCAGGACCACAGTCTAACCATTGTTGGGCTTGGGGAGCACGTCCCTCCACCCCACTGATGCTTCTGTTCTTGGAGAATTCTAAGCACCTGTGGGGCAACCAGCACTGCCCAGGTGCAAAGGGCTTCTTGAGACTCCCCAGCAACCACAGGGTCACCTTTTCCTCTCCACCTCCACAGCCCTACCCCAGCCCCTTACCCCTGCTCATCCTCACTCTTTATGCTCCAACATAGGCAACTGGTCATCACCAGACACTTCATTTTTTTCTATGAAATTACATATATCTGTGTGTCTGTGTTCAGATTAAAATGTAGACTTTTGTAGGTATTTTTTAAAGTAATTGGGATCATACTGTACATATTACCCTGAAACTTTCTTTTCACTTAACACTTTTATTAGGGCTCTTCCTACATCAGACACACAATGCTTCTTAGTTTGATGCCTTCTTCTTTTTGCTCTTGGTTTATGTAGTGAGTTCTCTAGTGACAAATATTCAAGCTATTTCAAGTTTTCACTGTTATAAACAATACTGTAATGATGCTCTTAAACAGATCCTCTTGTGCCCACATCAGGGGATCTCTCTGGGGGAGATTCCTGGAAGTAGACTGTACATTCTCATATCCTCCTTCCAACTTGGGACAACCATAGCGTCTCACCTTTCACCCTCAAGAAGCATACTAGTATATTTTCCTGTACAAAGGGTGGTTCCCTTTTCAGGAAGAATCTTGGGGCCAGCTATGAGCATCATGGTGTATACCGTACTGCACGGCTATAGACCAAGCAGACACTACCCATCTCTCTGGAACATCCTCCATCCTCTCATCATCTGAATTGCCATCTATATGTAGGTCCATCCCCAGGCTCTTTTAAAGAAACTCTCTTGACCATTATACCTCACAGGCTCCAAGACAGTTCTACCTTGACCATCCCATCTATGCTTAAGGACTTGTCTTCCTAAATGGGCCTAGATCCCTAGAAGACAGGATCTTGACCTGGAACTCACTGCCCTAAGACAGAGCCTTGTTTGTATAGGTGCTTGTAAAATGCTTGCTATTTCTAATAAAATCAAGTTACCTCCAGTATGGCTATGAACTCATCAGTAAATGCATGGGAAGGGTCTTTGTAAAGCTGCCACATTGGAGGGGGGTGCTTTGATTTATGAGAAACCCTGGGAAAAGTAGAAAGGGTTTTTCTTACACTGTTCAACTTGATTTGGAGCCAGTGCCTTTGCTTCTCAGCAGTTCTTGGATTGGGCCAGACCCCTCAGCTCCGAGTGGGGTGTCTCACACTTTGACTCTGGTCAAGCTGGCCCCTGACTTGGCTGGAGTAACTGCCTGCTGCCAGTTTCTGGGGAGGTGTTTGGAGGCCCCAGGGATCTTCTTTGCCTTCTGCCATCTGTGGCCACTGGGCTGGGGCTGAGAGTCTGAGAACGGACAGGTGGCCTGGCTGGCACATCATCTAGACATCTCCTGGGGCTGGTCAATACCATCTCTAAACCAGCTGGCAAAGGCTCCAGAGGGGTTCCTCTCCCCAGCATGCATTTGTAGCACCACAGAAAAAGCCAAGGCTGGATCTTGCCAGGTCAGTGTCTTCAGCCACAGGCACAGCCCTGGGCAGCTTTTCTTTCTGTTCCAAACCCCAAGTGCAGCCCCTGTTTAGAGCCTAGGAGGCAGAAGCTGCTGAATTTGTCCTCTCTTGAATGCCAAACTATGTGCTTTGCACAGGGCTTGACACAGAATAGGCAGCCAGGAAATATTTACTGAATGGCCAACAAAATGAACGTTCACCCTCCCTTAGGGGAGGCCACCTAATGCCACTGACTATATGTGGGAGGGTAAGGATTGGATTCCAGAAACAGAGGAGACAGAAGAAAATGTGAGTGAACCTCACTTATATCTATGCAATCTTCCCAGATTTCACTTCTTCCCTTCAGGTTTCCCAGGACTTCTCCAGGAACTCTAATGTTAGGTTAAGTATTGTGATCCACTTTTCCTAACCCTCTAAACCTGTGCTACTTCAAGTGTGATCCATGGACCAGCAGCATCAGCAGCATCTGGGAACTTGTTAGGGATGCAGAATCGCAGGCCCCACCCCAGACCTAAAGAATCAGAATCTGCATTTGAACAATATCCCAGGTGATTTATGTGCATGTTATGGTTGGACAAGTACTGTCTTAAGCAGCTATAGTGAGTGAACATAGGACTTCTCACCTGGCACAGAGGTTGGCTGCTAGAGAGCATGGCTAACTGCATCTGGGCTTCTGCCTACCTTAATGACTCAGACAAATTATTTTTTTTATTTTATTTTTTTGTGGTATGCGGGCCTCCCTCCGTTGTGGCCTCTCCCGTTGCGGAGCACAGGCTCCGGACGCGCAGGCTCAGCGGCCATGGCTCACGGGCCCAGCCGCTCCGCGGCATGTGGGATCCTCCCGGACCGGGGCGCGAACCCGGTTCCCCTGCATCGGCAGGCGGACGCGCAACCACTGCGCCACCAGGGAAGCCCCCAGACAAATTATTGAGTCAGATATTTTCTGTCTCTCCAGTCCTTGAATACTGTCTAGAACATAGTAGGCACTCAATAAATATTTGATAAATAAAGGTTGAATAATTATCATGCTATTTTCTCAATTTAGGGTGCTTACAGTATGCTGGACCTCTGCTTCTGGACATAAATTGCAGGTTATTAGAAAGATTTTTTTTGTCTCCAATAAGGACCCCAGGAAGAATGGCTATTAGCAAATGAGCAATTAGTGAAGTGCCAGGCCAATTCTTGGTACCATGTGGGTAAGTTCTAAGTGTTTCAAAAAGTGTGGTTCAAGGTCAACAGCATCAAGCATGACTAGGTGCTTGTTAAAAATGCAGATGCTCAGGCCCTGCCCCAGACCTGCCCATTGAGGCCCTTTAGGGATGAGGACCCAAAATCTACATTTTTTACAAGCATCCCAGGCACACTAACGTTTGGAAATTATTGCATCCTTAATTTACAGAGGAGGAAATTAAGGAAACTGATTTGTGCAAAGTCACAGAGCTGGTGAATAGTGGAGACAGGACCAAACCCACAACTGCCTGAATCTGGAGTACAGTTTTAACCATATTGTCTGTTATACTGGAAAAACTGATGCCCAGGCTGACTGTGTGTATTTTTAGCCACATATATCACTTTGTGTGTATTTCATGTGTCCACAAAGTTTGCTGGATTGGGAACTCTTAGGAAATCTTGGAAGGCAGTGAATGTGTTTTATTTCTCTCAGTATCTGTAGCATCCATGACCATGCCTGGCAACTGGAATGTCCTCAACAAAAGTAGTTTCAATTGCATTTCTACACATATATAGTCATCCATTTCTACAATCATGTATATACAGATTACCTCTCATTTTCAGGTGGTATCTTGGAATAAGCTGTAACAACTATAAATATTCCCACTGTCTTCACTCATTCAAACTTGTGCTCTTCCCACTCTGTTGACATGGCTCTTGTCAAGATCACCAGTGGCCTCCATCTGGCTGAACCTAATGATCAGTTGTCAGTCCTTATCTTACCTGACGCCTTTGCAGCTTTGGTCATAGGGCTTTCCTCCTTCCTGAAACTCTCTTCACTTGGCTCCAGGATATTCCTTCTATTTCTCTGAATGCTGTTGCTTCTTTTTTCACTTTTTTTTTAATGTGGGAAAATATACATAACATAAATTTTACTATCTTAACCTTTTCTAAGTGTACAGTTCAGTGATATTAAGTACATTCACATTGTTGTGCAACCATCACCACCATCCATCTCCAGGGCTCTTTGATTTTGTAAAATTGAAACTCTATATCCGTTAAACAATAACTCCCCATTTTCCCCTTTCCCCAGCCCCTGGCAACCACCATTCTACTTTCTGTCTCTATGAATTTCACTACTCTAGATATCTCGTACAAGTGGAATCATACAACATTTGTCTTTTTGTGACTGGCTTATTTCACTCAGCGTAAGGACCTCAAGGTCCACCCACATTGTAACCTATTGCAGAATTTCCTTCTTTTTTATTTTATTTTTTATTATTTTTTAAAATTTTATTTATTTTTGGCTGCGTTGGGTCCTCGTTGCTGCGCGCGGGCTCTCTCTAGTTGCGGCGAGAGGGGCCTACTCTTCATTGCGGTGCGTGGGTTTCTCACTGCGGTGGCTTCTCTTGTTGCAGAGCACAGGCTCTAGGCGCGCGGGCTTCAGTAGTTGTGGCACGCGGGCTTCAGTAGTTGTGGATCGCAGGCTCCAGAGCGCAGGCTCAGCAGTTGTGGCGCACATGTCTAGTTGCTCCACCGCATGTGGGATCTTCCGGACCAGGGCTCGACCCCGTGTCCCCTGCATTGGCAGGCAGATTCCCAACCACTGCACCACCGGGGAAGCCCCGTTCCTTTTTAAATTTGAAAAATATTCCATTCTGTATATATACCACATTTTGCTTATACATTTATCCATCAGTGGACACTGGTTTTTTTCCACATTTTAGCTATTGTGAATAATGCTCTGTGAACACGCGTGTACAAATACCTGTTCAAGACCCCGCTTTCAATTCTTTTGAGTACATACCAGAAATGGAATTGCTGGATCATATGGTAATTCTATTTTTAATTTTTTGAGGAATGGCCATACTGTTTTCTACAGTGGCTGTACTATTTTACATTCCCATCAACAGTGTGCAATCATTCTAATTTCTCTACATCCTTGCCAACACTTGTTATTTTCTGTTTGTTTGTTTGTTTGTTTTATTAATAGTAGCTGTCCTAAGGGGTGTAAGGCGGTACCTCAGTGTAGCATTTCCTTAATGATTAGTGATGTTGAGCATCTTTTCTTGTGCTTTGTGGTCATTTGTATCTCTTCTTTGGAGAAACATCTGGATACTTCTTTTTTAACACCATCTTGCTGATTCTTCTTCATCTTCCAGACCTCTTAACCTTGCAGTGCCCAAAGTTGCCATCCTTGGACCTCTTCTCTTTCTACACCCACTTCCTTGGTGATCTCAAACAGCCCTATAGCTTTAAGTACCATCCACCTGCTGAAGACTCTCAAATGGTATCTTCCCCAGACCTCGTCCCTGGGCTAAGGCTGCCATTTCTAGCTGCCTACAGGATGGCTGCATTTAGATACCTAATATGCATCTCAAGCTTAACATGTCTAATGCTGAGCTCCTTATTCTTCCCCAGACCTCGTCCCTGGGCTAAGGCTGCCATTTCTAGCTGCCTACAGGATGGCTGCATTTAGATACCTAATACGCATCTCAAGCTTAACATGTCTAATGCTGAGCTCCTTATTCTTCCCCCAAACCTACTCCTTCCACAGTTTCCCCCATCTAGGTTAATGGAAGCTCCCTCTTTGCATTGGTTCAAGGCAAACACTCTTATTGTCAAATTTGACTTCTTGTTTTCTCACACCCCATCAACAAATCCTGTCAGAGCTATCTTCAAAATATATACAGAATTTGATTACTTCTACTGCTACTACTCTAGTCCAAGTTAACATCCTCTCCCACCTGTTTTATTGTTATGACCTCCTAACTGATCTTCTTGCTTCAGCCTTTCCCCTTCAGTTTGTCCTTCATCTGGCAGCAGAGTGACCTGCAAAACCCAGTGTCAGAACATGTCATTCTTCTGCTCAAAACCCTCCATATTATCCCTAGCAAAAGCCAAATTCTTAACAATGCCCTATATAATCTCTTCCTTGTACGTGTACATATTAAGCACATTCCTGCCTCAGGGTTTTTGCACTCACTGGTATCTGTGTAGACAGTGGTTCTTAACCTTTATTTCATGCTATGGACCCCTTTGGCAGCCTGTGATGCCTGTGGACTCCTGAGTATAATATCTTTAAATCCATAAAATAAGCTTCATAAATTATAAAGAAGACCAACTATACTGAAATACAACTCTCAAAATATTTTTAAAATGTGTAATATAGTAATGTATGTGTTTCTTATTAATTCATTAAATTACAAGAGCTAGCAGCATAAGTTTGAAGTAGTGATGAGTGTCATGATATTTTAAGATATTTGCAGCAACTATAATGTGATATGAAAATATCTGTGATTTCTACTGGCAACAGTGTCACAGGTGCTGCTAATATCACTGTGATTTGCTGTCTGCATTCATAATCAAAGAACACGCCAAATTTTAACTAGTGAAAATTAAAATATAGTTTTTGTTTCCTGTCTAAGGTTGAGACCCCCTGAATTCTATACTCAGACCTCTAGAGGGAGGTGTCTATGACTCCAGGTTAAGAAGCCCTAGCTTAGAATGCTCTTCCTCCATAAACTCTCACAGTTCATTCCTTCACCTCCTTTTACTCAAAAGCCACCTTCTCAGCCAGCTCTTCCCTGAGGACTCTATTTAAATTGCATCCTCACATTCCCTATCCCCCTTTCTACTTAATTTTTCTCCACAGCACTTACTCACCTTCAAATATAATATTTTTTTAACTTTTAAAAAAATTGTGGGCTTCCCTGGTGGCGCAGTGGTTGAGAGTCCGCCTGCCAATGCAGGGGACACGGGTTCATGCCCCGGTCCGGGAAGATCCCACATGCCACGGAGCGGCTAGGCCCGTGAGCCATGGCCGCTGAGCCTGTGTGTCCAGAGCCCGTGCTCCGCAACGGGAGAGGCCACAACGAGAGGCCCGCGTACCGCAAAAAAAAAAAAAAAAAATTGTGTATTTCCTTTAACTAGAAAGTGAGTTGCATGAGAATACGCATTTTTGTCTGTCATGTTTGTGCTGTGTTCCTAGCACCCAGAATGATGCCTGGAATACAGAAGGCACTCAATAAATATTTGTTGAAAAAAATGAATGATTACATCTCCAAGGACACCATGTTTCTTCTCTTTTTTTTTTTTGTAAAAAGTTAATGAATGATTTGTGCAACTTTTAAGAAGGATTAAGGAGTTATAATTAGCTTTAATGCTATCATTCTATTTACATTTCCAAGGTTAACCTTAAACAGTAGCAGAGAGCTGTGGGAAGTCAAGGATTCTGATGGAGCGCCCGATCCTAAACAAGAAGTGTCTTCCAAGGACTCTTTAGGTGATCTGGATCGTACCCAGACTCAGGGGACCACCTCAGAAACAAAGTGCTGCTCATAAAATTCTTTCTTCTTGCCAATATAGCGATCAGGCTCCCATCCCTGATCAAACCAATAATACTAATACTTTTTATTTCTGGTGTGGTAAAATGTGGTAAAGTGTGGTAAAATGGAAAGCACATAGGTCCTGGGGTCTGCTGGACTAGGTGCCAGTTCTGCCACCACTTGCTAGCTGTGTGACTGTTGGTAAGCTGCTAAACCTTTCTGAATAGGTAGCATGGTTTTTGTGAGGATGAAATGGGATGACTAACAGTCCACAGCACAGAGCAGGTGCCCTGTAAATGGTCATCCACTCCCTCTTCCTCCTCTAGGTCATTTTGTAACGGCTTGCCATGGGATCCTGATGGCTAAGAGGAGGAGCCTGTCCAGTCCTCTCCTGCATGTAAACCCTCTGCAACTAGACCCAACAAGAGCAGTCCCCTTGAACTGGGCCACTGTAAACTGGTACCTCCACTCTCACCTCATATGTGTGGCTACCATCTGGATCTTGACCATGAAGGCCACAATCATTTAGTTTTTTCTCCTGGCCTTCCCTTTTGCCCACACTGGGAGATCTTGTGTATGTCCCTCAGTTTCTCAGTGCTAAGAGCTTTCAGGGAGTGTATTCACACCCTTCTAAAATGTAGGCACCAGGAAAAAGTGCTAATGTGCACTGCACACTCTGAGCCAGGCCCTGCTGTACACTTATAGTGTGTGTGTGTGTGTATGTGTGTGTGTGTGTGTACACACACACACACACACACACAGGGCCTCAGGAAGCCTCCAACTACCCCATTCTACAAAAAAGGAAAAAGAGACCCAGAGATGAATTCACTTGCCCACATGAAGCAGCCTCTGAACTTCAGAGCCAGGATTAGAGCCCAGGTATTTAACCATTTTGTTACGTGCTCACAACCTGCAACATCTGTTTCTAGGCACTGAGTTTGAGGTTGGGAAAATCCTACCAACTGACCACTAAAAGCTAGAACCAGGTCTAACTGGGAGGTGATACCTAGCCCCTCAGTCTTGCCAGACAAGCCTCCCCAGACTTTGTGAATGAAGGCCAAGGAAATGTTGCAGCGACTCTCTTTGAGCTCGTATTTCTTTCCTGTTGCAAAAAGTGCTTATTTCAGCATCCATCATCTCCCTCTGTTGTGTAGACAATCCACCCTGTCAGAGGATTTGTGCTGTTATTATGAGTTTGTTTATTATTAGATTTATTTCTCCTATAAGCAAATGTGTTCACAACATTCCACCGGGGAATCTTCTTAGTTGTCACATAAATGTCATCTTATGTAAATTGAATATTTATCTTTCCACAGAAGGGGTGGAGGGGAAAGAAAGAATAAGCAAACTTCAGTCTTGGAGAGGGAAGGTGGTTTCTGTCTCAGTTCACAACTCACCCACGTGCCTTCAAAGCCAAAGGTGAGGTGAAGAAATTATTGGATCATCTTTGAGGGGCAGCCAAAAAGGAGGGGGAAGAAAAAGTTGGCAATGATGCTTTGAGGATATTGGGCCAGGCTCCCAGGTCCCCCCCCACAAAACCCCGCCTGAGACCAGACCACCCGCTCCCTAGCTGGGAGCATCTGAGAAGGCTGCAGCTTGCCCCCCACTTCTCCCCATCCAGAAGGCCAGCTCTGCTCCTTCCTCGAGAGAAGGTGAGCGCGGCGGGCGCAGCGGGTTGGGTGGGTGTGGCCCGCGGCTCCGGGAACGGACCCAAGGCCCCGCCACCGCCCGAGAGCCGCCCGACAGCCCGCCTGCCTGGCGAGCGCAAGCTCTTCTTCCAGAAACTGCGAGGATCCCAGCGCACTGTTTGTGCACCACAAGGTCAAGTCGGGAAGTGGAGCCGGAGGAGGAGGGGCGAGGAGGCGAAGGGTGGGGAGAGGGGCGCCCCGCTTCCTCGCCAAGTGCCAATCCTTGGAAGTTGCCCCTTGGTTTTTAACCCTTTAGGGGGACTGGGAAGGACGAACAAGGGGGAGGTGGCTACCCCGGGGCAAACTCCTACCGGGCCCAGGACATGCAGCCACCCACCCACCCATCACTGCGTTCCCTACCCCCCGGAAATGCGGGGCAGAGCTGGGCGCCAGGAGGCACTCGGGCGGGGGGAGGGGGTGACGAACCCGAGAGGGACCCTCTCTACGGACCGCCCCTCCTTCTTGAGGTCGCCCACAATTTCAAGTTTCCCCCGCCCGGCATGTTAGTTTCCATCTGCTGTGGGTGGGGGAGGAGAGCCGCGCCCCCTCCCCCAGACTCGCGCGCGCCCCTCCCCTCCGCTCCTGCCAGCACTTTCTGCTCACTTCTGGCGCTGCGAAACGCCACGCGATTTATTCGTTTCGCATTTTAAAACCAGCGATTCAGGATCAGGGCCTAGAGCGAGGGTCTTCCAGCGCTGGAACCCCGGGAGGCGGGGTGCTCAGTGCAAACCTCGTTCCCTCCGCGAGTGTCGCCTTCAGGCTGTTATTTGCAAAGAAACGTCTTTTTGACGCAGGGAGAAATGGCAAATTTTAAGTACGTCATTAATATGGCGCCAAAAGATTTTTTTAAGTATAAGCTTGCTTTTTTTTTTTTTTTCGTAAGGTTGCGGGGGGCGCCGCCCGGGTCTGGGGCGCGAAGGGGGCGGGGTGTGAGCAGAAAGTGTGAGTGAGAGAGTGGAGGGGCGGGGTATGTGTGTGAGTGTGTGAAGTGTGAGCAGACCTGATGGGACTTGCACGGGCGCAGCCGCTGCTTGGGCCCGGCCCTGGGGACAGGGCGGGCTGGGGGCGCCCCAGAGCCCGTGGGGAGTCCAGGCCCGAGGTGCAGGCAAGAGGGCGGTCCGGCAGGGTACCCTCCCCCCGGAGGCCTGCAACGCTACCTGAACCCGCAGCTGAAGCCAAACAACTGGGCGGGGGGGTGTAGGGGCGAGGGGGGGTGTCAGGAGTGGAAATCCGAGTGAATAAGAAAAAAGTGGCTACTCCCCCTCCCTCGCTCCTCCCGCCCGCCCCCACCCCACCCCCACCCCAACACATTTTTTTTTTCTAAAGAGATCACAAGGAAGTCTTGGTTTAAAAAGAAACAGAAACATACACAGGGGGGGTTGGTGAATGGTGCCGACCGCGGCCATCGCAGTTGGAGGCTATTGGGGGGGGGGTTAGAAGCGTCCATGGAGTTACTTTGCACCCACTCCTAGCGGCAAGGGCTTAGGTCTGGCGGGCTGACAGTCCCCGGCCGGGTGCGGTGCCGGGGACCCCACGGGCCCGGCCGCCTCCCTCGCCACGACCCCGGATGGATGCGCGCCCCCCGCCCGCCTGCGCCGGCCCCAGGAGCTCCGGGTTTCAGGAGCATCCTTCCCACGCCGGCCCCAGCCGCGGCGCATAGCCGGGGTTAGCGGCCCTCGGAAGGGCACCGCGGAGCAAGGTAAGATCCAGCCCCCGGCGACTGGCCCTGCGCATCTCCACGGCGTTATTTTGTGTTTTTGCAACAGATCTCCAGCGCTCCTCGCTCCCTCGCACTCTCTCTCTCTCTCTTGCTCGCTCGCTCCCTCTCTCTCCTGCTGGCTGCTTGTTCTAGGAAGCCAGCGCGCGGGGGGGGGGGGGGTGCCGAGAAGGGCACCGCGGAGCAAGGTAAGATCCAGCCCCCGGCGACTGGCCCTGCGCATCTCCACGGCGTTATTTTGTGTTTTTGCAACAGATCTCCAGCGCTCCTCGCTCCCTCGCACTCTCTCTCTCTCTCTTGCTCGCTCGCTCCCTCTCTCTCCTGCTGGCTGCTTGTTCTAGGAAGCCAGCGCGCGGGGGGGGGGGGGTGCCGATGCACAGCACAGGGGAGAGAGATTGCGCATGTTGGTCAGTCGTGTTTTAAAGAGTACATTGCGGGGAGGCTGAGAGGGGCGCATGCAACAACAACTTTTGGAAGGGTGAGCTTGGCGACCTTCTTTATTAATGACTGCGGCAAAGCGCCCCCGGGCCGGGGAGGGGGCGCGGGCGGGCGGGGGCGCGCCGGGGCTGCAACTTGCCCCGCGGGCTCTGGCAGGGCGGAGGGGCTGCGGCGGGAGACCTGTGCGGAGAGGAGGTCGCGCGGCCGGGGACGTGGGTTCGGAGGACCCGAGGCTATCTGCCCTCCTGTCTCCCCGAGTTTATTTTGTTGATACGCAGCACGTCCGGGCGCCGAACCGGGCTGAGCCGGTGCACATGACCCTGCGTTGGGCTCACGTGCAGCCGGTCCGGTCCCAGACACCTTCCGGGGGCCACCGCCTCCGCCCTGTCGCCCCCTCTCCGGGCTGGGTGCACGCGGGCTCTGCACGCGGGGGCAGCATGCTCAGCTCCCGGACGCGGAGGCTCTGCACAAATTAAGCACAGTTTTTTGGAGGGGCGGGGGATACCCTTTCCAGGTGAGTATGGAGGGTGCGCAGCCCCAGCGCGGGGGGCGCGGGCTGGGGGTCGGGGGCAGCCCCCCCTCCAGGGCTGCGCGGGAGTCCAGCGGGGGAGAAGCGCTGGGAGTGGAAATGTACCGGCGGCGGCCGGAGCGGCGGGTGCGCGCCCGCGGGGCGACGGCAGGGGGCGTGGCCCTTGTTTACCTTCTCCCAAGTCTGCCGGTTCGCGTCCCGCTCTGGGGACGGTTCTGCAGTCCCCTGCCGTCCGCCTCCACCCCTGAGCCCTGGGTAGTACCGGGAAGATGTAGGCAAGCGGCGGCCCGAGCCTGGGACTTACACACCTGACTCCCAAATGAGTGACATTGCAGCCCCCACCCCCACCAAGCACCGCTGCAGTCCCTCTCCCGGATTCCCGGCCCCGCCCCGCCCCCGGCAGAGGCATCTTCCCGGCCTCACCTCCTTCCTCCCTCTCCCCTCTCTCCCTCCCTCCTTCCCACCCACTCGCCTGCGCCTGCGGAGCCGCTCCTGCCCGCCTCCTCCCCGCCTGGGTGCAGACTTGTGGCTCCCTCCGGTCCATTCCCGCTTATCCCTGGGCCCTGAGACACCCTCTTCTTCAGGCCAAGGGATGAGAGAGGGTCAGCCTGATGACTTGTAGCTTTAATGTCAGAAAAGGGGAATGTCTGCGAGACAAGCAGGAAGCCTTCGCTATAGCTTCTAGAGGCCCAGGACACCCACCCTCCCTACACACACACCATCCCCACACACAGCTGCCACCCCCCCAAGGGGCTCGGCTGCCCTCACCCGCTACGCCTAAGCCCCTCCTCCAGCCCCGGGGGCCAAGGCCACCTCCCGGCGCCACCCCCGGCCCGAACCGCTTCTTGCCCTTCCTTCGACTGGGCCGGAGCCCCCCGCAGCCACCTCCGGCTCCTCCTCCCGGCTCCCGCGGTCAGAATCACGCCGGCGCGCCTCCAGCCTGCTGTCCCCCGGACTGCCTTTAGGGGCAGGCTGGAGGCGCGCGCCACCCCCTCCCAATCCCCTTAACCTCTGCTGCCGGCCGGGACATTTTTCCTTAGCACCTTGAACGCAGATCTCCTG
The DNA here is from genome assembly GCF_002837175.3 of Physeter macrocephalus. NCBI lineage: Eukaryota > Metazoa > Chordata > Mammalia > Artiodactyla > Physeteridae > Physeter > Physeter macrocephalus. Next base: position 131,174,964 of record NC_041221.1, read on the forward strand.
CCCTGGGCTACTGGGAACGGGAAGGGCTGTTTCCCTTTTCTCGGTGCCAAGGGCAGGAAGCATCCGGCGCCTCTCGTCTCTGCAGACTCCCAAACCTTGCCCCGCGCTTAACATTCTCTCCCACTCCTTTATCCCACCCCCCCGCCGCCCCCATCTACTGCGGGATTCCAAGACACAAAGTTTCATATAGGGTCTGAGTGTGCAGGGTGTCATCAGGAGGCGTCGTGTTTGCACTCCGAGCTGAGGAGCTGAGTGGGCACGACTGACCTGCCACCTTGCCTTTGTTGCAAGGGGGAGGAGCCCTGAGCTTTGAGTCCAGACAAGCTGTGAGGAGGATGTCCCTTTAACGTTTATGTTTGCAAACTGAGTCCTGGGCCTGGGTGGTGGTAGGGCTGCCTGGCCCCTCCTGCCAGGGTGGCATTAACTCCCTTCACTGGTAAAATTCCCAGTAGGACATTTGGCAGAAGAGCTGGGCAGGGAGCTGCCAACCAGGCCTGGCCCTGTCTCCTGGGTTCCCAGGGTGCTGGCTTCTCCCCTACCCTGACTTCTTCTCCCACCTTAGGGCCCCAAGTGAAGGCACCATCCCTCCCATCCCATCTTCCTCAGGCGGGTTGGGACTCGCAAAGTGATCTAACAAGAAGAGAAGGAAAATAACAACAGAGTAACTGTAAGAGGAAGGAATGAGTAATAAAGCCGACCCATGCAGGAGGAGGGCTTTTATGTTTAAGAGATGCTATTTGCTTTTTAGGTCACAGGCTGCGAAAACAGGCTTTGATTCGAAGTGGGCGAATAATTTATTGAGAAAGTTTGCATGGTAGGGGAAAAAAGGGATGTTTGTTTGATCTGGAGGCCTCTCAGTTGTCCCAAGTGCTGTTGGCTGTTGTTTAGAGTGGAAAAGCATTTGGTTCCGCAGCAAATGCCTCACCGAGGGAAGTCCTCGCCCCAGGCAGCAAGACTTGCAGTGAATGTTGGTTTTGAAATTGTTTAGCCAAGGGTCTCCCCAGCACTTTTGGAGTTGAAGTGTTTAAGGATAGAGTTGTTTGGGCTCGAGATGCAGCAAATGTGTCCAGAACATTTCCCATCCAACGGGCTTTTCCTTTCCCTAAATTGCCTGGCTAAACAGCCAATAACACTGATCCAAGAGGCTGTCAGAAATCTCCACTTAGCTTTCGTCGACAGGTGAGGTGGGACTGCTGATCCCCAGCCCCCAAGTCCTTCCAGAATCATGAGGTTAGGCTTTTGACACTGATTTCCACATCCTTGAGGTTGGGGGCAAGGTATTCTGGTTAATCAGTGTTCCAGTTAACAGGGAGGTACTTGTCTTATACCCAAGACCCAAGTCAGAGGCTTCCAGTCCAAATTCTTAACAGCTCATCCAGCAGGCTCTTTGTGGGCCTCACAGTTTTCCCTTTAGGTTCTCCAAGGGGAGGCCAAGTCAGAGTTATGAGGAGGGGGGTACCCCTTGCTTGTCCTGTCCTCCACATAGGACCCTCACTATGTGTTTCAAAGATGAGGAACCCAGGAAGATTCTCAGAAAACCCATAGGAATCTGGAATACCCCAGCCATACCTGGGAGTTGTAGGTCTGTACACTGTACACTGTACCCCCTGGTGGGGGGCAAGGTGCACTATTTGGAGCCAGACAGTCTAGGTTTGAATGCTAGCTTTGCAGTCACCAGCTGTGGCAATTGCTCTGTGCCTCAGTTTCTTCATCTGCAGTTGGGGTTAATAACAGTACCTACCTCATGGTGGGTGTGTGGATTAAGCGATATATTGCATAAAGAAGACTAAGTACAAAGCCAGACATGTGGTAAGCACTTGATTAGTATTAGCCATTCTTACTATTATTATTAATGACCTGGATAGGACCCAAATGCAGCTGACCTTTGATCTCTCCCCTTTAGGCTAGGCCAGAGAGCCAGCTCCCTTCTCTGAAGAAGGGATCAGAAGGACCCTGCAGTTGCCAGTGGGCAGCCATCCATGGGAGCGAGTGGACTGAGCTTTGCCCTCTCTGAGGTGGAGGGTAGGGTGCGAAGGTGCTGAAGGACAAAGTAGACAAAGCCCCTTTCTGTCTCCCAGGATCCCCTTGGTATGTCCCCAGAACTGGGTCTGGAGGGTGGGTGTGGACAGTGTGTTCTAGGGGAGCTGGGTGCCCCCTGGGACACTTGGAATTGCAGGTGGGCAATGATGGGTGTTGGAGGAGGGTTAGGCTCCCCCATGATTGGAGAAGTAAGTTTGAGCATCTGTGTATACAAAATCATTTTTGTCATGGCAGTTACTGTCCCTGAGAAGGCATCAAAGTTAATGAGAGATAGGAAAGAGTGGGGCTCTGACCCCCGTTTAAAATGGTTTAACAGTGTGCAGCTCTTGTTTTCTGAATGTCTGGCCTTCCCGACACAAGCAGGCTCTGAGGACAGGTTTTCCAGCCGAAATATGATTAAATTGTATTAGCATCTTATTACATACACGCCTTAGTGGTCTGCCTCAGACAGGGAGAGTTTTTGTTTCTCTTTGAAAGATTGTGTCTGGAATGGTAAATTGCCTGCTTGAAAGCCTCCCCACCCCCCCTTTTTTTAAGGAGGAAGACGAAATCCTGCTGTGTGTGGTGGCAGGCTGGGTAGGCCTGGTGGCCCCCAGAGAGGAGAGGCCAGAGGCCAGGTTGGGGTGTTTTAACTGCCTAGGGAGCTGCTGCAGTAGCAGGCCTGAAAGGCCCACTGTTTCCAGGGTCAGCTGGAAGGGCGTTAATGGAGGCCCAGGGTGTTTATTTGAGTTTATTTGTGGAGAGGTCTTTAAAAGGGGGCTGGCATTGGGCATTGGTGTTTCAAGTCCAGACCCGAGGCCCCCACTAAGACCAATGGCTAGTGTTGCCAAGAAAACATCTGCCACCAAATTGCTGCCCTATTACTGAGTTGACATTGATCGTTAGCCAGGAGCCCAACCAAATAAAGCCTCCTGGAAAATGTGTGAGGTTAAGACAGGGAAGGCGGGCTATGCAAACGGGACGAAATCTTGGGCTGGGGTGTTTGCTCCAGCAAGCTGCGAGCAGGCCAGCTGGGCTGTGTGGTCCCACACTTCTAGAGGGAGGAGACAAGAACACACTCAGCACTCCATGTGTACCAAGCCCCTGTTACGTGCTGGGGCGCCAGCAGGGATCCAAACAGTTCCGCTTTTTACTCTCGTGGAACGTATATTCCCAAGGAGAAGGACATTCAACAAGTAGCTCAACAAACACAAATTGTGATGGGTGCTCTGAAGAAGCTGGCTGATTGGGTGGTGGGATTTCTGTAGATAAGGCAGCTGGCATAGACCTCTGTGACGTTTAAGCTGAAACTTGAAGGGTGAAAAGTCAGACGTGCCTAGGCTGCGTAGACCATTCCAGGCAGAGAGCACACCTGTGCACAGGTCTTGAATCATGGACTGTTTGGTTTGTTTCGGGAAACGAAAGGAGGCCAGTTTGGCTGGGAAGTGGTGAGGATGGGGGCGGTGGTCAGCATGTGGTAGGCAGGGGTAAGATCACGTAGGGTCTTATGGTCAGAAGCTTGAGTTTTGCCCTTTGAGCAGCAGGAAGCCTTTGAAAGATTTTAAATAGGGCATGACATGTTCTGATTTATGCTTTTTGAAGTTTATTCTGGCTGCTGTGTGGATCTTGGATTATGAGGGAGCTATAGCAGAAGCTGGAAGATGAATGAGGAGTCCTGCAAGAGATGAGACTGGCTTGGACCAGTATGGTAGCAGTAGAGATAGGGGAAAGGTGCGTGGATTCTCACTGTGTCCTGGAGGGAGCGCCCACTGGACTTGCAAGGGTTGGCGGTGGGGCGGAGGAGGCTGTGGGCTGCTGCTCATTGAGGGGACTCAAAGAGGGGACCCGAAGGAGAGCCGTGTGTGTCTCCGTGCTGGGGATGGTGTGGGAGAGCAAGTGGGCTGGTGGCAATGGTAGGAAAAGGGGACACTTTTCTTTCCCAGAGTCTTCTTTGTAGGTAAGGTTTCAGGAGCACTTTCTGTCCCTAAAAGCAAGTGCCTTGTGACCCCGAGGTATTTTCCCAGAGCAGACCTTGCTTTGGGAGAGGTTGGGGGAGGCAGTGGAAAAGGAAAACCAGAGGCCAAGACCATGTCTTGGCACTCCCATCCCCCACCTGCGTGTATGGCCCTCGATTTCAGCTTTGGTAAAAGAGTCCTCCCTCTCCCCTTTGCTGGTTTGGAGAGGGCCTTCATGGGGCAAAAGGCTATGCCGCAGGGGAGCCCAGGCCTCATCTGGGGCTTCATTAGCCACTGACAGTAGAGGCTCACCTGAGGCACGGAGGCCTTTGGAACAGACTTGGTTCAAAGGAAAGAAGCAAAGCAGTGGTTTCCCCCTGAAGCCTAGTTATTATTCCAGTTAAGCCACCGCAGAATCTGCTCCCTTAATAACACCCTGTTAAGGAGGACTCTGGGGTGTTTCATGGAGGGCAGGTTGGACGGGCGGCTGGCTGAGGGTGGGGTGCAGGTCTGCACGCCGACAGAGCACTCTGGTCCTAGGCAGTGAGAAGGTCATTGGCAGTCAAGAGGTCCTGTTGTAGGGGACCTTGCTTACTGTACAAGCTCACTGCCTCGCTGAGGAGGTCTTCAGGTGGGCGCTGGTTAGGAGGACTGTCCACCTGGCCCGAGTCCGCTGTGCAATTAAGAACCAGCACTCATACGGAGTGCCAGCCACTGTGCTCAGGGCTTTATACTGCTCTCATTTACTCACCAGCTGATTCTGGCCCACAGATGTGTTTAGTTTGGCCCTCTCAAAGTGTTTTAAAAATCTGACTCAGTTGCCAACATTTTAAGTTCAGGAGATTTATGTAAAATTCCAGATCCAGTTTGTGTCCTTTGGGAGGTATGTCTTTTCCAAGGTCCCTGGTCTAGTGAGGGGGGCAGGTAGGACTTGAACTTGGCCTCCCTGAATCCAGTGCTCCTGCTTTATATGCTGTGAGAGAGCCTGGCTTGCAAGTGCCCCTTTGCTGGAAAGGAAGAGAAATACAATTCATGTAGAGGATTGCAGGAGAAAACAGGTGGGTGCACTTAGAGCACCTCTCCCCCTACTCCTGTTCCACCTGTGACAGGGCTGGGTTGGCAAGATGTAGGTTAGAGTCAGAGTTCTGTTAAAGTCACCTCATCACACTCAGACCCTGGAGGACATCAAGGATGGGCAGCTGTGGGTGGTGGAGCATTATTGCCCCATTCAGTGTATGACCTGAGCCACTGGGCTGCTTGCACTCTGCTGCACAGAGGCAGGGTAGCCTAAAGGTCAAGAACATGGTCTCCTGAGTCAGACCTCTTACGAGCACTGTGATCTCGGGCAAGTCACTTAACCTCTGAGCTTCATTTTCCTCAGCTGCAAAAGGGAAGCAGCCATCAGGCCCACCAGCACCAAAGGGCTGTTCTGAGGCCTCAGTGAGGTCCCTGTGTACCAGGACGCACCCCCTCCCCAAGCAATGGGTGCTTAGCAGTTTTAGCTCCTGTTCCTGCCTCCTTGGCGTCCATGCTACCACCAGGCATCCCTCCATACCCCCACACCCTCTAGAGAGCACTTTGCCTGCACCTTTGGAGCTGGGCAGCAAGCAGCCCCAGTGAACCTTCCTGTCATCCTGATCCTGCTACTGGGGACACAGGGGTGGAGAGAAGCTCCTGGCTAAGGTCAAGTATGAGGCAGGAGGGTACTTCTGAGTAGCTCAGAGTTCTGGGTAGTCACACCCCACCTTAGAGAGCCAATGCTCCCTGGTCTCTGCAGGGCCACAGTCAAATAAGGTGACCCCCAGGCTTGGGCATGAGCAGACTTGGGATGACAGCAGGTGGCAAATGGGATTCCGAGTGGGGCTGGGGAGCCTGGCTGGCCTGCAGCTGAGACGGGCAGCGGGGCTTTTTCCCTACTGACGCTGGCTCCTTGTCCTTTGCTGTGGACAGTGAGGCAGCCCAGGGTCTAGACTGACAGGAGCACGGTGGAAAGTACTCTGGGCCCTGAGGCCCAGGTCTCTTCTCACGTTAGGACTCGGCCACTGACTAGCTGTGAGACCCGGGGCCGGTTAACAAGCCACTCAGTGTGCTCCCCTCCAAGAGGGGACAAGAGCAGGCTCTGCCACCCAGTACGCTGCAGGATTAGAGGAAATAGTGGGTGGGAAAGCACTTCCAAGAGGCAGGAGCTGACAGGGGCACAAAGGCAGCTCAGTGTGGGCTCAGGGATCAGACCACGTGGATTCAAATCCCAGTTCAGCCAGTCACTAGCAGGACAAGGCACTGAGCCTCCTCCGTAAAAGAAGCTAATAGCTCACAACTCCCCAGGTTGTTAGGAACTGAGATAGCATGGGTAGGGGAAAGAGCTCAGTATGGGAGAGCTGCCCTTCCTACCTTGAAGTTAAATACTGTAGTGGAGAGAAAGTTGGTTTTTACTTTTATCTGGAGAAGGACATTGAGGGGAGGGAGGGCAGCCCAGCCCAGCCCAGCCCGTTCACCCTGGGTCTGGTGTGGCTCAGGGACCCAGCTTGCAGCCTCCCTGCCCCCACCCCATTTCCACAGCCCTCTGGCTGCTGCTCTCAGTATGTGCCCTCAGTGCTGTCTGGACTGGCTTGTCCCTCAACTCCGATAACCTGGTCCTCCTGGAAGAGTCAGTCTTGTTTCCTGTGCCCTCCCTCCTCAGCACCCAGCAGGGTACCACTTGTAACTTGCAGGTGAGAGTGGATTCTTCGGTAGGCCTGAGTTTCTTTGAGTGGAAGCTGGCACTGGGCAGGTCCTGGTCTCTGTTCATTCTGGGGCTGCTAACCCCCCTTGCCCTCCCTCGTCTTTGACCAGACCCTCCGTTGTCTGAGGCTCTGGGCTCAGGAGGTGGGAGATGCCGCCCCCTCTCCCAGCCCCAGGGCCCATGTAGGTGGGCAGGGAGAGGGTGAGGCTGGTGAGGAGAAGGCTAGGGCACCACCTTGTTCTCACTCTTTCTCTGCAGTGGGGTGAGTGTGGGGAGGTAGGTTATTGGGCAATTTTCTGAGAGATTGAGGATTTCCCGAGCCGCCTGTGAGTATAATGGGGCCTGCCTTTCATTGCAGATGGAAGAGAAGAGGCGAAAGTACTCCATCAGCAGCGACAACTCTGACACCACCGACAGTAAGGCCTTCCATCTGGGGCTCCTACAGGGAAAGTGTTTGCATAATTATCAGGCCCACAGGCCCAGATGGGGGGACAGTGCCCCATGGTCTCAATGCTGATGAAAGCATAAATCAGGCCAGGTCCCTCTTCTCCTAAGAAAATCCCCACACCACTGTGGCCTCCAGGGCCTTGCTGTCCTCTTTACTCTACTCCCCTTTACCCTCTAGCTCTCAGCCCCATGTGTTTTGCTCTGGTTGGAACAGATCAACTCCCCTCTGGGCCTTTGCCTATGCTGTTCTTGGCTGCTAGGAACACACCCCTCTCCCTCTGGCCCTGCCGTTGGGTCAGGACCCTGTAGAAGTGTCCACACAACAGATAAAAAACCTGTCACTCTTCATTATAGTGACCTGATAAGTATCATTTCCTAACCAAGTATCATTTTCTTATTAAGGTAAGCTCCTTGATAAGAGGGGTCATGTCTTGCTGACTGCTGTATCCAGCTAGATCGGGCACATAATAGGTGATCAGTAAATGTTTGCTGAAAAAAATTAATGAAGGAGTCTGACCTTCATGGGATCTTGGCAGCAGAACCTCAGTGTAGACTTGTGCGGGGGCTGGGTGCGCCAGCCCTGGATATGGGGGGTGGGGCACTGTTACAGAGAAAACGGGGCTTAGGGAGCCTCTTCTGAAATACGGAGGCAAAAAGGGAGGTTTGTGTCAGGTGAGGGCTTTTTTCTGGTACTAGAAGGCAGCTCTTCTTAGATGCCCTAGGAACCTGGGCCTGCATGAGCCAGTCGGAGTAAAGAGTTCCATTCTGCCCTGTGTAGGAGAGACACTCTGCCGGGAAGATCCCACTTAGTGGTGCCTTCCGGTGAAAGCCCAGGCTGAGGAAGAGCCTGCACTGCCAGGGAGGCCGGGCCTGGAGCCCTGCAGCTGTAGACCTTAGTTTGTTCACGTATGTGGTGAGCAACTGGGATTGGGGAGATCTCCAAGGCCCCTTAGAGCTCCCGGAGTTCTCTAATCCCCCGGAGCCTGAGGACACATGCACTAGAATAAGAAATCAGGTCCCAGCCCCTTCTCTCCCTCCAGGTTTCACTCATTGTCCTTTGGGGTCTGTTTGCTCAGCTTGGCTGTGGTGTCTGACCTGGCCCACTGTTCCTCCCTGCAGTAGTAGAGCACAGCATCCGGCCCTTTGTGGCTGCAGTCACGCTGCCTGTGGCCTGTTTCAGTAGAGCCAGGAAGAACTGCATCCTCTGCTTGTAACTTTATTTCAGGTAAAGGAACCCTTGAGGGCCAGGCGCCCACAAGGGAGAGCATCTGGGCAGCTGAGCCCTGTTTCTGCATTGGAGTTGGGCCAGGCTGAGGCATCCTCCCTTTTCACCAGTCCCCACCACTACCCATCCGTAGCTGCTGCTCCTTTGACCCGTAGGAGTGGGGGCCAACCTGAGCGTAGTCCAGCGAGGGCCTCTAGAGCCTAATGATAATAGGTAATCTTTATCAAGGCAGTGCTGTGTGCCAGAGACCGTGCTAAGACTTTACAGGCATGATATCATTTAATTCTGACAACAACTCTTTGAAGATAGTTATTCTCTGCCCCCATTTTATAGAAAAGCAAGCTGAGGCTCAGAGAGACGTAAGTCATTCGTCCAGCGTGAGGAGCTAGTAAGTGGCTGAGCCAGGGCTCAAGGTTAGTCTGTGGGTCTACTTCAGAGCAGCAGTCTTCCCACTACCTTGTCTCGCCTCTGCATACCCACTGGGCATCATCCCAGAGTGTCTAATCAGCAGTGGGGGTGGAGAGTGGCCACAGAAGTCTTATTATAGCCCTCCTTAACCAAGGAGGAATCAGAGGACCAGAGAGGGCAAGGCACTTGTCACGGATCACACACAGGAAGCTAATACTGAGTCCTTGTCCAGCTGCCTGTCACCTCCCAGGCCTCTTCTGGTTGGTGAGTAGGGGAGGCATCATGTCCCCATTCATCACTGGAAAGGCCCAGAGCAGGGCCAGTCCACCAGGTGCTTACAGAGGTCTCCACCTCCTGAACATTCAAGCCAGAGCTTTCCTGACAGGCTTCCTTTCCTTGGACATGGGTGGGTGGTGTTCCTGGCCTTCCAGGGGCCCCTCATGGGCTGTGCTCTCTCTGCAGGTCACGCTACATCTGCATCAAGATGCTCCAAACTGCCCAGCAGCACCAAATCAGGCTGGCCCCGGCAGAACGAAAAGAAACCCTCAGAGGTGGGTAGTGACGAGTATCCTGGAGAAAGACGAAACCAAACCGAGGTAGAAAGGAGAGGGAGGGATGTATGGGGGAAGTGCAGATATATGGTGGGGGGGAGAGGATTCCTGGCAGAGGGTGCAGTCATTGCAGAACAAGACCAGTATGGCTGAGTAGAGTGCATGGGAGGAAGGGGTGGGGGAGCCCGTTCTCATAACCTTGTAGGTTGTTGTAAAGATGTTCCTATTGATCTGAGTGAGAGGAGAAGCCTTTCAAGGATCATAAGCAGGGTAATAATATAGTCTGCTGTTTTAATGAAAGGTCCCACTGGCTGCTGTGAGGAGAAGGGAATATGAGGGGGCAAAGGGTGGGAGCGGGGAGGACTCTTTGGCAGTTGTCCAGGAAAGAAATGATGGCAGTAGAGTAAGAAACAGTAGGACCTGGGACCTTCTGGAGGTTGAGCCAAGAGTGACAGGATTTGCTGATGTAGGGATGAAGGGTGGAGTCCTCAAGGTCATCCACTCCTTATTATGCCCATTTCACATGCATCTGCCCTTTAAGCCTTCCTTACCTTGACCCTGTTTCTTAGGACAGGTAGAGGGACTTATGGCCTCTGGAGCTGTGGAGAAGAGCTTTGGGGGTGGGTAGACAAATGGACATGCGATCCTGCCTCTGCAGCCCCTGAAAAATTGCATCCTAGAGCCTCATCGCTCCCTCTTAGGTCTTTCATGCATTGCACTGGGCACAGAAGAGACCCTTGGCACAAATGAGGCTGCCAGAGCATTGAGTACCCAAGAAGGGGGTTGCTTTTGAATCGGACGCTTAAGAGAGAGATTGTTCTGCAGCCCACAGAGTAGCCAGGCACTGGGCTAGACACTACTTTTTTAACCCTCCTGTTATAATAAGGAAATTGAGGATCCTAAGGTTATACAGCCAAGATGTGAGGTTCTTGGGGCCAACTGCGCCAAGGGTGGGAAGGCTTAGAGTTCTGGGGCAGAGCACTTGGCCCGGGCTGAGGGAGGATATCTTTGTTCTGAGCCTGGCAACCTCCTCTCCCCTCCCTCACTGCAGGGGCCATCCTGGAGCTGCTATCATTAGCCAGTCCCTAGAGGGGGTCTTCCGAAGAACCTTGCATTTGAAAAAGGACTCCCCGCCTCCTCCGGGAGCTGGCCTACCCTGAGACTCTCCTTTTGTGGGGTTGGGGGTGGGGACACCTTTGAGACCTGAAACCTCCCTTTCCCATCCCCCAACCTAGTGTCCTCCCATGGCCCTCTAGGGGAGCGGTGGAGATGGAAGGAGATATCTCCAGGAATGCAGTCAGGACTGGAATGAAAGCAGGGGGTGAGGTGGGCATGGGAGGATGCTGTTCTTGAGGCTCTTGGCACTTTCTGGTCTAGCCCTGCTCACTGGGTGGAAGGCATGTGCTCATGTGCACTGGGAAGTAGGATGCAGAGTGTGCTAGGGCCCTGGGAGTCCCTGGGACCACCCCTCCACCCCTCTACCCCCACCCCCATCTTGAGAGCTGCAGGGGCTCCCAGTTACTACTAGGGTTGGATTAGTAAAACAATAGCCATCTTTTGTGCCTTCCTGGTCCTGGAAGGCAGGAATTGTTCTGCCTGTTTTGAAGCTGAGGAACCTGCCTCTCAGAATCCCACCTGCCCCTGCTTTCAGGGGCTATTCAGATTGGAGAAAAGAGGGGAAGTTCTGGGGAGGCCCTGGGGCTGGCTTAATCCCTTCCCCTGACTCTCCCTTCAAGCCCCAGTGGGAGGAAGGGCCTCCTCTCAGGGCGGAGATCCCTGGGGCAGTGCTGCCATCTACACCGGGGATAGGCAGGCAGGCTGGGGGGAAACAGGTGTCAAGCAAAGGCTGAGGGGAAAGGGTGATTTGCATGGGGCTGAAAATTCCCCTGCCTCTTGGGTTTTCCAGCGCAGGGCCTTTGAACCTTTCCCCACCTAAAAATAGAGTCAAACCATTGCAAGGGTGTTGATCCCCAGCCCTGCTGGGGACTGGCCATGCACGGCCCTGGGTTCAAACCCAGGAGCCTCTGCAGGGGGCTCTGAGGCCTGACTGGAGACACCCTCCCTCAAGTCTTAGGCTCCAGGAGAGCTGAGGAAGTCTTCCCCGCCTTGAACTGTCGCCAAGGACAGGCTTTTCCTCCCACAGCAGGCTGGAGAGCAGCCTGTGAGGTTTCCCTCGTCCCCTAAGTGAGGAGGCTGAGCCATAGCCGGCATAAATTCCAAGTTATCGTGGGGCAGAGAGGAAACCATCAATGAAAGCTTCCAAATTATTTGGCTCATGAGAAGGCGGAGATGAAAGCGAGGATTTGGCGGCAGATAACGTTTGCAGTAAATCTCTTCACTGGGCTGTCCCTTCTCTTTCTGTGCATGGGCTGGAGAGAAAGGCCTTTATAATCTGCTGGAGCTGGGGGCCGAGGGCTGTGGACACCTGGTAAAAAAGCATCTGGAGTCCCTTCTGCTCAGTCCCCAGAGTAAGAAGCCGGTGGGGTCGTTTTCAGGCTGCTCACACGGTCTGCTCCCAGTCTGGCCCAAGTTCCCAGCCTCAGTGCTTGCAAGTTGATGTGTGTGGTGCAGGAGTCCCTTCCTGGTGGCTGCAGAGCCACGGGACCCATGGTTTACTTCGTCTCCTCATCTGTGAAGGTGGACAGTGATGGGTGGAGATTTGAGGATTAGGAGTATTTAGCATAGCAGCAGCACTGGCACGTAGAGAAGCCACCAGCTATGGAAAGAGCTGGGGTTGGGTTTAGGCGACACTGGCAGGGCTGCCCCTGGAATGACCTGTGCGCTCTGAAGGTGCAGATCAAGGAGCGCCCTATACACCAGAGGGAGGTGCCCCGGGCTGGAACAAAGTGCTCTGACCAGGAGTCAGGACCCTGGACAGGGCCGAGGCCTTGAGGCCCAGCTTCCCTCTGGCCCTTAACCAGTGGGTGGCCTCCCTCATCCTGAGTGAAAGGGGATTGCAGGCCTCAGTACTGGGGGCTGAAAGAACAGGCCCTGGGATTCCTGGGAGGCTGGGTTAGGATTTTTGGTGGAAGTACACTGAGTCTGAAGTTGGCCCCAGGATCCCGTTTGGCAGTGGAGGGGAAAGGTGGGGCTGACCCCAAGAACACAGGCTGCTGCCTTCCTCTGTTCTGCCTGCCAGCAGGATCCCAACAAAGCTGAGATCTGTCCCTTGGGGCTTGAGTCGACCAGGCTAGTCCTGAAGGAGAGGAAGGGATTAGTCTGGTTGGGGAGGTGATATTAGTACATAAACCGTGCTGAGGCCTTGGGTTTCTGGCCTGGCCTGTCTCACCAAATAGCATGAACATAACTTAGTGGGTCATATCTGTGAGAGCCTGATAGAGATCACAGACCAGAGATTATTTTTTTACATACCAATATCAGACCCCCATCCCTTATCATTCCCAAGAATTCTGACTTAAATGTTCTGGAGTAGGGCCCCAGGTACCTGTACTTTTTAAAAGCCCTCCTGCTGGAAGCCAGGCTTAAGAACTACTACCATAGGGTAGGAATAAAGACGCAGACGTAGAGAATGGACTTGAGGACACAGCGGGCGAAGGGGAAGCTGGGACGAAGTGAGAGAGTAGCAGTGACATATATACACTACCAAATGTAAAATGGATGGCTAGTGGGAAGCAGCCGCATAGCACAGGGAGATCAGGAGATCAGCTCGTGCTTTGTGACCACCTGGAGGGTGGGATAGGGAGGGTGGGAGGGAGGGAGACGCAAGAGGGAAGAGATATGGGAACATATGTGTACATATCGCTGATTCACTTTGTTATACAGCAGAAACTGACACAACATTGTAAAGCAATTATACTCCAATAAAGATATTAAAAATAAAAAATAAAAAGAACTACTGCCATAGACCTTTTCCCCTGATCTGCTAAGACAGGAGTTCCTGGCTTGGTCCTCCCTGGAAGTTGAGGGAGGAAGGGAAGGCCTTCCAGCCTGGGTCCGTGACCTAAACAAAGGCTGGGAGTGTGGGTAGGAGCATCCCGCAGCTCACCCCTTCTCCCAGAGCAGCCAGGGGACTGACAGGTTGCTGCCAAGCCCTCCGCCTGGCATAGGTGGGAAGGGCAGTTTGAGAAGAGACCCGGAGGCCATCCCGTGGTTTGGAGGCTGCTGTTTGAAGCTGTATCTTCCTCAGGCCTGGGACAGAGAGGCAGCTGGAGGGGCAGTCCGAGAAGTGAGGGTTTCCCCTAGGCAGGCTGTCTTGAGGTAGAAAGCTGAAAACTGTGTTTTCAGGAAGTCAGGAGTCCCCAGAAGTCATCCAGTGGGCAGGGACATAGGTCTTTAGGACCCTAGAACTAGTGATAGTGATTAAACTCAGCAGACACTTGAGAGCACCTACTAGGCCAAGCCTAGTGCTAGGGGCACAGAAAATGCAGGCCCTATCCCTGGGGAGCTTGTCCTCTGACTGTTAGCAGGATGCAGGTGCTCTACAGGAAAGTGTCCGTTATGAGAGGTGCAGCCGCTTTGCCACTAAGGAGCTCTGTGACCTTGGGCAAGTGACAGTTTCTCTCTGAGCCTCAGGGTCATCATCTATAGAGCCCTGCCCTGCAGTTACTGTTCTGTAGATGGGACTGTCCTGTCCTGAGGCCTGTGGAGCCTGAGGGTGGGGGAGATCCCAGACGTGAGTGGAAGTGAAGCTGGCCTCCCTGGGATGGAAGCCTGGATGGTCCCAGAACAGGGTGGACAGGAGCTGGCCTCCTTTTTAGGCCCTGGTGACAAACTGTATATACCCCTAGATGAGAGAATGGGGCTTCTCTGCAGGTCCACAGGGGCCCTTCACCAGTGCTCAGCCTTTCACCCCTGGGACAGGGCCCAGGAGAAGGAGGTGACCCTGTGAACAGCCTCTGCCACCATTGGAGGAGTGTCTTCCTGACCCAGGGTCTGTGAAAGTTCCTCTATAAGGATGGCCTTCCCTAGGAAAGGCAGCGAGTGGAGAGTGAGAATGCAGTATATCTGCTTGACCCATTGCTTTTGAAAATGGACCCCTTCCTCCCTGGGTGAAGGCAAGGGTGACCAGATTGTGCTGGGGTGCAAAGCCACAGGATAAATAAGGTGCATTCTTGGAGGAGCCAGAGGTGTTACCCAAATGTTTGAAATAACATATTTTATATTAAAACAATGATGACGTATGCTGTAGCAAAATGCTCCCAAACTTGAGAGGTAAAACAGGAGGCTCCAAAAAAAAAAAAAGTTTTTTGCTTGCTCCTGTGGTTTTTATTTATTTATTTATTTATTTATTTATTTATTTATTTTTAACATCTTTATTGGAGTATAACTGTTTTACAATAGTGTGTTAGTTTCTCCTTTACAACAAAGTGAATCAGTTATACATATACATATGTTCCATATCTCTTCCCTCTTGTCCCCTGTGGTTTTGAGTGGTGTTTCTAGCCAACAGTTCCTCTGCTACCCTGGGAAGCAGGCAGGCAGTGAGGGGAGCCCTTCCACTGGGCTAAGCGCCTGCTCTCTGAGCCTCCTACTGCCTTCCTCTGGGGTGGGGGGCAGAATCCACTTCTCGTATAGTTGGAAACATTGCTGCTCCCGCCAACTGGAAAGGCCTCCTGGCCTCTGGGACTTGTCTTGCAAAAGAAATGTGTGTAATAAATTCTCTTTAAGAGCAGGAAGTGCTGTTATCCTTGTGAAAGAGAAAGAGTTGTTGAGTGTGTGTGTGTGTGTGTGTGTGTGTGTGTGTGTGTGTGTGTGTGTGTGTAAATGTCTGACCAAATTAGCCTAGTGGTAGCTTGAATGGGACTGGGAGGCTATTTCCAGAGCCCTTCTCTGGTGTTTTAGGCCTAATTTTAAGTATCTAACTATGCTCTTGGCTGAGATACTCTTTATCAGTTTCCAGCCCAAGAAAGAGATTTTTTTTTTAAAGAAGAAATAGCTGACTGGTTTGCAGGCAGCATTACATTGGTTAAAGGACAATGCAGACCTTAGACAAGTGGATTAACCTCTCTGAGTCTTGGTCTCCACATCTGTAAAGTGGGAGTAATATGAATTGGGTGAGATTGTATATATATAGCATTTAGCACAGCACCTCGCATACTATAACAGGGCAATCACTTTTCACTATTAGCTGTTCAGAGGTGCTCAGAAAAAAACTGTGATTTCAAATGAGGTACTGGTAGTAATTTTACTTGGCTCTTTCAGGACAGACTGTCAAACATCCTTTGGGAGATTAGAGGGGGCACTCCTAGCTTTGCATTGGGACTTTTGATGTGGACAGAGTCAAGGAGAGGCAGTCCTGGCCAAAGCCATTTTCATTGGCTTTGGCACAGTGACCAAGAACAGTTCCTGAGTTCCACCTGGAAGAATCCTTTGGGCCAGCCCTCTGTCTGCACTCTCTCCTAGGAGGACAGGACAGGAAGTTTCAGAGTTTAGTCATACTTCAGACCAATCCTGGGGTTCATTCACTTACTCACTCACTTGTTCCACAAGCATTTTTTGAGTACCTGCTATGTGCCAGGCACTGTGCCACAAACAGGCACAATGATAAGCACGACACATGTAGTCTCTGCCTCTCTCAGCTTGATTATTAGAGGAGATGGACATTAAACAAATAATTATACAAATAATCATATTCTGTAATTATGATAGGTGTTGGAGCTTTTCCTTAAGTGACTGAACTTCCCCTTGTGCCTCTTGGTCTGAAATACACTATGATATAATACTTAAGCCTTGAGAAAAGGAAGCAGAAACTAAGGTCCCAGGATGAAATGTTCAAGTAACATTCATAAATCTTGTGATCATATACAGAAACTCTTAGCATAGCAGAGTGAAAGTTGCCTGTTGTCATTGTCTTTATTTGCTTTTTGGACATCATGTCAGACTCCAGACATGACATGCTTTCTGGCATAGCCCGTTTTTGGTTCTTCTGGGGAAACAGGTACAGAAAGCTCGATAGACTTTTCAATGCTTGTGGTCTGCAGTCTTGGGAGAAGGAACTAGGGGGCAAGCCACGTGCAGTTTCCCCGGATCTGGGCAGAGCAGGGTCTTCAGCTCCCTTCAGAGCTGTGTTGGTACCTCTGGCACTCAAATTGGTTATACTAGATTAGAGTTTTAGACCTTTAAACATTCTTCATACTGTTTGAAGAAGCTACAATTAACATCTCCCAAGCAGCTCAGCAGAACTTGGTTGCTAGGCAGCAGACCTTTAAAGACAATTTGTCAATTTCTGCCAAAAGAGAAAAATAGTAAACATTCACATTCTTAGAAAGTTGCTTGTTTTCCAGCTTCCAACTTCCTTGCCATGGCAAGGCCTCCAGTTTATCAGTGTCCATTTTATTCCTTATTTAGTTTTCATAAATAATTCAGAGGCATTTTAGGAGAATAATCGAGCCTCTTTTTAAGCCTAACCTTTGGCAGTTGAAAACAGAAAGATGTTTGGGTTGCTGTATTTGTGGACAGGTTTTATATGAATGTACAGGGGTTCCTTTGGAAGGTACAGAGTACCAAGCTGTAGCCTTGGGCAGCTACCCAGAAAGGTGGTAGCAGACCCATGGGAGGCTCTTGAGTCATTCAGCCTTAGTCAGCACCTAGCATGTGTCAGGCCCTGCGTGCACTGCTGCAGCAAGAGACGAGGTGATTCCAGTACAGGGGCTGTGGAAGTTCAGAGGAGCCCAGAACTCAGCCTGGCATCAGGGAAGGCTTCCCAGAGCAGATGTGGGCTGGACTAATACCCTAAGCATGAAACAGGCTGCCCCCATTTTGGCAGGGAGAAGAGTGTCCCAGCAGGGTCCTCTCATGTGCCAATGGTGAAAAGTACTTGGGAGGGAGACTACCCGTGCATCCTTGTCGCCATGGGGCCTGGTAGACTCTGCAGCTCAGCCTGAGGACAGTGGGAAGACAGTAGACAGCCACTGGAGAGCTTGGAACTTGCAAAGGTCACTGTCTGATTTGCATATTCCAGCCCTTGGGGAAACCACTTGATTTGGCTTAGGGTTAACTGAAGGGCATTGGCAATGAGCAGGTGGCCAAGAGGGGCTGGGGTTGTGCAAGGGTGCTGAATTGCTCAGGTGTTGTCTGTCTGGGTTCCTTTGCCACTTCCAACATGAAGGACCTTGTGTAGGTTATTAAACTAACCTGAGTCCCGGGTTTCTCAACTGTAAAATAGGGATGATGGTAGCACCCACCTCACAGAGTTGGTATAGGGACTAATAATTCAAGAACAGCCATTAGACTGGCGCTGGGCACACAGTGCTCTTTAAGTGTTGACTGGTACCATTAAGATAGTGCTGCCCTTCCTGTGCTTCCATCAGTCCTCTGCCCAAAATGGCCACTGGTGTCCAGTCTGCCCCCTGCTGCCTGAGTGACCGCAGATGAAACTTGCAACTCTCTTGAGACTGGATTCTTTCTCTCTCTCTCTCTCTCTCTCTCTCTCTCCCCTGAATCTCCCTGACTGAATTGAGCACGGGATCACTTCCCGCTCTTGAGTTCTCAATGCCAAGCCTGTTCCTAGGTCAGGGCCACCTCTCCCCCCGCTGGTGTGGCTTGGCACTCTGTCTGTGCCTTACAGACTGAGCTGCCTCTTGCTCCATTCAGTCCACGTGCTTGGGTTATTTCAGCTCTGGATATATCCATGATGTGTATCACCTGTTCATGGGGGTTCAAAAAACATTGCCAAGGAGCCAGCTGGGGCCCTGAAGGGCCCTTTTATTCATTCATTCATTTAATCATCCACTCAGTCACTATTTATTGAGCACCTACTATGTGCCAGTCACCCTGCCAGGCATTGAGAATGTTGCAGAGACTAGGACAGGTGTGGCAAGAGAGATGACAAAAAGCAAGCAACATGCATACCCCAGTTAATTTTCAGGAGTATAAGTACTGAGACATGAGGCAGAATGATGGGCTGGAAAGTGGCTCTGTCGGGTGGTTGGCGGCCCTGAGTCAGGGTGATCAGGGTGATCCCTCAGAGGTGACATTTAAACTACAGCCCAGGATCAGGGAACAACAAGAGGTTTCAAACTCACCTCTGCCTTTTTGGAGGGGCACACAGTGACACTCGGCTCTTGAACGGTTGATTTCCAGTGCAAGATGACAGGCTTTCACTGTTGGGCGGTTCCTTTTGGCATCGGAGCAACAGGGCATTAGATGTCGTACCATGTGGCTTGCCAGGGTTGGGAGAACTTTGAGACAGTCACCAGTCCACTGGGGGTTCAGTTTACCCCCACCAGGTCCTATACTGGGCCCCAGAGGGAAATAACCCAGCCCCAGCCAGCAAAGGGAGGTGCCGAAGGATACCACAGAAGCACCCAGTACCTGAGTTTGTGTTCTTCTGTCAGCCGTCTTGCTACTTGCTAATAAGATTTGCAAATTATCAGGGCTGTGAAATCTTTGCACATTTCATCTTCTGTTTAATTAGCATTTAATCGTAATCTCATTTTAATTTTTTCACACTGGCACCCTAATTAAATGTTAGGGTGTTAGTCTTAACAATTAAATTATATTGGCAAATAGAGTCCTCAAGAAACTTGACCTTTTGCAAGCCAGGGCCCTCTCTAGCTAGATGCAGACATTAATTAGTTTTCTGCAAGATGCTGCCTTGAGCCCCCTTGGTGCCCCCATTTCAGTTGTTTCCTTGTGGTTAAAGCCCTAGATTCAAGTGAGACACACAGCCAGCGGGTGGGGCCTCCTGCAGGCAGAGATTACCACTGAATGGCTTGTCACGAGCCTCTGGAAGGCTAGTTGATGCTGATTCTTCCGGGGAGGGGAGTGGGCTTGGAGCTGGGTCTGAGGCCTGGAGGACTCCTTGAAGTGGTTTCTCTTCTCTCCACAATGTGAACTCTCCTTTAACTTGTGATTCTCATGTGATGATCACTGGGAAAGTTGGTACCAAAGCAAGTCACATAGTGTCCAGTGCTGCCACCAGGTCCTACAGCAGCCCTTTGTGGGGGACCCAGTGAGGCCGAGCAGCCAGGGCAGGTGAGGCACTGCCAGTGCCACTGAAGCTTGCCTTGGAGGTTGCTCTGGGGTGGGAGCAACAGACAGAATGTGGGAAGAGCTGTCCCCGCCCCCCCCAGAGTGAGCAGGTGCTGAAAAGAAAACCAAAGCATGAGGGTGTGTCCACTCACGGCCTAGCCCTGAGGGAATTTGGATGGGCTTGATTGAGAAGGAATTCAACACGCTCCTCCTACCCCATCACAAACGGAGAATGGTACTTCAGAGCTCCCACCGAGCAGGGCTCATGGTATCCGTGTTCTTTTTTTTTTTTAATTTTTATTGGAGTAGAGCTGATTTACAATGTTATGTCAGTTTCAGATGTACAGCAAAGTGAACCAGTTATACATATACATATATCCACTCTTCTTTAGGTTTTTTTTCCATAGAGGCCATCGCGGTATCCTTGTTCTTGAGAGACCATGGAGACCCTGACCCATGAGAGGCTGTTCTCTGGGCTGCCCCAAACCCTGGCCTCTCCCTCAGCTATCTGCATGAGGCCCTGGCACATAGTTGCCTGGACTCTTTGACGCTTGCGACTGTGGTAGCAACAGCAAACATAACTTTGAATCTTCAGCAGAAATTTCTGAACAGTCACTTCACAGCAGTATTGCATTCACAGAAGCCTTTCTGCCATCTGATTTTTCCTCACTGTTTTTGCTTTTCTCGCAAGTCTTTCCTCTTCTCTCTGAGGTCCACTACCGTCCATCACTCACCTTCTGTCCTTGAGCAGGTCAGAGCGCATAACTTCAGTCCAACACATTTATTGAAGATCTTCTGTGTGCAAAGCACTGTGCTGGGTTCAGAGAAGATGCATTCTTGTACTTATTGCTTTTGTGCTGTCTTCTTATTTTTGAGTGAGTGGGCTTTCTGCATTTGCCTTTTCCTGCCCTGGCCTGTGAAACAGATCACACTGAGGCAATCTGAAGCCATTCTCTCTCCACCTTTGCTCCCCACAGGTTTTCCGGACAGACTTGATCACAGCCATGAAGATTCCAGACTCATACCAGCTCAGCCCAGATGACTACTATATCCTGGCAGACCCATGGCGACAGGAATGGGAGAAAGGTGTGCAGGTGCCCGCCGGGGCAGAGGCCATTCCAGAGCCCGTGGTGAGGTGAGCCGGGAAGCCCAGGCCAGGGGGGCCATAGGCAGGGGATGAAGGGGAAGCGAGGACCAGTCAAGGGATTCCTTTCTAGTGTGTCTCTATTCTTAGATTCTTTTGCCCTAAAAAACATTGCAGTATTCCAGAAATACTGCAGGCCAAGGGTTTGAGCTTGGGCTCAGCTCTGGAGCCAGACAGCCTGGGTTCAAATTGCCAGTCATATTCAGTGCGACCTTGGGCCAGAAATGTAATCTCCCTGGGTGTCAGTTTCCTTGTGCGTAAAATGGGAGTGATAACAATAGCACCTGCCCCATGCAGTGGTCGAGGTGATGTAGAGAAACGATGCATGGAAGGTCCTGGACACAGGACCTGGCACACATGAGCGCTCAGTGAAAACTGGCCATGGATTAGCTTGATGTCGATCCAAACTGGGTCCCACCAGAGGATCTTCTCAGGGAAATCTCCAGGCTTTTAACTAGTCCTTAAGGTAGGGATAAGCCATGCTCTTGACTTCTTAAACCTTTTTAAGGAGTTCTTAGCAGGTGGGAATCCAGTGCCTGGCACACACATCAGATGTTCATAAAGCAGTTGCTGTGACCAGACTCTGAGGAGGCCCTCCTGCCAGGGCTGGGCCAGGGTTGGGCCAGGGATGAGTCCTCTTTGGGCTTTGGTACCTTCTGCTCTTGTAGGTCAGAGAGACTCCTGGTGCTCTTGTCAGGAGGTGGCTTTGTGGCCGTAAGCCTTGCATCCAGTGACAGAGTTCAGCCAAGTGCTTCTTTCTGCACCCCGGGAAACCCTCCAAGTCATGTCTTGGGACACAGGGGCCTACTGTCCTGGCCTCCTCTGCCCACCAGCTTGCCTGGGCTGGGCAACTTGTGTTATTGGCAGTTCATTCCCGGCCTTGGCAGCCCTGTGGCTCTCACTTAGGCCCATTTTGACCAGGCCTGGGGCAAAGATCTCAGCTGTCACCCCCTTGACATTGGCACTGTTGCTTCCTGGCAGCCACACCTATGACTGGCTCACAGACACCCAATGCCTGCCTGATGCCAGGCCTGTGCTGGGCATGGGATTACAGAGGCGAAGCCGACTCTAAGCCTCACTAGGTGCTCAGTGAAGATTGGATGTTGGGCAGTGCTCAGCCTCCTGGGCTCCCAAGGGCTGAATGCCTACCAGCTCTTGTCTTCAGCCCTCTGAGAATCAGGGAAGCTCCAGGCCTCTCTGGACGGGAGTGTATGTGAGATTTTAGAGAAAGAACTTATTCTACACATCCTCTGCCCAGCGCCAAAAAACGTGGGTCAGCCTCCTAGCCAGTTTCACACCCTCACCTCTGCAGACTGAAGAACTGTTACTGACCTCTTTGAACCTGTTTCCTTCTCTGTAAAATGGGTCTAAAAACTACATGCCTGATACTGTGGTGGTGAGGATTAAATGAGAATTCGCATGCCAAGGGCCCAGGATAATGAGGCAGAGGGGTGGGCCACCAGCTGGGCAGAGAGGAGTGAGTCCTGATTAGGCTCAGCCCAGCAGTCTGTCCTCTGTCCTTGATGTCAATGTCAGGTGGTTCCAGAAACATCCGCCGGCCTGGGTAATTACTTGCAGATGCCTCCACACCAGTAGCTTGGCTTCAGTTGGTGTTTTACCTGTTGACATCAAGACGAGAGCATGTGTTCAGACAGCTCTGGCTCTACTAGGTACATTCCCCACATACACATGGCTGCTCTAGGCTGACAGAAGCCAGGCACTCCTGAACTATCCATGCTCTTTGGAGAGGATAGACTGGAGCGGGAGGGATGCTCTCGTGGATATATCTCTATGCCCCATCTTTCCCTGTCTCCCTCCAGCCTGGTCCCTACATCTTCTGGGGTGCCTTCCACTACACAGCCCTCATCTGGAAGCGAGCACAGCAGCCACCATGCTCAGAACTGTTATTGGAACTCTGTTCCTGAGAACTTGCTACGCTGAGCCTGTTACACTCATCTTCTCATTTAATTATCATATTGGCCCTCTAAAGGGCATATTGCTGTCCCCATTCTATAGATGAGGAAGTCAGGAAATTCTGGGGAATTCCCTGCCTGACCGCCGCCAGGGCCTTGTGGGCTGGGCTGGGAAAACACAGGCCACGGGAACAAGCCCTGGGTTGCCCCTGTGTGGCCCAAAGAGAGTCTTATGCCCAGATCATGCTGGCTTGCTGACTCTGCCCTCCCCTGCTGCTACCCTGGCTCCCTCCATCCCTCTCTCCTTGCTCAGTCCTCCCTGGCCCTTGAGCAGATCAGCCCACCTCATGGTCTGAAACTTCTCTGGATAATGAGAACCTCTCACTCTCAGATCATGAATTGAGGGAGGGCCTACACTGCTCCCTCGGTGTGGCCAAAAGACTCAGCTCAGGGCAAAACCATCCTCTGGTGTCTGTCTTGTCTCCTGGAGTAGAGAGCCCTCCCCTTCTCCAGATCCCAGCCCAGCCATCCACCTCCTCCCAGCTGACCTCAGTCTTACTGGCTGCAGCTGAGACTGAGGGCTTGGCCTAGGGTAAGGTCTGTCCACCCTTGATAGGAGTGTTTCCTCCATAGTCAGAGCCAGAAGAGGCCAAACAGATGAAGATGAGAGCCCCAGGAAGTACAGGAAATGCCTTTTTTTGTTGTGAGCCCTTTAACCTCAGCTTCCCAGAGAAAGGAATGTGATCTTGGCCCCAAGAGGTCTGGCCAGGTGGCAGCTGACTGAGCACACACGTGTGGGTAGTTATGCCAGTAGGTGGTGGGCATTCAGGCAAGAGTTATCCAAAACCCCAGCTAAGCATATGCTGGGGGCACAAACAAAGCAGGGTCATGGCAAAATTACGGTGTTTTTCAAAGAATATGTTAATTTAAATAAGAGCCTCATGAGGAAAGGCAGAATTTTATAGGACCAAGAGTACTAGTATTCCTTCTATTTGGAATGATCTGGGGGTCGGGGGGCATCACATCCTTATCTTTGCCTAAGACCTTCCTTAGTCTGGGCATCTTGTGTGGGAGAAGGTGGTGCCAGGCCCTTTCCCTTTCTCCTTGTCTCCCTCAATCTCCTCTGGGCCTCCCTCCTGCCTGGAGGCCATTCTGCCTCCCTGTGTCTCCTTCATCCTTCCTGCCCCCCTTGCTGACACCGGGGCATTTCCTGGCGCCCAGGAGCCCTCCCCACAGCTGAGCCACGTCTGTGCATCCAGAGCCCTGCCTTCTCCTCCCCAGTCGGCGCTGAGTCACAGCCCCTGGCAGCCCTGCCTTCGACCCCAGGAGGCCTCTCGGGCAAGTAAGGGGCCTCTCAGCCCTGGCAGGGCTGGCCAGATGGAGGCCAGGCTCCGCAGCAATAACCATGGCAACTGGTAGGGGGTGGGAAGAGCTGGCATTCTGAACTGGCATCAGGAACTGAGGGGCAGCACACAGCTGATCCAAGAGAGGAAGCTGTGCTCTCCCAAGGCAAAACACCCTCATATTCCATTTCAGGAGAAGCAAAGTGTATATCTTAAAATACATACTCACACCCATATAGTGCTTACTACACGCCAGGCACAGTTCTAATAGCTCTACATGTATTCATCCATTTAATCCTCATGCTGACTGTAGAAGGTAGGTGCTGTTATCATTAGCCCATTTTCTGGGGCACAGAGAAGTTAATTAAGTGGTGGAGCTGGGCTTGAAGACCTCACCCTGCAGTCAGGGCACTTCCAAGCTGCCTCAGAGGCAGAGCTATGGCCTGAGGGTGGGCTGACCTGGAGTGTGACCCTGAGACTGTAGCAGGTGCATCCTCTTCACCCCAGAGGAGCCCTGGCCTCAGTGCCCCTGAGGCTATTGGTGGAGGAGGGGCCAGAGCTTGTGAGGGCCTGGGAACAATCCCTGGCCTCTCCCCAGCTTTGAGGGGTATGCTGAAGGACCTGGAGGCCAGCTGGCTCTATCCCCCTGGTCCCAAAGTGGCTGGCACTGGGCATTGCCCAGGACAGCACTTGGAATGCCTCCTACAGCCTCTGCAGGCTGGGCAGGGGGGAGGCGGGAATGGAAGGAGGCGGGCCCTGCTCGGCATCACAGTCTCACACCTCACTTGCCCGCTAGCTCCTCAGCCAGCCTGGCCAACTTACTAAAGGCCCCCAGACCCAGCAAGAGTAGCAGGCTGAGGGCACCCTCCCCTCACACCTTCTCTTGATTTCCTAGGATTCTTCCACCATTGGAAGGCCCCCCTACCCAGGTGTCCCCTAGCGGCTCCGAACTTGGTGAGGGCTCCCAGCCTGATTGGCCAGGGGGCAGCCGCTATGACCTGGACGAGATTGACGCCTACTGGCTGGAACTCATCAACTCGGAGCTCAGGGAGATGGGTAGGTGACCCACCAGCTGAGAATGGGGTGGGGGCAGGCCAAGGAGGGTTTTCTTCTGAACCCCAGCATCCTCACCCTCAGAAGGGCAGTGGCCATCACTGGGCTTTGGCACTACACAGGTCTGGGGGGAAAGTCCCTGCTGCATTACTGATTACTGTGCTTCAATTTCTGTAGCTCTCAGAGGGAGGCAATCATAGCATGTCATTTATACGGTTTGGGGGAATATTGTAGTAAGTGTGACTGTTGCATGAAGATTGAGTGAGCACTAGGAGTCTAGGATTACAAATGGGGCCAGGGTCAGTTGGTATGGGCCTTCTGGCTGTGAGCCCACCATGTCCCAAGAAGGGCCAGCTCTGCCATATTCAGCCACCTTCCCAGGTCCCCCCATACACATAGCTCAAGCAGTGGGTTCCCCACGGAGCCAGCTGCATCCCAGAGACACTTCCAATGGTATCTGTGTGTACATAAGCATGTGTGTGGTCACAAGCACAAGTGTCTGAAGTCACAACACCGCACCAGGCCCGGGCGGCCTTTGAGGTTGTGTGGTCCAGCGCAGTCAGTTTTTGGACCATGGAGCTGGGGTCCTGAGATAGTGCAACCAGTGAATGGGTGGAAACCCTCCTGTACATCTTCCCTGAGAGGCCAGGCTCCTAACACCCTTCCCTGCTGTCCTCACAGAGAGGCCAGAGCTGGATGAACTGACGCTCGAGCGCGTACTGGAGGAGCTGGAGACTCTGTGCCACCAGAACATGGCGCGGGCCATCGAGACGCAGGAGGGGCTGGGCATCGAGTATGATGAAGATGTCGTCTGTGACGTGTGCCGCTCTCCCGAGGGTGAAGATGGCAACGAGATGGTCTTCTGTGACAAATGCAACGTCTGCGTGCACCAGGTAGGCAGCCCCCATTGCCGTCACCATGCTGTGCGGGCAGGCCCCTGCCCGACCCGGTCACCCTGGCTGTAGGGGTGCAGCAGCACTGTGGGCACGGGCACCTAAGAAGGAGGGCAAGGGGGTGGAAGGGAATGGCGTGAGTGCCTGTGGTGCCAGGGATACCCAGGGCCCCTCGGCTCAGCCCCCTCAGCCAGATTTGAGTAACGCCCATTGGATGGTCTTTCTGTCCTTTCCTGCCGGCCTCCCTCAGATTCTCCCCACTGAACACCCTACCCCCTCCTTCTCTGCTTCTCACCATCCTGAACTTACAACGAGGCAGCACAGTGTAGTGATTGAGAGCAGAGCCTGGAGCCAGGCCATCTGGTTTCAAACCATGGCTCTGCCCTTTGCAAGCTATTTGATTTGGGGTAAGTTTCTTAATCTCTCTGAGCCTCTGTTTCCTCAAGTATAAATAAAAGTAAGTTGTTGTGAAGATTAAGTTCCTTACTATGAGTCATTTGGTTAGAACGGTATAGTAAGAGTTGTTCGTGTTTGTTAGAGTTATTGGTATTATAAACCAGGTGCCGCCTGCCTAGGCTCCCCTCTTGATCTTGGGCCCCAAGGCTCTAGGTCTGGGGCATCTCTGGGCCTTGTTTGTAGAAGATGTAGAAGACCTGACTGGAACCCAGTGGACCCACTCTGGCCCTAACTTTGAGGCCCTCCCTTACCCACTTCTGCTGGAATAGCACCCAGGAAGCTTAAAAGGGCTTCACCTGGCTGGCAGGTTGGTAGGCAGTGCACCACCCTCCTCATTCATCTACGTCCCTTTTACCCAGCAGCTCTTAGGTCCATAAGCCCTAGGCATTACCAGAAGGGTGCCCAATCACAGATCCCTGTGAAAAAAGATGAAAGGTCTGGGCCTTGTCCTCAGGCAGCATACATACCCAAAGTTGTATTCAATTTAAGGGAGTTCATGGATGCCCCTGAAATCCATCACTAATTAGGAACCTCTGCTGAAGTGACTGTCCTCCCAGCAGAGGGCAGAGCTGAGCCCTTTCACAGAGGCCTGTGAGATGGTGACATTTCAACGCACAACCCACGCAAAGCGAATCCCTGGAGCCCTTGCATTATAGTCCCTTAGGAGATCTCTTTGGCAGAGATGAGTAGCAGTGTCAGTCTGTAGCTCCTAGCTTGGGCTGGGGCTAGGACTATTTGTAGCCGAATGCTGACCAGACGCAGATTGGCCAATGCCTCTGACCTGTGACCACCCTGCTCTTTCCCCAGGCATGCTACGGGATCCTCAAGGTGCCCACAGGCAGCTGGTTGTGCCGGACGTGTGCCCTGGGTGTCCAGCCGAAGTGCCTGCTCTGCCCCAAGCGAGGAGGAGCCTTGAAGCCCACTAGAAGTGGGACCAAGTGGGTGCACGTCAGCTGCGCTCTGTGGATTCCTGAGGTGGGCAGATGTGGGGCTGGGGAGGCCCTGGGGCACAGCTGTGGGGAAGTGGGTCTGAACAGAACTCAGAACCCCGACGGCAGAGCACTAGGAAAAGAAGGTGATGGGCCACGTTAAATGGCGGATCTCAGGTGTCGAGCCTGGGAAGAGCTCAGGCAGCAGCCCACAGGGAACTTCACCCGTGGACCTAGGCAGAACTTGGGTGGCTGTTTCCATGGGAAAATGGGATTATGAGCCACTGGGGGATCCAGGTGGTAGGTGTGAGAGCTGGACAGAAGTCAGGCAGCCGACTCTAGGGGAAAGCAGGTTGTGGGTCTACCCAAATCTAGGCGGTGGTCCCAACCAAAGTCAAGTGCTTTTTTTAAAACGAAAATAAGCCAAATGACCTAAAAGGAAATCAGGTGGGGAGCCTGATTAAAATTGGAGAGTAGGGCTGTGGCTGGAATGGGGGGGGGTGGGCCCAGGTCTGAGTCTGGGGGTGGACCATGGACAATGTGTTGGGCCCACAGTGAGTTAGCAGAGGCCCTGGGCTCCTGTCTTATTTGAAATGTGAAATGCTGACATTCGCTGGCGTTTCAGCCCTCTCCCTGCTGTGTGCCCTGACCCAGAATGAGGCCCCACTCCAATGCTGCCTGTGCCCGGAAGCAAGCCAGGTGGCCCTGTCAGCAGGTGGCCCCTCCCCTTCCTGGGCTCACAGTCTGAAAGTCCTTGCTGGGACCCACATCACAGGTTTCTGTGATCGTAGTGGTTATGTCAGCAATAGTCACTTGCTGCCACATCAGCATTTTTAAGTCTGGGACTACCTCTGAGTATACCTGGTCTGGGCACAGCAGGGACACAGAGGATCAACAAGGACCACCATGGGGGCTCTTTGGTTCAGGATCTCTGGATAGGGGCCCTTTTTCCCTCCTCAGGCATGGGCAGTAGGAAGGCAAATGTACCCTGCCTCTGGGGCTGAGGAGTGGGCTGTGCCCAGGAGATGGGCATGGTTATAGCCCTGTCCCCATAGGAGGGGCTAAACAAAGGCACATCCCCCTTGGCCAGGAAAGCCCTGGAGGTCCCCAAGAGGAGATCCTACCATGGGGACCTATAGTCGCCACCCAGAAAAATAAGTAAAATAAATTCAAGTTCTAATAAGAACTCTGAAGATGCTATTAACAAAGGCCTGAGGTACAGAAGAGAGGGTGACCTTGCATGTATTCATCTGCACACGGAAGCATCTCTGTCTTGAGACTCACATAGTCACAGGCACACATACACTCAGTCAGTTACACACACGGACGCGCACTCTCCCAGTCACAGGTTAAGCCTAGCCGCTATAGAGCACACACTGACACTCACTCCATGGTCAACTTGGGAAGTCAGGAAGGACTTGGGACTCTCCCACTGCCGTGTCTGCCCACCGCCTGGTTGCAGCAGACAGGCCCCCCATTTAGGTGATCCCTGGAGGCAGGCTGGGGATGAGAGGCCTGATGCAGCTCCCTGTGTCCTGCCCCAGGTCAGCATCGGGTGCCCCGAGAAGATGGAGCCCATCACCAAGATCTCGCATATCCCAGCCAGCCGCTGGGCTCTGTCCTGCAGCCTCTGCAAGGAGTGCACGGGCACCTGCATCCAGGTACACAGCCCCTTCACCCCGCTGCTGCCCGGGAGCCCGTGTAGGAGCCAGCTACACAGAGGGGTGTGTCTGGGACACCCTGTAAACCAGGCCACTGCCAGCACCCTCCACCTGCCCCATGGTGCTACAGACAGAAGCACTGATGCGCCTGGGACAGGGACCAGAGCCAGCACCCCACCTGCCGGGCACTCTTCCATCCCTAGTTCCACTAGGCATGGGGCACAGGCCTGGGGAGGCAGGCTCACCACCCCGTTACAGTATTGAGGGGGCTTTCCCCAAGAGCAAGGGTCTGTGGGCTTGATAAATACATTGACCTCTCTTCTGATGTCAAACTTGACATGTGAGAGGGGTAAGAATCAAACTTTTCCTCCAACTAAGCTAACAGGCTCTCCCTACACAGGGCAGGGCTGTGTTAGTTTGTTGACAGTAATGGTTCCCAGATTCTGGGGCGCATCAGTATTATCCAGAGGACTTGTTAAAACGCAGATTGCTTGGCCTACCCCCCGGAGGTCCTGATTCTGTAGATCTGTAGGTGGGGCTGAGAATTTGCATATTTCTAGCAAGCTCCCATGTGATATTGATGCTCCGGGCCTATAGGTTGGAAAGTGGGAGGGTCATCCTTTCTCTCCTTTGTCTCTTCAGGAACAGTTGTCATTGTAAACACTAGATGTACCTCCACCCATTTATAAGACTTTCAGAATGGTTTGTGAGTGCAGCGTAAATGGCCATTGCTGAAACAGTTGTCAGCTGCCCACAGCCATCGTCCCAGGTGACTCAGGCCCTGAGTTGGCCCTAACTGCCTGGACAGGAGAAGAAGGAAGGGACCCAACTCCAGCCCGGCTCCCCATCTTAGGTAACATTGCAGGAGTAGAGGAGGCAGGGACCCATCAACAGCCTCTTTCTTTTGAAGCCTCAGATCCAAAGTCATTGTCCACACAGAGGTGCAGCTTGTCCCAGAGGGGTTGTCCGTCATCTGACTGTTGACTTCCCTGGGGTATATGATGCTGTCCAGCTCCCCCAGAGCTCTGCCTTCCCATCTTCCGTGACTCCCTCCACCACCTGCAGGATGTTGGCAGCCCATTTTGTTTAGGGTTTTACCAGCATTCTGCATTCTCAGGGTAACCCTGGGGGACGTCCCACATTCTTTTTCCCTCCCACCAGGGCTCCCTTCATACCTCACGCTGCCCTTCCTCTCCCTCCAGTGTTCCATGCCTTCCTGCGTCACGGCATTCCACGTCACATGCGCCTTTGACCACAGCCTGGAAATGAGGACTATATTAGCAGACAACGACGAGGTCAAGTTCAAGTCGTTCTGCCAGGAGCACAGTGATGGGGGCCCACAGGGTGAAACCACGTCCGAACCCGTGGAGCCCAGCCCAGCCAGCGAGGATCTGGAGAAGGTGACCCTACGCAAGCAACGGCTGCAGCAGCTGGAGGAAGACTTCTATGAGCTGGTGGAGCCAGCCGAGGTGGCTGAGCGCCTGGACCTGGCTGAGGCGCTGGTCGACTTCATCTACCAGTACTGGAAGCTGAAGAGGAAAGCCAACGCCAACCAGCCGCTGCTGACGCCCAAGACCGACGAGGTGGACAACCTGGCCCAGCAGGAGCAGGACGTCCTCTACCGCCGCCTGAAGCTCTTCACGCACCTGCGGCAGGACCTGGAGAGGGTGAGTCCCCCTGCCGCCCCCCCAACCCACCTGCCCGGTGGGCAACCCAGGAGGCCTTTCCACCCCTCTCTCGCTGCCCTGGAGCAGCCATGGTTCACCAGGATTCAGATTGTGAGCTCTGGCCAAGGCGCTGAGGGCCTCGGGGTCTCAGACAGGGTTGGGGTAACTGAGAGTTTGTAGAACAGGGGAGGATCCAGCTCTGGGGTCTCTGAGTCCCTCTCGTGCCAGCCCTTTTGCAGGCCTGGTGAAGGGTGGGGCCCCTGCCAGGACTGTGAAGCTGGGAAACACCAGGGCTGGGGCAAGGACCCAAGCTTCTGACTCCTAGTGGTCTCTGTGGGCCCCCGCCCGGTCCCAACACACGTGGTTTGCTAGAGTCGGAGGCAGGGGAAGAACTGGGAATCATAAGTGAGTTGAATCAGTGTAATAAGCACGTGCTGGGCCAAAGCAGGGACGACAGGTGTGAGTGCAGCTCCTGCGGGTGCTGGATAGAGGGAACAGTGTGAGCAGAGGCGCGGGCTGGAGACCAGCAGCGGCCTGTGTGGAGTGGAAGGATGGGGCCGGGCGGGTGGACCAAAGTGTGTCTGGAAGCTGCAGAAGTGTTTTAAGCGGGGACTGTCCTGCTGTGGCTGCAGATTCCAAATGCTCACCCTGGAGGTGGAATCACAGGGCCCAGATGGAGTGAGTGGGTTGGCCAAAAGCCCTCAGCTGTGCCCTGGGAGGCAGGTGATCTTGCCTTGGTCCAGGCGCATCGCTTTGGGGGCCGAGTGAGATGAGGAAGATGTGCAGACACCTCGGTTTTGGGCTGGGCCGTGGAGGTTGGGGACCAGTGAGAGTTGCTTTCCTAGAGCATGGAGGCCCCCCAAACCCTCTAATGCCTGCTGTTCCTCCCAGAAAGAAGGGGAAAGAGTCCTACCTTCTGTGGAGCGTGCCCTCGAACTTGGCTTTTTTGGTACCCCTCCCCTGACTCCTCCAGCTGATAAAGTACCACCCCCCAAGTTGGGGGCACCCCAAGGATGAAGCAGGGTGTCCCAAGTCCTTGATCCAGTCCTCTGAACCCTAGGTGCTGTTCTGGCCTCTCC
Source organism: Physeter macrocephalus (assembly GCF_002837175.3). Lineage (NCBI taxonomy): Eukaryota > Metazoa > Chordata > Mammalia > Artiodactyla > Physeteridae > Physeter > Physeter macrocephalus. The sequence continues at coordinate 131,206,362 of NC_041221.1, forward strand.
TCTGGGGGACATTCAGTTCTAGGATTCGGAGTATGAGGGGTCATGTCAGGGGGACACAGACTCACATGCCCGCCCGCTGCCCCGGCCATGCTGGGAAACAGCCGGGGTGGAAGCATCAGGGGGGCTTTGTGTGACTTAAGGCAAGCTGCTTTGCTTAGGCGTGTCTCAGTTGGCGAGTCTGTAGAGTATGGTTAGAGCAGTTCAGCAGATGTTGTGCTGTGGGCTGGGCGGGGCGGGACAGGGGGGCATGGAGGTGGAGGCTCTGAAACTGGACCCGGCTTCTCCACCCTCCTGCACCCCACGCAACTGCCCTGGGGCCTGGTCACGTGGAAATGACCCTGTTGGCCTGGGAGGGAGCTTACTGCCTGGCAGCCAGCCTGCTACCAGGTCAGAAGGTGGGGGGCAGGAGGGTCACCAAATGTCCATGGCTCCAGCCAGGACAGAGAGCAGGGCCACCTACGCTGTCGTCACCGCTTCCTGGGTAGCCCAGCCTCCTGTCTCCCAGGGCCATCAGGTACAGGTCCTTCCGAGACCAAAGCTTCTTCCACACGTGTCCTCAGGCCACCCTCGAGTCTCCACCCCCAGGGTCTTGAGTACAGACACCCTGTTTTTAGCCCTCCTGTTTCCAAACGACTCATCACATCTGACCTACCTGATCTGTGCTGCTCAGCCCACCTGTCTGGCCCTGGCTAGGCTGTGTGGAGAGGTCAGGGGACGGGCTCACCTATTGAACCATCATCCTGGAAAAAGAGAGGAGAGGTAGATAGTGCCATCCTTAAGGAGCAGATGGGGCAGGTGGGGCTCAGAGAGGTGAAGAAAGCCTTGGAGGAATGTGTGTTTTCTAGAGTTGAGTTGAATTGGGGCCTGAATAGGGGAGGAGTTTGTCAGAGAGTTGTTGGCTTATTCTCTATTCTGTACATTTCCTGGGCAAAAGTACCCCCTTATCAGTCCCCTGACCTCTCGACCCCATTGTCAGCTGGTACAGGTGAAGCCAGGGGCTGAGGTTGTCATGGGCTAGGATACTGAGGTAGCTCTGGGGCTCCTGGGTCTGTGCCTCACAGACCCCTTTGGTTGAGGCACCAAGCCCTCCAAAGTCAGGTGTGAGTTGGTCCACTCTTTCCCAGGAAGAGGAGGCAGGGCCAGCCTTGGAGTCTGTGCAGCTTCTTAGGGCTCAGGAGGGCCCTGTCAAAATGCTGCTTCTCCAGCAGCCTCCAGGCTGGGCTGAAGGGCACCAACTGAGTGCAAGGCCAGGGAGTGCACAGCCCTGGCAGGCTGAGGAGAGGAAGTCATACAGCCAAGCGCCAGTTGACCCCCTCCGGTCCAGCCTCAGATCTTTTCACGGCCATGCATTGGTGACTCGAGTGAGTGAACAGGGCCGAGAACTATGCCATGGGGGAGGCTTTCTGCAAAGACCCATGACTGTTGGTGGCCTGGCCAGCAGGCCCAGTCTCTGACCATGACTCTTTGCCAACAGTCAAGAGTATCCAGCCTGTCTCTGGGCACCACGCCAGCTTGGGCTGGATCCATCAAGGATTCAAGGCAGGGGTTGAGACTGAGGCTGTGTGTAGCCTGGGTCTACATTCAGTTCCAGCACTTCCAGCTCTGTGCCTTCTGAGTTATAGTTTCTACTTCTCTGAGTTTCAGTTTCCTTGCCTGTAAAATGGGAATAAGGATCTAGCTGACCTTAGATCCCAGGAAAGATGGGGGATAGAGCTTAGCACACTACCATCCATTGTTAGTGGTGGTTATTGTTGCTGTTCTGTCTCTTAGAAGGGTGGGCTGCTCAGATGGCGGGCTCCAGGGAGGACTGAAAGGGCAGGCCCAGTGCTAGGGCCCAGGAATCATGCATCCTCCCTGATTGATTTGCCTCCCAAGGCAGGAGTTTTGCTGAGAGAAGCAGGGGTCATGCTACCACCAGCATGAAATCCCATTTTACGGTCAGCCTAGAAGATGTGCTTTCCTAGAATTTCAGCCTTAGGCCTCAGCTGTGGCAGGCAACACAGGAAGGCATGGCCACCGCAGCCTCCCAGAGTTATTCACAGCTGACAAAAAAAATCGCAGCTCTGATGATCAGCGATCAGCCCAACAAACACCGGCTGGTGTCCCCTAGCAACCGTGCTGGTAGTTTGGGCTACGCAGGGCCTCACTGCCTGTGGCTCTGGATCTGGTTACCAGGAGTTTATTGAAGGTTTTACCTGGCCTGAGAGGTGCCAAGGGGGCAGGGGCAGCTCCCAGACACACACGTCCCAGAGGATGGACATGTAGGAACTCCCCATAGCTCTCTCCAGGAGAGGAAGGTCCTGCCCTGCCCCACACTCGCCACCTGCTTCCTCAGCAGTTGTCACACCCCGTTTACTCTGTCCTCAGTGCCTGGGTTGTGTCTCCCTGACCTCCCACCAAAGCCTGTCTTGTCCCGGGCAGCCGTGGCCTCCAGCCTCCAGCTCTTCAACCCCATGGCTCCCAACTCTAGGATTTTTTCCAACCCATTAGGCCCTCCACCCACTCAAACCCTGTCACCCCCTCCAACTGCTTTGGGTCAGTAGCCCCAAATCCCCAATCCCCCTTCTTCACCACAGCCTCCCATTCTCCCTGCTCAGTTCCTCCTTCACTGTCCCCTGCTTTCTTCACTCCCACCCCATGTGGCATTAGCTCACTGCCAGTCCCTTGCACCTGTGCAAAGTCCACACCCCAGGCAGAGCGTCACCCAGTACCAGGCACTCAGCCCACCAGGAGCGATCCTATAGCAGTGAGCGGGTAAGCCCCCCAGGGTGCCTGCCAGCCATCCTTGGTGGGACACTAGCCAGCAGCATTCTGGGCTCCCCCATTACCACCTGTCTCCACCCCTGCCCCCCTCCCTCAGGGCTCCCCCGTCTGTTAGCAGACCTCACCTCCTGTTCCTCAGACCAGAACCCTCCAACTCCTTGCCCGGTGGTACCCTCTGTACCTGTTCTCTGCCCTTTTCTCCCATGTCCTCCCCTCCCCACCCCCCAGGGATCTCTTTCCAGCCCACACCCCACAGCACAGGAGTATCTATCTTGTCTTCACCCCCCCTCTCCGTCTCCAGGATTCCTCCAGTGTCCGAATTCATTTTACCTTCTCCCATCTTCAAAAGCAAGTCCTCCCTCCCCGTGTCCCTCTAGTCATAGGTTTCTCACCCTCGTCACTCTCTCCTTTTCTGTCATCCCTCACTGTTCTTACTTCCTTGCTTCTCACTCTGCCTAGGCTCCTGCCACCACCATATTCCAGAACCTTCCACCAGGGCCACCTACAGCCTCCATCTCCCGTTTCTCCATCCTCATCCCCCAGCCTTCTCAGCAGTGCTTGCAACAGTCAAGCATGCCCTTGGTCTTGAAACACTTTTCCTGTGGATGCTCTGACCAGATTCCCCCCGATACCCCAGTTCTGCTCCCTCTCTGAGTCCTCCTTGGTCCCAGTGGTCACTCACCACACTAGGTCTGACCTCTCATTGCGTATCTGCTCCACAGCTTTACTCCCCATCAGGAGGCTGGCTCCAGCCCACACCTCCCTCCCCAGCTCCAGCATCTCATGCCCAGTATGCCCTGACCCCACCACAACCTCCCCAGGCTCCATGAATGCCCCCTACACTTGGCCATTCTAGCTCAAGATAACTGGCTGGGAGTCCTCACTGCCCCTCTCCTCTCCTCAGCCCACATCCAGGTTCTCTTTGCAAAACTTGCTGTTATCAAAACAATTTTATCAAAAAGTAAAGCGTGCTTTTATTACTGATCCCTGCTCTAGTTCAGGGGGACTTTTCCACTTGATTCTCGTTTGTACTCTTTGATTTTTTTTTTTTTTTTAAAGAGAACATTTTGTCTTTATAATAAGAAAAAAACAATGTAAGGAGTCCGATAGCCTGGCTGGGCTTCTAAGGTGGTATCTATAGTTTTCCCCAAAAGCCATCATGGAAGAGGAATTTTACAACATTCAGTAACAGGTAGCTATATTACCAAGAATCTTGGGAGAAATTAGAGAAGTAATGGATGATTCCAGGGTGAAGTGGGAATAAGGGGTCACAATGTGACCAGAGTGCCAACCAAAGAATGTTGGCACCATTGGTTCTCACAGAATCTTCCGTAGCAGGAATCTGCAGACATTAGTGATTGTGTAATGTATGTACCCTTATCATGGAAAGAAAATTGAGCATTTACCTCCAATATATTGTATTTTTAATATCTCATTTATATGTTCCATGGTATATTATAAAAGCAAACCTAATCAGAATTTCTAATAGGACCAAAAAAAACCCCCAAACACTAAGAAGTTCTAATATTTTCTTCCTATACTGTGATGAGCTGTTAAAATCAATAGCCCATGCAGCTCACTTTGGAGGCCCTTGGCCTAGGACAGTAGTTCTCAGGTTCCTTGGTGCTATGTAAAATGTATATTTGAGGGCCCCCGCCTCCAGAGAGTTTGCGATTCCCCCAAGCCTGGGAATCTGTATTTTTAACCAGCCACCCCAGGGATTTGGGGGTAATCTTGGCCAGTAATTCATTTGAGGCTGCCTTGAGAAACCTTGCTCTAGTGTTTTGAAAAGATTAAAAAAGAAAGAAAGAAACTACATCTGTATTTTAATAGGAAGTAGACCTTGGCTGATCTGTTTTTAGGCTGGATATATTGAATGGTTTGTTCTTAGGCCTCCAAAGTAGCCGCGAATCCATCTACCTCTCTTCATTGCTACTGTCCCCATGTGTACTTGGCCACATGACTGCCAGGAGGAAAGAGACCAGGATATGAGGAGAATAAGGTTGGGCTGCTTAGACGTGGTGGACAGGAATGCCCTCTGGAGGTGATATTTGAGCCAAGACCTGAAGGATGAGGTCTAGCCTTGGGAAGAGAGGGTTGAAGAGCATTTGGGGCCAAGAGTTGAATGTATATCAAGGCTCCAAGGCAGAAGTGGGCTGGACACAGAAAGAAGGGGACTGGAGGGCAGTGCAGCTGGAGCTTGGAGAACCGTGGGACATAGACTGTGAGATGACAGTGGGAGGTCAAATTGGGCAAGGCTCTGAGCTGCGGCTCTGTTTTTTTTAAGTGTGACAGGAAGAAAGCTGTATCTGTTTCCTAGGGCTACTGCGACAAAGTACTACAAACTCCGTAGCTTTAAACAACATAAATTTGTTTTCTCACAGTTCTAGAAGCCAGAAATTCTAGATCAAGGTGTTGGCAGGGTTGATTCCTCCTAGAGGCTCTGAGGCTGAAACCCTCCATACCTCTCTCTTAGCGTCTGGTGGTTGCCGGCAACCCTCGGCGTCCTATGAGTTGTAGACCCATGACTCCAGTCTCTGTCATCACATGGCATTCTCTCAGTATGTCTTCACATGGCCTTTTATAAGGACATTAGTCATTGCGTTTAGGTCTCACTCATATCCAGTGTGACCTCATCTTAACTAATTACATCCAAGGTTCCAGGTGGACATAAATTTTGGGAAAGGGCAGTATTCAACCCAGTGCAGAATCTATTGGAGGTTTCAAGGGGAGGAGGATTTACATTTTAAGATTTACATTTGTATTTCAAGAATATTGCTCCAGGCTAGCAGAGAGGTGAAAACAGCTGGCCATCCAGGTGAAGATGATGGGGGTGTCCAGGAGGTGGAGGGAGCTGTTGGGATGGGAGGGAGTCAAGTTCACCAGGAACGGGAATTCCCTGTGGTATTCCAGTCCAGTGGTTAGGACTCCGCGCTTTCACTGCCCTGGGCCCGGCTTCGATCCTTGGTCGGGGAACTAAGATCCCACAAGTTGCGCAGGGCGGCCAAAAAAAAAAAAAAAGTTCACCAGGAAGGACTGATGGGACATACTGATGGATCAGCTGTGGGAGCAGATGACGAGGAGCTGGGTCCGTAAGGATCACTCCTGAGTCTCAGCACTTAAACATTCCTGCTCCCTGTCCCCACCACCAGCACCAAAATCCCTCCACAGTTCCCCCTGACCCGGCTCAGTCAGGCCTCAGAGCCTGACACTCTAGCCACAAGGCCTTGCTCTCCTCTCCCCTACCTGGCCTTACTCTGGGTTCTTGTCTTCAGCCTGTGCACCTCTGTGATCACCTCCCACCTGGCCTATCTGCCCCTTTCTCCAGGGAACCTTCTCACCACGCCCAAGTCTGGGTCAGGGCTGCCTGGGTCAGTACTTGGTCAGCATCTCTCTGCTCTGCTGGGCAGCAAGCTGTCAGAAGAAAGGGGCCCTGGTGGCACTGCTCGCAGCTGAGCCCAGGGCCCAACACAAGCCTGTGCTTAGGGACGTGTGGGAGGAGTCCGGGATCTGCGAGGAAGTCAGACGGTGCCAGTGAGCTGGAGCAAGGGCCAGGTGGCTGCCCCTTGGGGAGGTGCTGGCCACAGGAGAGCCTAGTGTTCACAGTCTAGGCTGGGGTGCGGAGTGCTGCTGAGAGTCCGTGCAGAACCTGTTCTCCAGAGGCCTGCTAGCCTGGTTCAGGTGTTCCGGGGTCTCCTTCACGACTAAGCTCAGGAAGGAGAGGAGGAGGCCCACGCCAGCAGAGAGGTCTGATAACGGTTACCCCAGGGCAGTAGAAGTGATGGTCACGGCAACAGGCAGGGGCTCCGGAACTCTCAAGTCATGCCCAGGCAGTTTAAGGATATGAAGACTGAACTCAGCCTTGAAGACGGAACCCAGCTGGAGGTAGAATATGGTGGGACCCAGGATTCCAGTTCCGCACTCTCTGGCCAGCTGTCCCTGTTGCCGCTGGAGACTGTGACCCAAGCTGAAGACAGCGCCGGAGCAAGGCAGTGTCCTGATGGGGAGGAGGCCTGGTCTTGGTCCCAGAGGTGTGATGTAGCCTGAGAGCAGCCCGTGAGGGATGGCACACTGGTCAGAGGGAGGTGCCAGGTGGACAGGGAGCAACGTGGCCCATCCTTCAGGTGCTTCCAGGCCAGCTACAGGGTGGGCCCTGTCCCATGGGCTAAGCAAGCTGGTCTCCCAGGCCCTAAGGGGCTCTTCCTAGCTGGCCTAAGGGAGTCAGAGAGGCCCTGCCCTTCCCCCTGAGGAGTTCTGTCTCTAGCCGAGCGAATATGGCCGAGTGCACGTGGGCCTTTGACCAGAGCAGCTGTGGGCCTGGCTCAGGGCCAGTGCAGCAAGTGGACACGGGTCAGCTGCAGGCTGGACCCCAGTGCATCAGGGACAGCCTGTCCGCTCAGAGCTGTTCTGCTGGAGCTCTCTCTACTCGTGTGCCGGTCATTCGTGTCTCAGGATAGGAGGTGGTTTTTGCCTGGGTGCTTGTGGCTGAAGTTTCTTCAATGGAAAGAAGCCTTGGACAGGAGCCAAGGGGTGAACTTGGTGACCTCTCGAGGCCCCGACAAGCCTTGGGGCACTGTGTATACGGGGCAGGGCAGCCACATTGGAAGGGCCTTGGGCACTGGCATGACTCAGCCCGGAAGTTTAGGCCGAGAAGAGGAAGGCAGAGTCGCCAGCCTGAGCTCCGCAGATGCTCTCCCTGCTGGCTCTGATCCAAGACACAGCCTTGGCCCCGTGCTTTGGATCAGAGTGTTGCAGCTCAGGGCTGAGGATGCATTCAGGGCCTGGGTATCGATTCCCAGATGTCCTGGGCAGGTTAGGCAGTGGTGGGCCCTCAGAGCTGGGAGGTCCGGGTGGTTGCTTGTGAGTAAGGTGGAAAACCTCTCTTGTGCTTCCTCAGGTTAGAAATCTGTGCTACATGGTGACAAGGCGCGAGAGAACGAAACACGCCATCTGCAAACTCCAGGAGCAGATATTCCACCTGCAGATGAAACTTATTGAACAGGATCTGTGTCGAGGTAGGCGTCCCCCCTGCCCGCTGCTGCCACCCCTCCTGTGCACACCCTCAAGGGGCTGGGTCCCAGGGAGGATGTGCGTCTTTGGGGCCTGGTGCGGCATGTGTACAGGGTCAGGGGCCACTGGCCCCCACCCCTACCCTCTGTATCCAGTTAGTAGGCCCAGGTGGGGGCCTGCCGGGGTCCTAGGTGTGTGTTGGCAGGCAAGGAGCCAAAGATGCAATGTGGGCATCGGGCCTGCCCTCGGGGAGCTTTCTGGTTCACAGGGTGCTCAGGCAGTGCTGGGCCATAGTGCTTCAGGAGGAGATTTTACGTGAACAGGTACAAACCGGAAGTCCCAGCGGCTCTGTGCTGGTGCTGGGGCAGGAAGGGCCCAAGCTGGAGAGCTTCCCTGAACCCCTGTGTGCCTGCGTTTCGATTCTGAAGAAGGCAGCTGCCCCAGAGGTGGAAGAGGACCTGTGTATTTGTTCTCCTGGACCCTGTCTGACAGGATTCAGGCCCTGCGCCAACAGTTTTTTCCCTCTGTCTTACGCTTTTGCCATCACATGCATTTAACAGATCTGGAAATCAAAGGTCGAAGAAGCTCTGACAGTGGTCTTACTTATTAGTTGTGGATATTGCTGGACAACAGGGCCCTTCCTGGACTGTTTACATGTTAAGGAAGGCAATGCTTAGCCCAGAAAATGGTACTCTAATGTTGAATTGTATGCAGCAGAAATAGCTGGATGGAGACATTCTTAAGCCAGGGGCTGCCACTGCCAGCTCAGCCTGGGGGTCAGGCTGGGCCTGGAGTAGAGGGAGGAGAGCTGCCGGGCCACCACCAGAGCCAATGACTGAGAACCTGCTACTGCCCCACCCCTGCCCAAGAGCTGAGCTGCCTCGACTGCGCTTTGGAATCACCACCCACTCTGGCCCCAGAAGCCAGCGCTGCCCAGGACAGGTGCTGGGTCACGGTGGGTCACAACCATGTAGAGGTCAGGGCTGACCGTGTACCTCAAGGACTATGGCAGCTTCCTGGCTGCCTGACCTTTCCAGGCTCCCTCTCATCTGTCGGATCCTTCGACAAGCACTGATTGAGTGTAGACAGGATGCCGAGCTCTGTGCCGGGCACTGCGAGCACCCTGCCATGGACTGAATGGACAGGCTTCCTGTCGTCGTGGAGCTCACCATCTGGAAAGACAAAGGAAAGTGGTGTCCAAGGGGCTGCCTTTGGCGCCAGTGCAGGGACAGAGGTATCAGGGATGGCTTCATGGTGGTGGTGTTGCCGGAACATCTCAGCCTTCTTAGGACTCACTATGGCCACACATTCAACTGCAGGAAGGCAGCGGAGAGTGGTAAGGTGTGCAGTGCTCCCAGGCACAGGATTCTAGAACCGTGGTCAGGAGTTTGGAGGGTCGGCCTCCCCGCATTGAGTCTGGAGACATTCGCAGCTCCTAGACCTGAGTGGCAGCAACCGGCCACCTTTTGGTTAGGGCAGGGCATTGGGAGAGAAGACCGGTTTGCCTCTGCTTGAAGCTGATGCCCTCAGTGTTGTGACGCTTGACCTGTGGGGTGAGACATGGGCTGCAGGCATATTGCTGAGGCCTGTCTGGCCAGAGGGCTAGAGAAGGTTTTCCAGGGGCGGTGTATTTAAGCTGTGAGCTGAACCAGGTGAAGGACAGGGCAAGGAAACTGCATATTTGGAGACCTGGAGGCCAGAGCTGTCTTGTTAGAGAAACTGGAAGGAAACTGGCCTATCTGCCACTAGGGCAGAAGGAAAATGTCTGAAGTGAGGCCGAGGGGTCGCCAGGGTCAGATGTGCAAGGTCTTGTGCCCTTGGAAGGAGCTCAGACCATGGTGAGGGCAGCGGGGGACTTGAGAAGCCTCTCTCTGAAGTATCTAGGCACTGGTCCCATGTGATAGATGAGAAGACTGAGGCCTGGCCTGAGGTTACACAGGGAATTAACAGCAGAGCTGGGAAGATTCCCAGAGGTGGGGCCACACTCCTCAACTTTCTCTTAAACGCTTACTCAGGAAGCCCTCCAGCCTCTGGCTGAGAAGCTGGGAGAAGATTCCTGTCAGCTCCCCACCACAGCATGTCCCTCCCCTGCTCCATTGTGTTCTACGGCTCCCCAGACTCATGTGGTCATGGACTAAAAAGGATATGAGGGCCAGGTGTGTACCCTGAGTCTCCCATCAAAGCAGACCAGGAGAGCAAGGCAGGGGACTTGCTCAAGGGCGCTGACCGCTGTGTCAGGAGTGGAACGCAAGGCTCTTGCCTCCTCAGAGTGTCCTGTCCACCTTCAGGTCTGGCTCCTTGGCCTGGCATTTAAGGCCCTGCCCTGTCCACTCACCTCCAGCCCTGCCACCCACCAGGACTCTGTCCTGAGACCTTTAGGCCATATAGATCAAACTGCAGTCCGGGTCCTACAAAGCAGTCTTCCACCCTCCTCCTGGCCCTGTGCCCCTCACCAAGCCCCTCAAGGGCAGTTACCCCTCTCTCCCACACTAGCTATTCCCTGACTCACTGGAGCCCCAGTTATCCCAGGTCCCACATGGCTCAGAGCCTGGACCACAGAGGCAGGAGGAGGTGACCTAGAAGGCAAGGCGCTGGCTGATGGGGAGGACTCCTTGGATGCCACACAGTGGTCTTAGTTCCGGCTGGGCTGCTTGGGGTAACCGTCTCCCTCCTGCTCTCTCTTTCCCTGACGCAGAGCGGTCTGGGAGGAGAGCAAAGGGCAAGAAGAGCGACTCGAAAAGGAAAGGCCGCGAGGGTCCGAAGGGCAGCCCCGAGAAGAAAGAGAAAGTGAAGGCAGGGTCCGACTCAGTCCTGGGGCAGCTTGGTGAGTGGCCTGGTGAACACAGCCAGGCTCATACCATCACTCCACTTGCAGCTCCCCACGAAAGGCCATGGGGACCACCAGCATCCCTGCTGCAGAGTGGGACGCCCGAGAGGGGTAGCCAGGCCCTTGTTTGCCTGCGCACTCCTTCCAGCCGTAAAGGAGACTGGGATCTGGCATCCTGAGAGTTCCTCTTTTGTAGACTGGAGACTGGGCCCAAGAGCTCAGGGACTGCTAGGCCATCCTGGCCTTTCCAGGAACCCAGCATCATGCTGGGAGGTGAGGGCCTGTCATAATTCTCTGTCCCTGTCCCCCTCTGCCAGAATGTCCTCAAATGGGCCTCCCTTCAGCCCCAGCAAATCTTCCGGGAGCCACCCAGAGAGACCCATGGGAGTGACCCTGGCCCAGCCCATCTCATTGTCACAGACCTATACTGCTGCCCCGTTAAGCACAGCAGTCCTAGAAGGACCCTCAGCCTTGGGCTTTGTCTCCTAGGATGTCACATGCTTCCTCTAGAGCACTTCTCAGGGCAGGGGTGGTGTCCCCTTCCCAACCTCACCTCTAGTGTAGAAGCCCCAGGTCATCTTTTATTTTCCTCAGTCTCAGGAAGGAAACAACTTGGTATCTAATGGGCAGCCCAGTCTCACCAGCTGCCGCCTCCCAAGACCTCAGTAAAGGAGGGAGCGCCCATAGCTGGAGCTGGCCCTGGCATCCAAAAGGGGCCCTTCTACCCAGATATACCTTGCTGTCCGGTTCACGCCTGACGCCCATATCCAAGTTACCTGCTTTGGAAGCTCTGAGAAGCGACACATGAAAATCTAGTGCCCCCTGGTGGCCCGAGGGCGCTTTCCTCCATTCCTCCATCCCTTATGCCCCCAGGATACAGGATGATGGGCAGGCCTGGGCGTCCACCTTGTGCAGTCTCAAAGGGCCCTCGCTTGGTTTCATGCTCTGCTGTTGCCACTTTGAAATTCTTAATAATTTTTGAACAGGGAGCCCCATTTTCACTTTACGCTCTGCTTCTCAAACTGTGAGAAGCAAACTGTGACTCAAACTGTGACTGTCAAACTATCGCAGGAGCAGGACGTCCTTCTGGGGAGAGGGGTATTTGGTGTGGAGCCTGCTTTTTGGCGGTGTTGGCAGGATGGATGGACGAAACAAGATAACTCATCAGGGTCTAGTACAGAGGGAAAGAGGGAGGAAGGCACGGTGGCGTGCAGGGGAGGGTCAGAGAGGGCTTCCTGAAGGAGAGTGGGACACACACCTGCTGGCATCTCACCTGCCTTCTTTCTCCCTTCGGCCAGGCCTGTCCACTTCGTTCCCCATCGACGGCACCTTCTTCAACAGCTGGCTGGCACAGTCGGTGCAGATCACGGCAGAGAACATGGCCATGAGCGAGTGGTCGTTAAACAATGGGCACCGCGAGGACCCTGCTCCGGGGCTGCTGTCGGAGGAGCTGCTGCAGGACGAGGAGACGCTGCTGAGCTTCATGCGGGACCCCTCACTGCGACCTGGCGACCCTGCCAGGAAGGCCCGTGGCCGCACCCGCCTGCCTGCCAAGAAGAAACCACCACAGGATGGGCCCGGTTCACGGACGACTCCAGACAAAACCCCCAAGAAGCCCTGGGGCCAGGATGCTGGCAGCGGCAAGGGGGGTCAGGGGCCACCTGCCAGGAGGCCACCACGGCGAACGCCTTCTCACCTGCCATCCAGTCCTACGGCCGAGGACTGTCCCATCCCAGCAGCTCCCGAGAGCCCCCCACCGCTGGCCCCCGAGACCCCGGACGAGGCAGCCCCAGTGGCTGCCGACACCAGTGTCCAAGTGCCTGGCCCTACGGCGGGTCCCAAGCCCTCAGGCCGGCTCCGGCCGCCCCGCGAGAGCAGGGGAACCCGGAGATCGCCAAGTGCCAGGCCTGATGCCGGGACAGGACCGCCTTCTGCTGTGGCCGAGAGGCCAAAGGTCAGCCTACACTTTGACACTGAGACTGATGGCTACTTCTCTGACGGGGAGATGAGCGACTCAGATGTGGAGGCCGAGGACAGCGGGGTGCAGCGGGGTCCCCGGGAAGCAGGGGCTGAGGAGGTGGTCCGCATGGGGGTACTGGCCTCCTAAGTCACCCCCTACCCCTGTCCTGGGCCCTGCCCTGGTCCGCCCACGAGGCCTCAGCCCAGTCACAACTGCCATTTCCAATCTCTGCTGAGTGTCTCAGACCCTCGAGGCTGCCACTCTGTTGTGGTTTTATTTTTAATATAAAGAGAGTTTCGAATTCCACAGTATTGTCTTTCCTCTGTGCTGGCCTAGGACATTAGGATCCTTTACATGGCTCTGGCCACAAGGACAACACCAGGTCCTGGGCGCCATCCCTGCCGCGGCAGCATCCCCGCCCGGCCCATGCGGTATTGCTGGGCTCCTGGCTACACGTAGGCAAGGTGAAGAAGAGCTCAGGACTCCAGCCCGCTGCCACTGGGTGACACAGAGTGTCATTTGGGCATTATTATGGCAGATGGGCCAGCCCAGGGCCTGTCCCTCCTTGCCCCCAAATCCCACTGGGGTCCATCTGGGGGGTCCTGCTGCACTCCACTGATCCCCAAGGAAGTATACTAAGTGATACCCAGCCAGAGTCTACTCACTGTCACAAGCACAACGAGCTTATACGAGAAAGCACTGAGGGGGCGAAGAGGGCCTGCTGGTTCCAAGGGAACCACAGCCGTTCCTGATCAACCCACATCATCTGAGGCCTGCCCGCCCACCCCGTGACCCTCCACTCCCTTGCTGCTCTGCCCCTGCCAGTGCCCAGCCCGGCGGCTCTGGGAAGGGCTTCCCAGAATCCTTCCTGAGCTGTGCCGTTTTCTCAGGGGACTCCCAGCCAGCCAGCCGCCAGCGCCGGCGGAGGGCTGCGAGGGAGGGCCAGTGCCCAGATGGGGGGCGTGGGGCTCAGACTCGCCCACTGCAGAGAATCGCTCTGGGACTCCAACTTCCTTCCTTCCTTCGGGGCCAGTCTCGGCCGAGGTCTGATCACTCCCACATAGCTGACCAGACCAGACCACTTGCCTTTTCAAGTTTCCCAGTCCTGCTAAGAGATGAGCTTCTCCCTCGGTTTCCTTTTGGAAACTCCTCTTTCCAACAAAAGCAGTGGGATCCCGGGGCCCAGGACGCGTCAGTGACGGCCTGCTGGGGCTGTTTTAAGTCTTGCTGGATCTTCCTGGTTCCTCTCTCCCTCCGAGCCTTAACCCCCTTTCCCAGCCATTCCCTCCCTCCCCACCATCACTGTCCTGCCTTTCCCACCCCACCCTCTAGGTCCCAGGTAGTAGCTCTGAAGAGTTTCAGTGGAGTGGCCCCAGGGTGACAGCTCAGGGAACAAACAAAAAAAGGAATTCAGTGAAAACGTGTTTTTCTTTCTTTTATGAATTACTCCTGGATCACTTCTGCCACTGGTAAAGCCAGAACTTCTCCAACAAGAACCTTGCAAAAGTCCAGTGAATCAGTCGAATCATTCTGTGGATGCCAAAGAATATTTTGACCATAATACAGCACAGCCTGGACCTGACAACTTGTCACTTGGACTTTTTTTTAAATGGAGCTCTTTAGCAACCAAGTATAGAAACATGTTCATCGCACACATCCAAGAGGCGAGCCCAAGCTCTTGGACGAGGATGCTGTTCTGCTGCTGGTGTTGGATTTCAGATCACCGGGCTGGGCCCACTGTGAGCTCTCCTGAACTCTGAGACTCACTGTGGGAGGAGACTGATGGCGAAACCAGCGTGGCAAAAGTGTTACCATGGGGTTGCCCCCACGTGACACACAAAGCGCAAATCAGCGGGATGGGGAAGCAACTCGAGCACCCATCCCCGACTCCAAATTTTCAAGGTACGACAGTGGCATGATCATCGACATTCAGTTTCATGTGAATTTTATCAAAACAGGAAACAAAGACAACGACTAAGTTTAAAGGGTCGGACAGATTGGTCCAGTCGGAGCAGACTCGGAGTGGGCTTCGAGGACTCTGGGCGTTGGGACGGCATGAGCTACCATGTAGAGTTTAGGCTGCCTGCCCGCCCGCCCTGGTAGTAGTGGCCAGTGCAGTGTCAGCATCAGCGTCCCATCCCCGTCTCTGTTTACTGCCTTTGAATAGACCTTCCTTCCCCGTGCTTCGGGTCACCCCGGGCCACAGCCTTGTCTGCGCTGGATTGCTCGGTCTGACCTCACAGGAAGCAAAAGGGACGAGCTTTAAAGAACAACCAAACTCTGCCGGGGGATGGGGGTGCCAGGAATGGCTCGGGTCCGGTAGACTCGATACTTGCCTGTTTACCCTTCATCCATCCTGAGGCAGAGTCTGGGCTCCCTGGGGGTGAGGGTAGGGAGAGAACCAGGGTGGGAAGGTAGTGGGGTCTGGCCAGGGTCTGGACTGGGTGGGCCAGGCAGCCAGCACTCTTCAGAGGGCCTCTACTCAAGTTGGCCTCTGGATTCCAACCCTTTTCCCGATTGGCTCTTGCTTTGGATTGAACTATGCCTGGGGCCCACATCCTGCACGGAGTCCAAGTGTCTGTAAGGCTGGCTGGCCGGGGTCTCCCAGGCCACACCCTAGAGCTGTCCTTGCCAGGCAGCTGTCCACCCCTAGGATGTCCACCGGGCTGCAAAGAGGACAGGGATACCGGTTCCCACTGCTGGCCTTTCTGCTATTAGCCACAGCCCCTTCGCTCTTTTTCCAGCCTGCCTATGGCTTTGCCGCCTCGGAGGTTAAGATGGGAAGCTGGGAAGAAGGCAGGAGGCCTTTTCCAGACCAGAGGCTGAGGCAGATCTTTCGCTTGGCCGCATCTGCCCACGCTCACTGGCCCTCCTCAGGGAGGGAGAAGCTGCTCTGGAGCTCATCCGGGCTGTGTCATCACCACCCTCCCAGTCCCCGCTGCCTACCTCCTTCCCCCTCATCACAGTGAGAAAGGATAATGTGCACGGAAAGTATTTTTATGGATCATAAATGTATTTTAGAACAAATAAGGAGAAGAAAGGTAGAAGGGTTTATTTTATTAAATGAGCTCTGACTCGGTGACAGTGTGTGAGCATTTGCAGTGTGAAGGTCTCAGGTTCCTTGGAGAAGCCACCCAGGTTTCCAAACATGGGTGTTGGACTGTGGATGTGTGAGCCTGTTCCAGAGCGCACACCTTGTGTGTGTCCGAGTGCAGGCGTATCTGTGTGTGTCGTGTATGGGCACACGATGGGACTTGGGGGACAATTGTTCGAGAATCACCTGCTCGATTCTAACAGACATTGGCAGCAGCTGGATTTGGCATTTCCTTGCTTACTGCCAGATGTGGCCAACCTCTGCCCATACCCGAAGCTCTGTAGAATGGCCTGGGTGCCTGTAGCAAGGCCCTTGGGGAGGCCACTTCCCATGCCCCTGGCCCAGCTGGCCACATTGGCCAAAGAGCCAGGCTGGAGTCTGGGACCTTTGGTTGTTCTTTAAGGCACTTCCTGCTACTTTGTCCCTCAGATGCACAACACTCTGTGCTCCACATCGGCTCGGGGTGGGGGGATGATATGAATGTCACAGGAGGAGACACCTTCTGTCTTTGTTTCAATGAAAGTGATGTGCCATTTGTTAATATACAAGAGAAATATTGAAAATATATTGAAAAGAGCAATTTTAAATTATTTTTGGCTTATGTTGCAATATTTATTTTCTTGTATTAGAAAAGATTCCTTTGTAGAGAAAAAATGTATTTTTCATTAACGCAAAAACCTATTTCTCCTTTTTGTACATTGTCCATGTTCGCTACCCTTCACGAGCAATAGAATGTATGGCCGCCTGGGGGTGGCCGGTGCCCGCGTGCCCTGCATGATTCTGTGTTGCCGCTGCCGCGTAGCTCCCAGTCCCATCCTGTCCTGCTCACTCATGGGGGTCTTCCAGAGCCCAGCCCCCACTAGGGCCCGTGTCTTCAGGACCCCTCTGCACTCCTCGTGTGTTGGCAAACGCAGTTAATAAAGCGATGTTTTCTGTGCCGGCTGGCGTGAGGCTCTGTTGCACCGGGGGCGGGGGGTAGGGGTTCAGTGAAACAGTGAGTGTTCCCTGGCTGTCCTAGGGAACGTAGCGAGTGCTCAGCACACACTGGGGCTGGGCATGTTTCATTTGCTCCTCACTGCTGTCGTACCCTGCAGTTCAGAGTGAATGATGGAGCTTCCCAAAGCCACACCCCTGGTAAGAGGTGAAGTTCAGCGTTAAAGTCGGGACCCCTTGAGCCACCTACCTGGGGCAGTGGGAAGGTTTGGGAGGAAACTCAGGCCTCTGTCCCTAGATCAGGAAAGGCTTTTGCCCGGGCTTGTTTTTCACTCACTATTTCCTGAGTACTTACTCCCGACCAGGCTCTGTAAAGTATGGGGAATGTAGCCACCATCTCTGCCCTGGGGGAGCTCACAGACCAGCAGGGACACAATGAGGGAACTGGGAGGTACTATGGAGGCCTGGGCTGATTGGGCAGGGGTGCATTCAGGTTACTCTGAGGAAGCAACACCTTTCGTTCATGCATGCATTCATTCATTCACTTGACAATTAGTCTACTGAGCATACATCTCATTCTGCCAGTGTGCTGGGTCGTACACGGTGGATGGCACCAGGACCCCTGCCCTCCCGGAGCTTCCAGGCTTCCAGGCGTCGTAGACTTGAAGAATAACTAGTTGCTCGCCCAAGGGGAGCTGTCTGGGAGGAAGGGACAACAAGCGCTCTGGGTAGAGGGCTCGGCAAGCGCAAAGATGGATTAAGCTACGTGCAGAGGGGTTTGAACCTCCTCTGAGAACCCAAGGGGAGGCTGTGTGGAAAGGGACTTGAATTGAGACTCAAGGAATCTAGCTTCTGGGGCTGCTGACTTAGTTGTTAACCACAGAGAACTGCCCCATTTCCTCACTGATGCAATAGAAGGTAAGTCCCCGAGGGCACCTCCAGATCCAAAGTTCTGTGATTCCCCCCCACCCCCCGATGCAGAAAAGTGATGGAAAGAAACCTGGGGCGAGTGTATGTGCTTTGAACGCCTATGGAGGGAGGTGTCCCTCACTGAGGGGCCACATCCCTGCTGCTGGGACCTGGGAACCCTGTCTGACAGAGCTGTGTGGGTTCTTTCAGGGCACCCAGCTGAGAGTGAGAAGGGCTCACTCTGCATCCTCAACCGCAGTCAGCGTGAGGTGCTGGAGGATCAGCCCCAGGGTTGAGGGGGCTCCTGCTCGGCCAGCCCCCCTAGCTGTGGTTTGGGGCCGTCAGCTCTCTGGGCCAGCTGCCCTGGGCTCGGCACCCCAGCCTCTCCGTCCTCCCAAATCCAGGCCCACTTGGCCACAGTGCTCCAGAAGAGCGATGCAGGGGCTCCGTGGCCAGGCCTGCAGCTGCAAAACTGTGGAGCAGGAGAGGTCAAGGTACCTGTGGGTCCAAAGCAGCAATGTGCAGTAGAAATAAAGTGTGAGCCACATATGTAATTCTAGTAGCCACATTTTTCACGAGTAAAAAGAAACGGGTAAAATGAATATTCATAACATATTTTATTTAATGCATTATATCCAAAATACGATCACTTGAACCTGTAATCAATATAAAATAATTACTAATGAGCCAATGGCACAGGAATCCGAGGGGAGGCCAGGTGTCCACTCCCCCCGTTTCGTTCACGCACACATTGATTCAGCACTCATGGGGCGTCAGCTGCTGGGCCCTGAGGACTCTGGGATGACCACATGCCCCTCTGCAGAGACCAGGCCAGTGTGGGAGACAAACTTTAATCCGATAGTCCTGAAACCATGTGCAGTGACACACAGACTGCACGGCAGCGGGGAGGGACTCTCGTGCCCACCCTGAACTTGCCTTGTTCTTGGGAAACTCCTGCAGGGTAGGATCTGGGACGCCATCTGCTGCCCAGCCCTTATGCCGGATGATATGTGGTTTTTTCTTGCCACAATTTTTTAAATAAAAGAATACTATATTGGAAAAAAAAAAAGTAACCCTGCTACATTTAATAATGTATGACTGCTTTGCTGCAACAACAAACACAATGTTAAGGAAAAAGAAGCCATTCTAAAACATTAAAAAGAAAAAAGAGGGGATTCCCTGGCGGTCCAGTGGTTAGGTCTTTGTGTTCTCACTGCTGGGGGCCCGGCTACGATCCCGGGTTGGGGAACTATGCTCTCGCAAGCTGTGCGGTGAGGCCAAACAAATTTTGTTAATTAAAAAAAATTTTAATTTTAAAAATTAAAAAAGAGTTCACATTGGGCCTCTCTGCCTTTCCTAGAGCACCCATGACTCCCCTGGGCCCCCCAACTCAAACTCAAGTCTCCTTTTTATTTTAACCCAACCCTCACAGTTTTTTTGCACAGCACTGTAGGAAAATATGTCTGACCCAGGCTGAGGAAACCAGGGTTCTAGTCTTCTCTCTGCCGTTGACTTGATGTACCTCAGTTTTCCCATCTGTAAAATGGGAGAAGAGGTTGGGGATACTGCTTTCTCTAGGTCCTGGCGGGGAGGGTCCATGGTCAGAGGATGTGGTCAGTGAGGATCAGGTGAGAGTCTGCTGGGGCCCTTCATTTTACCTTAAGACCAGCTGGGTGAGGTGGGGCTGGCTGGCAGAGGGGGCCACGTGAGCCTCCAGACTGAACTTGGACAGAGCAAGAGCAGGAAGACGCTGCAGGCTTTCACACAATCAGAATGCCATCATGGCCGCTGATTCATCTGTCACCAGGTGAGGGGTCAGTAGGAGCATAGCATTAGCCATGGGTGTGATCATGAGGTCCAGTTGGGACAGTGACAGGGTTAAGCACTGAGCAGGGCCTGCAGGCACTGGAAGGAAGATGAGGTGTCCGTCCTCCAGGCTTGGGAATGGGGCCGAGGCCTCGCTGGCAGGGCTGGGGGCGCTCTGTGATTTGGGTGACAGCAATTGTAGGGTGGGCTTGTCCAGGTCTAGGGGTTTGGGTTCAGTGGGCAAATCCCCCTTATTCTCTCCCTCCATCCTCAGTTAACATTAGCTAACTGTGGCCGTTCGGGTCCAGAGAATTCATCCATGAACACACCACAAAGGAGAAAGTGACTAGAAATGGATTCTTGTGGGCCTTGTGGTAATGGAGAATTAGGCACTGTGTTTTGGCCCTTTCTGGGCCTCAGTTTCCTCATCTGTCAAATGAGGATGAGAGTTCCTACTGGGCCCACCATGCAGGGTGGCTGAGAGTCACAAAGTGGGCATGGATGTGAAGGGAACAGAATGAGGAACCACTGACTGGGTGAGGGGAGGGGGAACAGCGGTTTAGGCAGAGGGCGCTCTAACGCTGGCAGACTGACCAGAGGCCAGGAGGCCCGAGGGATTTGTTTACTGACTCCCAGAATCCTAGAGGTGAAGTCCTGCTGTTTACAAGTTCTCAAGGGCCTTCCTACCCCAACCAGGACACCTGTGGTCTGGGGGCAGGGCAGGGCAGGGACTGGCCACGTGCGGCCCCGGAGGGGCCGGCTCAGGGCGGATTGTAAGCACCTGGTGTTCATCAAGGAAGCCACTCACGTGATGCCTGTGCAAGTCAGCTGCCTATGCCTGAGAAACACCCACCTTCCCAGCATTCCCGGTTCCTCGGTGGCCATCCTGAAACCTTGTAACCCAGGAGGCCCGAGGTAGCCGAATTCCTCCTGTCCCGCACCCTCACCCCCTTTTGCAAAGAAGGAACGTTCCATTGCTAGGGACTGAATGTTGGGAGCAACACGAAGCTCAGAAGAGCACCAGGGTTTGCAGGAGAAGCCAAGTAAGAAAAGTGACTCAGCAAAATAAACGATCACCTGTGGATATTCTGAACTGCTATCTTGGGACTCTGGGTGATTGCCTGGTTCTGGCGACAGGTGCTTGGTATACAAAACTTTGTTTCCCACACGCCAGCTGTAATATTCATGCTCATCAGCTTACAGAAGGAAGCCTAGGAGGCTTGGGAAGGAGCTGCCATGGACTGGCCTGATAGCTGCCTCGTCCAACGTAAGACTCCTAAATGGCTTCACGGCAAAGGGAGCAGTGTGTCCTGTAGGGACGTCAGGAACCAGAGGGGATGCTTAAATCTTAGGGACCCCTCTGCCCTCCAGGAGCACAACCCTCTGGACAAGAAAGTGTATGGGACCAGTACCAACCTGCACCGTCAGTCCTGGGTCCTACTCGGCCCTCATCTGAGGAGCCGCATCTGGGTGATAGGACCTCAGTGTTTAGGGGGGTGGGGGGCGTGAAAGCACGTCTTGTCCACCACCTTCTCTAGGACAGCCTCTGAATTCTAGTGACAGAGAGAGAGCCTGTCACTTTATAAGCAACCCACTGCTAAGCCATCTGTATTAAATTAAAAAACGTCTTCCTTAAATTCAACTGTAATTGTCACTCTGAAACGATGTTTCTATTCACAGGCAGTTCTGAGCCGGGGAGCCACAGAGGTCAAGTCCAGTCCAGTGTTTGCTGGGCTGTGTGATGAGTTAGGACACCCTGCCCACCTGACTTTTCAAGTTCAGGACTTTTCTAGGGGCTTAGAAGGCAGGGTACTCCCCTCATCTACTTCTATTACGCTTCTCCTGCTCGATGGATGGAACCACTAGATCCCCACACTGTGCAGGCAAAGCCAGTCCCAGGTAAGAGGTGCATGGAGAGGGGGGGTCAGAGAGGGACAGGTGTGGTCTCAGCTCCCCACTCCTAGCAGTACCCTCAGGGAGCCCCACTCCCTCAGCCCGATGTCTTGTAGGTTGTGTAGCTGTGTCAACAGCTCCAGCTTGTGTTTTATTTTGACCTCAAACATGTGTCTTCCCCGTTGTCAGTGCCACACATTCCGGTGCACATGCTCAGTGTGGCATTTTGGGGATACATGTCTGTCCAGATGTTCTCAGCTTCAAATAGTGTAGCCTGATCTGATGGCCCCATGAGCAAGCTCTCCTGGTGGATCCCCGGCTCCTGCCTTGGGTTGGAAAACATGGTCATACGTCATAAAATGTTGGTTTTGGAATCGGTGTTAGAAGTAGCCTACTTATCATGACAGGTGAGAAGCAGGTTGAAAGATGGGAAAGATCAGCCCCGCTCTTCTGCCTCCTTCTCGGTTCAGGCCTCATGTTCTCGTCTTTCCCTCCACTGACATTTCCGTCTAAGATGCTCTCCACACAGCACCTCTTCAGGCTCTGGACTCTAACGGCCCCAAACCACAGCGTGCCCTTTTCTGCCATGCCTCTGTCATCGCTGCTCTGTCTGCTCGCACTATCCTCTCTCACCCCTTCTCCACTAACCAGTTTATACACCTTCAAGATTCAGCTCTGGTGCCCCTTTTCTAGAAACCTCGATGGTGTTTGGGGGCCTTTCCCTTTTGCCTTCCATGGTGCCTTGGGCAGATCTCTGCCCGTTTTTCATCATCCCATGCCAGTCCCCAGCAGGCAGGTGTTGAGGAAATTCCTGCTGACTGGTGGAAGGGCAGACAGAAAGTAAGGCCAAATGTCCCAACCTGAATCCAATACCAGCACAATACTTGCAAAGTCCCTGGTGATAACGGTTTTCCACGCGTAAGGTTTTGTACATGAGAGAGAGAAAAAAAGAGAGAAACTGGTGAGTAGGGACCCCGCCTCCTACTTTGCCCAGCCCAGCCCTGCACGTGGAGTGGTGGGCAAAGGCTGCCCACCTACCAGGTAAGCAGAAGGGTCAGGCACTGCTTCTCCAAAGACGGAAGGCAGATTGAGGCCCCCGAGAATCCAAGAGGGGTCCCCCTGCCACCTGACTGCCAGAGGCCTGTGGATTCTGAACCTGGCCCCAAATAGAAGCTGAGGTGGAGAAAGACTCAGACTGTTCTCTAAATATCTTTGTGCCACTGCCATCTGCTGCAGTCGGGAAAGAAAGCAGCGTTGCGTGGTTTCCTTCAGGAGCTGTCAGAGCTGTGTCCCCAGGCAATAGAGCCCCTAGCTGTAAATAAGCTCTGGGGCCCAGAACAGGGCTGGAACTCTCCTGTTCTGCGCCTCACCCAAAGAGGGGCTCTTGGCCATTCAGGTCTCGAAAGTGAAGTCCCAAAAAGGAGGAAAGTCAACGTGCTTTTCTCCAGACTGCAATCAATCTGGTGTGGCTTCCCAACCAAGAGGTGGATCTAGAGAGCTCAACCAAGGACTAGGAGAAAACCTTAAAAATGGTGCTATAACTTGGTAATGTTTATAATCTCTAGTTTCTGAGATTTTGCTAATCCCAGATGAAATGAGACTACAATTCCACTGATGAGGTTCACATTCAGTTCCTTTTAGCTCAAGAAAGTAGTAAACAAAAATCTCCAGTTTTGACCCCCAAGTGTTTCTCTGTCCACCTGTGTGTACCTCACCTCCAATTATTTCTTCCCTTTGTTTACTTTTACCAGACATGAAACATGACACCTGTGAAGATTTTGACTGGAGGACTGTTACCCATTAACCCAGGCCCTTTCAATACAATCAGGTAAGAAAGCTCTTCAGTTTCTTTTTGCAACATTACCAGCTTGTTTGTAGTGGCATAGTGCCATCACCGAAGTCCTAGTGACTTTAATAAACATGTTAGATGGTTCACCATAATGCCCCCAGTCAAAATCCACATTCCAAAGCAAGGCTTCCTTTGTTTACTAAACAATAGCCAGAAAATTACTGTCTTGGTGTCTGATTTTAAATAAATTAAGAGGCTTTGTAAACACAGGCTCTGACCTTTGTCAATTAACTGAATCCCCAGTTGAACCCTTTATAAGGGAGCAGCAGAAACAGGGCCCGTTTTAGGACCTTTGTTAATCATCAGGTTTCTAAGCTGCTGTTCTCACCTTTCAATTAGGTGAGGATGGTGGCCACCACCCAAAGGGCTTCTTTTACAGTTTCCTAGTTCCTCTATTCCCAAAAAGGTGCTTTTCACACTCTTTTGGGGGCTATGACATTGCATTACGTGTAGCTTTAGTACAAATATCAGATAGTCTAGTGGGATATTATATAGCTAAATTCAAGAAAATGAGCTAAATAAACTGGACTTTATTTTCTTAGCATTTATCCCTTCAGTGCATTCACTACCTACCTATTAGTTTCAGTTCAACAAATAACTTGAGTCCATACTAAATCTCTATTTGATGGACCCAACTGTAATAGAATCATGATTGTTTATGTTAAGAGTTAGCACAAAGCTTGATGTCCTGCACACTGTTAGTGGGAAGGTTAAAGGGATGGCTGTAGAAAGGTTTTATATTTGGATTTAAGTCTCAAAAGTAGCTTGATAACCCTTAACAAAATGATAAAATTTTTCATTCGAATCACCTGAGGAGTTGAAAAAAGTCTGCTTCCTGAGGGCAGCCTG
The DNA here is from genome assembly GCF_002837175.3 of Physeter macrocephalus. Classification (NCBI taxonomy): domain Eukaryota; kingdom Metazoa; phylum Chordata; class Mammalia; order Artiodactyla; family Physeteridae; genus Physeter; species Physeter macrocephalus. The sequence continues at coordinate 131,230,255 of NC_041221.1, forward strand.
GGCTTTGGGTGATTCTGAATTGCAGCCAAGGTTGAGAACCACCGACTACAGGTTACATCGACATAGGATTTACTAATAAATGAATTCTCAGGGGAAAAAGAAAAAAAGATAAATTTTTTTCTTCACTGATTGGCCAATGACCATTTAGTGTTACTAGTATTTAGTGTTATATTACTGTTTTTCCTAAATGCAAATCCACACACTTTGGCACCAGAAGAACCTGAGAACCCTGTTGAAGATTCGGATTTCTGCCCTCCACCCCACCCCGGATTTACTGAATCACAATTTTTGGTGGGATTTTTTTTTTGTGTGTGTGTGTTTTAAAGCCAGCTCCCGCCCCACCCCCCCAACCCCCCGGCTACCACACACACAGGAGATTCTGATGCATACTAAAGCTAGAGAACCTTGATGTAGATAAAACCAACCAACCAGCTGCCTTATTTTTCACATTTCAACTGACTTGGCATTGTGTAAGTCCTACTACAATGTGCCCATGAATTGTTTTCAGTCTTACAAGGCAAATTAGGCCTCGGTACGTAATTTAAGCAAAGGTTCCTTGGAATCCTTGCACAAAGGGTATGTTCTATAATCATAAGAATTTCGAAGTCCAAGAAATTTCTAATAAGCACGATGAAAATTACAATTGGATGGTAAAAATGGGACTTGACACCAGAGTGTTTCAAAGACCAGGTAATCATTTTATTTTTCTATTCCTGACACTCAAATTCATAGGGGGTGAAAAGACAACAGAACGTAATCAAAATAACACACAAACACAATTCAAGGACATTTAACCAACTATTATAGCTGTTCTTTGTAAAATATATAAAGGTAAACAAACATCTTTATATAAATTAATGCTTAACAATCTGTATACACTGTAAAACAGTTGTTAAAATTCACACTAAGATGCTAGTGCAAGCAGTGGTGTACAAAAGTGCAAACAAGGTTAGTGATGAAAAACTTATCACCGACTTACCACTTCAACATACTCTGCATTCAGTCAAATACTGAAGGCCTCACCACGGAAAACACTTTGATCACTTTTAAAGTTATGTGACTACATTCACCCTGAGTGCTCTTGCCTCATTATGGCAACTGATTATGAGTTCAGGTTAGGGGCAGCACCAGGGAATCCAGAAACCCATGTGAAGTTGGCCATTCTGATGTGACTCTTCATACTTGATAATGAAAACAATTTCAAGGACAACTTGTATGTCAAAAACTGTAGAACTGTCACCTCCCTTTACCCTCAAATATTTAAAACTAAAATTAAATCTAATTCCCCCGCTTCATTTAAAATACATGCTGAAGAAGAATGCATCCACTCCAGTGTGGCTTTTCCACAGAAAATAGTTCTGCATGAAATCACTCAAAAGCCTTTCCCATTTCTGTCCTAAAATCTATCTGGGGTAGGGGCACTCCTGAAACAAAGTTTACTTTGGATAAATTTGCTTACTTTACTGTGATTACTTTGGATTCTGTTTAACAGCGTGGTCAAAGCCCGGAACAATCAGGTATTAAATATATTAGCTACTTAATGTTCCAAATTATGAGGACAAAAATTAGTTAGTTCAAAATTGCATCTTCAACAGACTCTGTAGATTCCCTTTATACTCAGGGATCTTTTTTATCCAGGTGTGGGCTGGGGTATGTGAGGGGTAATGGTTCCAGCGTTCAAGAGTAGAAACATGGTTTTAACAAAATTCTAATCACTTTACACAGAGGCACAGTCCTATATTTTTAAGAGCTTGTTCTCTTTCTTTCCTTTTTCCTCTTTTTCTTTTTTTTTAAAAAAAAGCACTAATTTGCATTTCAAAAGGATAATGATGGAAATGACCAGAAACATAAATATGGAGCTTTGAGAATTTAGTCCTTAATTGAAGATATACTGTTTTCTGAACTCTTAACTATTTATTACAAAAAAAATTTTAATGTTTATAGAAAACCTTTAATTCCCTATTAATTTTGCATCCAGAAGTTTATATTTGCTAATCTCTATTTTCTTCATGCTCTCTTGGAGACTTTTTGAAGCTTCACCAACTTTTACATATGTTTAAAATGATCCAAACAGGGACTTCCCTGGCAGTCTCCACGATTCCAATGCAGGGGACACAGCGATCCCTGGTCGGGGGACTAATATCCCACATGCTGCATGGCACGGCCAGAGAAAAAAAAAATCCAAACCATATACTCTAAATAAAATCAACACAAGATTTTCTGAGAGACTTCCTTTTATATTATTTTCAATGTACTCTGGTCAAAATTTATTTGGCAATAGAAGTCTTGCAAACTTCAGTCCTGTAAGTGACTAAGACTGAAATGCTACGTTGAGTCACATACCAAGTACAGTTTCAGAAAATGTAAACCTGTCTCCTGAAACTCTCAAATCATGTCAACTAGAGGTATTCTGTTTTTAATGATGGAACTTGTGAAAATGCTGGGTTAATTAAATCATTTTGCAGAAGGCAAGAAACACTATTATCGGGCTTCCCTGGTGACGCAGTGGTTGAGAATCCACCTGACGATGCAGGGAACACGGGTTTGTGCCCCAGTCCGGGAAGATCCCACATGCCGCAGAGCGGCTGGGCCTGTGAGCCATGGCCACCGAGCCTGTGCATCCGGAGCCGGTGCTCCGCAACAGGAGAGGCCACAACAGTGAGAGGCTCGCGTAACACACACACACACACACACACACACACACACACAAAAAAAAAAAAAACAAAAACAAAAAAAATAAAAAAGAAACACTATTATCAAATATTACTCTATTTTAATGATTTACAAGTAGCTTATGTGCTGGAAAGCGCTACACAGAAGTGTGAGCCAGTTGAAAACTAAAGAAAAGAAATGTTCTGTGTATACGTTGTAAACCACAGTAAATTTGTATATGTACACAGGCACACAAAACTAAAATTTAGATCTTGCAGGCAATATCTGAATTCATACTTCTTTGGCACTCAAAGATACTGGGTCAACTAAGCCAATGGTGAAGAATATTTTTTCATATGCTTTAGGAAATATCTGTGCCCCAATTTTTAAAAATGCTATAATCTTCAATCTGAAAATTCACCAAGATAAACTGGAATCCATCAATTTAAACAGTTACACAAAAGTATAATTAACAGCAGTCATTGAAACAGGTGTGAGGTTGAGAAGCTCTTCTTTAAAAATACAAAAGCCAGCTGAGACCCTCTATTTTTAGTTTTGGACTTAAGATTTTAAAACATCTTTTGAACACTTCCTGATTTATATGGAATCCAATCTTAACTTGTATACAATAGTGTTAATTACATTTTCACACTTTACAGTGGGAGGAACAAAATTAACCTATGTCCCCAATACTACCATTTACCCAAAAACTACTCCGCAAATGTACACACTTGCACAGGCATATACAGAGTATATGTTTTCCCCATGTGCTTTTACTGCTTCTTGGCATTCTCTTAACTTGCTTCTCCTGAAGGAAGCAGTGACTCAGTGTGTATGCTCTGAGGAGCTCTCAGAACTAGATGGTAAGCCCAATGGCTGGGGAATTCTGAGGCCCGTCTCCCTGGAGCTGGCAGGAAAGTGCAGCTTCATTTCCAGAGGTTCAGGCCATAAGACTCTTACATCATTGGGAAAATATCCACAGTTTAGTGTGGTCCACAAAGTGACTTTGTTCCTTTGATCCCAGTGACAGACCTAGAATGAGAGTTCTGGAACAATATATTTTGTACCAGAAAGCAAATCCCCTCTAGAGAAACCAGTAAGCTTTTTCCTTTATACCAATTTATAACACAAATAATTAACTTCTCAATTATCACAATAGATACTAGGAAATACTTGAAGAAAGGCATGTCCCTGTAAATATTGGAAAGATACCATCAACAAGAGGCAATTACTTTTAATAAGGCTTAGTTCTGTCTAGTCAAGATGTTAAAAATGAGTACTTTATAAACATATCTGGCAGAATAAACCAAGAGGCTGAAATGTCATTTGCTACTTTTCCCATGGTGCTACTGATGTTTCTAGGCAGGGAGAAAGCTTTTTATTTTCGTTTAGAAGGAAGCTGAAAGTGAAATAGAATAGGTGAATTCCTAAAACCTAATGTCATGGTGAAATGACCTTGTTGGTTTAGCTAACTGGTAATTCCTTCCAGGCATATCCTTCAATCCTTATTTGCTTCATATATTACATTATTGATGACAGAAAGGACTACAGTAACTCTGATTTGGACAATAGCTAGAGAAAACACTAATTCTGATATTAAAATTACTCTTGATGGAATTAGAGCAATCTAGTCTCAATGGAATTGGTTAAATATACTATAAAACCTTGGTTTATGACGAAGAGAGGAAACCTTAAGCTTGACAGCCTTTAAAAATAAATATTTGGCACTTGTCTTTCAGCTAATTATGGGAATCTCCGACATATGGAAAAAAAGAACTCAATTTCTTAGGAAATTAAAATGCTTTAAAAAGCTAACTAAAATCTTATTAGAAAGCCTATCAATGAGGCTTGCAGACACTATCACATGGCAAGAATTGTATCAAAAAACAAAAGCCTTTTGTGCTATAAAGTGAGAGCTAGCTGAGAATTAAAAAAAAGAAAATTAAATACATGGATTCATTTTCTTTCCACCAAGAAATAAAATATGCCAAAAATGCAAAAGAGCTGTAGGACAGGAGCAAAATCCCCAAACATCTCAGTGACAAATGAAGGAGAATAGGCTCTTTTTCCTCAGATGCACGCCTCCATGATGAAACTGTGCACAAGACCCTACTTGTCGTTTGCCCTGGAGAGTACCATTAAGTATAAAGAGACTGGAGAGTACCTCTAAATGTGTGGAGACTGGTGCCTGTCACTACTTTTGGTGAAGAGGCACAGAATACCAAACCAGTAAGACAGAGCACTTCAGAATCAGACAACTGGAATGGGCCTATCAAACCAAAAATTAACCTTGGGTTGTACCAGAAGATGTGCTTTTCTGCAGAAGGCCGATCCCACAGGGACTAGGACATGGACCCCATCAGCATTGGTAATGGTAGTGTTACAGATAAAAATACACATGATTCAGAGATAAATGTGGTATAAGGTACAACCAAACACAACTTGTCTCCTGGAAAATGCAAAAGCCTCTAGGAACTTAAGCATTATTCTAAATATTCTGAAGCAGTCTCCTTTCCCAGTAACCCCCTCATATAGCTAATAGTAAACATACAAAATTTCAGAGCATACTAGCCAGATAAGACACATTAAAATGAAACATTTGCCCAATAAGGATGCCAAACATTAGGGTTTGCTTTATTGCATGACGTTTGCATAAGAAAAAATAATGAAAACTGTAAGGCATCATGCAATCATCAATAAGCTAATTATTAACTGTTCACTTAAGATAGTTGGACACATAATCTAAAATTTAAAAACTAGTTCCAAAAAAGTACATAAAAAGTTTAACATGATGAACTTTTAAATATCGTTTACATTTGTAGTTTCATATTGTTAAAAAGTGCTTCAAAGGTAGTCTGGAAAGTTGCTCTTTAAAAATGGTGCTGGGGGTAATGTCAGATTATAAACTGTAAAATCTAATTATTTTTATGGAATTAGAAAGCTACACTGTGATATTCAGCTTACTTGAATCAGTCTTCAATTCTCACTCAAATTAGGTTGATAAAATATTAATAATCTAAAAAACATCTGTTTTCTAACCAACAAAAGTCTATTGAATTCAAGTTATGCATGTTGAGTGATCAAATCTCTGAGTAGGCCTGAATGGTGAGACCTTGAACCGATGCGGGCTGGTGTTAATCAATGTACTGAGCCATCCAGCGGAAGCCTTCTCCATAGCCTTGTCTTTTGAGCACACTACACATAAAAACTTCTAAGGGCCGGGCATTCAGTTCTTTCAGAGATACACTGCCCTAGAAGAGAAGATAGACATTATGCTGAATGACCCCTTAATGAAATAAAAGCTCCACTCCTCAGGAGAACTGCAGCTCGTACATCTTAGAACAAAGGGTGACTGTGATAAAGCCACAGCTGTTTGGCATCCAAGTACCCTCCCCTAAACACACAGGACATCTCCTCTCACTCTACTGGAGGACAGGATGTCTGCTCAGTGGGACAGAGGTGAGCTTGTGAGGCACACAAGAATGAAAATAATCTGTGACTTAGAAAAAATTCAAGTTACCTGGGACAACTGGCTTCACTTATACTAAAAACATTCTCTGAGTAGGTTTATGACTAAACAAGGCATTTCTTAAAATTAATGTGGAGCAGGGACTTCCCTGGTGGTCCAGTGGGTAAGACTCTGAGCTCCCAATGTGGGGGGCGCCAGTTCGACCCATGGTTGGGGAACTAGGATCCCACACGCAACGCAGCATGGCAAAAAAAAAAAAAAAAAAAAAAAATTAATGTGGAGTTGAGTTATTAAAAAGAAGAAACAGAAAATAGAGCAAAGTCTACCATATCTAACATAAGAGTCTCCTTCCATAGGCTGCAATATGTCTCTACTCAGGGATTTTTCAATACTAAGGTCCTTCCCCAAAACAAATACCAGTAAAAATGAATGCAAAAATAATGTGTCTTAAAGCTTATTATAAAGTATATGTTCAGAAAACCCCAACACTGCTATGGTCAAGTTTATATTTTATTTTTATCTGTGGTAAACTCAGGGCTTAAACACTGAACTGAGGGCCTAAATACACTACTGGTATGCTTAAACATTCAAGTATATTATTTAGTGGCTAATTCTGAAAAATTATGACAAATAAAACTTAGAAAGCTTTCATTTAGTTTCTCATAAGCATAGGCTTTGACATTTTTGATACCACCAAGAAAAGGTTTCATTTCATTCAGTGGTAGAAAGAAAATAAATGAGGACATTAAAAAAAGACCCAAATGTATAAATGACAGTTTTTAAGAAAAAAAATGAAAATGGGCTTATGAGGTAGGACAATAATAATTTAAAGACATCTGGTTATACACCTGAAACTAGTATAATGTTGTATGTCAACTATACCCCAATTAAAAAAAAAAAGAAGCCAGATTGTACCAATTAAACCGATAAGCATGAGTACTGTTAGGGGTAGTGTGGGAACAAAGTATTTCAGAAGATTAAAAATAAATAAAATAAAAAGATATTTGTACTACTGAATGAAATAGTCACACTTGTCAAAAATTTTTCTTTTTTACCTTTCCTGTTGTCTGACCATATAAACCAAACATCTCTCGCAACCTCTCTTCACTGATGGCTTCAGGTCTGTCAATCTTATTTCCAAGAATCAGTATAGGCACATTAGCAACAGTTTCATCTGTCATTAGTGACTGAAAAAAACAAAACAAAACAAAATGAACGACAAGATGTTGATATGAAACCATCTAAAGGGTTCATTGTGACAAGCTACCAAATGGGCATCAAGGACTCATTCTCTATCATACCCGTCAGTTTGGCTAACTTTCTTTGGCAAACTCTCCCTACATTTTAAAGTGAGCTCAACAAACCCAAAGTTCAATTCTTCTGCCTCCCTAAGTCTCCTTCTGTAAATGCTCACTCTGTGAATAGACCCAACACTTTGAAGCATGCAGACCTGGTTTCATTTCTAGTTCTGCTGCTTTGGAGTTCTGAGATCTTACACAAATAAGGCTCATTGAGGTTCAAAGAGAATTTGCAATAGTAACACCTACCTTATGGAGTTAATATGAGAATTAAATGAGGTAATATGCACAGTGCCAGGCACAAAGTAGGAACTCAGGAATTCCCTGACCCTGTTCCAAGACCAGAGAACCTATCTGGACTTTTCCACATGAATAAGTACTTGTTTGCTTGCTCTAGGCAGAGGCATGGTCAGGTCAACCTTCCATCAAATCATGGACCTGCTTTCTCTGTGGACCCAGATCTAGCACTGACCTTGCCTACTGCTTCTAAGCCCCTTTATGAAGCATGTGACCTGGGAGATGGGAGAGGAGGTGGCTACACATGGTCCTGATCACTCCTGGGAGCGGTGACAAAGATAGCATGTTATGCCATTTCCAGGTTCTGGCTAACTCCTGAAGAAACCAGCATCCTAGGAGGACCAGGGGCTTAAGACCAAGCCACTACAAGAATGTAGCAGACATGAAATGTAATACAAGGGCACACTCTGCACAGAGTGAGCCCAAGCCTTCAGGAAGGAAGTCTGCATTAGTACCTCCTCAATAGCTACAATTATTCCAAGCTACTTCCTCTACATTCTAAGTAGAATAATCTCAGAACTCCACAAATTGTCAGGAGTTACATCAGAGGCTGCAAAAAAGCCACACTCTGATACCTACATATCCAACCTATTTCCGCAGGCTTACCAGAGTGATTCAACTATGTTTAGTTTTAATTATTTAACTTACATCAAGTTCTTCTTTTGATTCTAACAGCCTTTCATGGTCTGCACAATCCACCAGAAATACAATGCCATTGATAGCAGGAAGGTAGTTTTTCCACACTCTTCGAGCTAATAAAAACAATCAGGAGTTAGATTTTATTTGCTGGTCAAACCTAGCAGATAGTTTGAGGGAAGAGTCCAACAAGATATCATGTGTAATTATCCCTTAGCTGCTGCTACTTCACTATATACTCAAGTTAATCTTTCACCCAATATTGCCAAAATCTTTCCAGGTGACCAAAGAAGAAATAACAGGTTTTCCTTGATTGTGGGCAAGTCAAATACTTCACTTTGCCCCAATTTTCCTATGTTAGAAGAAGAATTAATATTTGCTACTAATGGACAAGGATGCACATTAAGTTCATTGGAGGGACCACTACTATTTCTTATATGCAGTATTCATTTTTTTGACATTCCTAGTTGATCAGTTTTTTGCCAGTGATAAATCTGGAGTCAGTGACAGAAGGAAATTAGTATCAGGTACAGACCTGTTAAGTTAAAATAATAAAGCAAACTGTTCTACTCATAACAGAAATTAAAGTTTATGAAACCATTAGGGTAATTTTTGCCATGACATTCTCTTTTAGAGGGGAAAACAGTTTTGGGGGTACCCTAGGGGAAGGTAACTTTTTTTTCTGACTTCAGTTTTATAATATACCTTAAAATAATATAGAAATGAAGTCTCAAACTCCATTAGGTTCTAAATCTAATCATTATATTCCAGGAATTAGTTTATGTATATTTTAAACAATGGATATATGTCTCAAATGTGCTTTCACTAGCCACAGGCTTTGTAATATTCATTATTTATGAATTACCATGTGGTGGATACTGCTAAGTCCTTTTGGGAATATTAAAAAATAACTAGGATTTCAGTCCCAGAAAGTTTAGTACAGGAAATAAGACAGTCGTTCCAAACTTGCAGATATGTATACAAACGCACTAATTGCTACATAAGTAGAGTTGAGAGCACTCCCAGCTGGGAGTGGCTTCTCAGGGGAGGCAGCAGGACTTACACTGGGCCCTGAAGGTGGGTTACCTATGTGCAGATGGGGATGGCATAAGCACAGAGGTGGGAGAACACCAAGATGGTTTGGTTTGGTTGGAGTAAAGAGAATGGGAAAGGGTATAGTGGGAAATAAAGACTCAAAAACTAAAGTGCGATCAGATCATAGAGATCCTGAGTGCCATGTCAATGAGTTTGGCCTTTACTTTATAGGTAATGAGTTAGCCACTGAAGGTTTTTCATACAGAGCAATAACATATTCATAACATGATTACGATAGTAAGCGAAAGGTGGACTGGAGCAGAGAAAGAATGGAGGCTAGGGCTTCCCTGGTGGCGCAGTGGTTGAGAGTCCGCCTGCCGACGCAGGGGACGCGGGTTCTTGCCCCGGTCCGTGAAGATCCCACATGCCGTGGAGCGGCTGAGCCCGTGAGCCATGGCCGCTGAGCCTGCATGTCTGGAGCCTGTGCTCCGCAACGGGAGAGACCACAACAGTGAGAGGCCCGCGTACCGCAAAAAAAAAAAAAAGAATGGAGGCTAAATTTTACTCATACGCTTTACCACCAAAAGCAATTCAGACTTAAATTGGAGTACCATGAAAATCATCCTTTGCATTGAAAGCATTTATCTAGGGGGTAATAACTACTAAATTTTAAGTCTACTCTGGCTTTCTTTGAATAGAATGAGATTTCATGCACTGGAACATAATGGTCACATTTTTATTAAATAAAATGAAGCAATAGAATCTCACCTTGAACATGTCCACCCAGATCAAAAGTTGTAAATGTCATGCCAGCAATGGTTAGTTCTTCTGACGCTAAATAATAATACAAAATATTTTAACAACACAAAAATTAGAAATCCATTCCTGGTATATATTGCCACTTAAAGTTTGATTTACTTTAATTGCAAATAAGGTCAAATCAAAAAGCAATTCTCTGTTGTAACTACTATATTCCATTTCATATTGTCAATATAATGCACGTAAATGGTAATATTCATTTCTAGTATTCACTACCCACCACAAATCCAACACTTACTTATTTTTCCTTCTCTATCCTGCTGAAATTAACAATTATTTACTGTGAATTCAAGTGACTGCTCCAACCTAATAATTTTTCCTGTAATTCATCTTAAACGATAAAGGTGAAATAACAGTATTCTCTCATGGCTGTCATATTTCGCAGGTGACAGTCTTTAATGACAAACACAATTATAATAAAAATTTGGCTATTATTTCTTCAAATACTTTTTCTGCTCCCTTCCTTCCCCTTCTGGGACTTCAATGATAGGTTTGCTAGACTACTTAATATTGTCCCACAAGTCACTGAGGCTCTGTTGATTTTTTTTTTTCAGTAATTTTTCTCTGTGTTTCTTTTAGTTTCTATTGCATTGACTTAAGTTCACTGGTCTTTCCTTCTGCAGTATTGGCACTAATTTGCTATTAATCCTTGGGACTTCCCTGGTGGTCCAGTGGTTAAGACTTGTGTTCCACTGCAGGGGGTGCAGGTTCAACCCCTGGTCGGGGAACTAAGATTCCACATGCCGTGCAGTGTGGGACACCCTCCACCCCACAAAAAAAATTGCTATTAATCCTATCTAGTGAAAAAATTTCATTTCAGATATTTTATTTTTCTTTTCTATAAGTTCCATTTGGTTCTGTCTTATATCTTCCATTTCTCTCCTTATTATGTTCATGTTTCCCTTAAATCCTTAAGCATATTCATAACAGCTATTTCAATGTCCTTATTTGCTAATTCCATCATCTTTTTTACTTCTGCCATCATCTATGTTACAATCTGTTTTTACTGATTAATTTTTCTCCTGGTTATGGATCATACTTCCTGCTTCTTTGCATGTCTAATAATTTTTTATTGAATGCTGGATTTTTAAAAAATTAATTAATTTATTTATTTTTGGCTGCACTGCGTCCTCCCTGCTGCACACAGGCTTTCTCTAGTTGCGGTGAGCAGGGGCTACTCTTCCTTGCAGTGTGCGGGCTTCTCATTGAGGTAGCTTCTCTTGTCACAGAGCACGGACTCTAGGCGCGGGGCATGGGCTCTAGGCACACGGGCTTCAGTAGTTGTGGCTCACAGGCTCTAGAGCGCAGGCTCAGTAGTTGTGGTGCACTCACGGGCTTAGTTTCTCCGCGGCATGTGGAATCTTCCCGGACCAGGGATCAAACCCGTGTCTCCTGCATTGGCAGGCGGCTTCTTAACCACTGTGCCACCAGGGAAGTCCCTGGATGTTGGATTTTGTTGTATCCTTTTCAACAAAGTTGGACTTTGGGAATTCCCTGGTGGTCCAGTGGTTAGGACTCAGCGCTCTCACTGCAGGGACCCTGGTCGGGAACTAAGATCCTGCAAGCCACGGGACACGGCCGAAAAAAAAAAAGAAAAGAAAGTTGGACTTTGTTCTGGCAGGCAGTTAAATTGCTTGCAGATCAGTTTTTAAGTTTTGTTAGGGTAGATCTAAAGTAGCCTTTACTTTGGAGCTACTTTAGCCCCATTACTAAGATATGATTCTTTGGAGTATTCAACAAGGTCTCTCCTTTTTGGCTGGTGCGAACTTGGATTCCCGGCCCCACGTGAGCTCTGGGAATTATTTGGCTAACAACTCCACTATAACTGTTCTTCCAGAAATTAGTCTTTGACTGGCCATGTGTAGTTTCACCCTATGTATGCACAGATTGGTATTCAGCCATGAAAATATCTGGAGTTCTGGGATTTCCCTGGTGGTCCAGTGGTTAAGACTCCGTGCTTCTACTGCAGGGGGCCCAGGTTTGATCCCTGGTCAGGGAACTAGATCCCGAATGCATGCCACAACTAAGAGTTCACATGCCACAACCTAAATAAATATATATATATTTTTAATTTCTGGAGTTCCTTCTCTGCAGAGCTCCTTCCTCTGTGGTAATCTGCCCAGCAAAGTCTAGTCACCTCAGCCTCCCCAAATTCTTGTCTCTGTCTCCTCAACTCAGTAAGACTACTGGGTTGTTTAGGTTTCCTCTCCCTATACCATGATCTGAAAATTACCTCCTGTGATAAAACTTGAATAGAGAAGCATTTGTTTTTCTTCTCTCAGGAATCATAGCCCTGTGCTAGCTATTGCCCAATATCTGAAAACAGTTGTAGTATATATTTTTGTCCAGTTTTCTAGTCATTTACAGTGGGATGGTAATTCCAGACTCTGTTATTCCCTCATGGCCAAAAGCAGAAGATCCCCTACAATTACAATGAAAGGTTCAGTATAATTGTTAACTATTCAGTATAACTATGAGACCCCAGAGTAGTTTATCTTGCTAAAAAATTCTGTATGAAGACTGCCAAGTGAATGAATAAGTAATACAATTTGTGTTCAAAGCATGATCCTTTCCATAAGGAAAAGATAATGCTTGGATGTTGTTGGCAAACTACCTCTATGGTTACAATCCCCAGTACACTCCGTGCTTTCTAAATGAAGTCCCAATTTGATTAATTAAGATACAGAACACTGTTAACATCCCAGCAAGTTCCCTCTTGCCCCTTCCCAGTCAGTCTACACCTCCACTCCCAGAAGCAAGCACTGATCTGAATTCTATCACCATGGTTTGTTTTGCCTGTTTTAGAATTTTATATAAATGGTATCATATAGTATATAAATTTTGTGACCAGCCTCTTCCATGCAATATAATATGCATCGTATGTATCAGCAGTTTATTCCTCTTTCTTGTTGAGTAGAATTCCATTGTTTATCCATTCTTTTTTTGAAGGACATCTGAGCTGTTTCCAGTTTGGGGCTATTACAGATAAATAAAACTGGTATAATAAACATTCTTGTATGAGGATTTTGGTGAACACATGTTTTTCATTTCTCCTAGATAACTACCTAGCAATGGAACTGCCAGATCATAGGGTAGATATATATGTTACCTTTTTCACATATGCTTTTTCTTTTTAAATTTTTATTGGAGTATAGTTGGTTTGCAATGTTGTGTTAGTTTCAGGTGTACAGCAAAGTGAATCAGTTATACATATATACCCATTCTTTTTCAGATTATTTTTTTAAAAAGATTTATTTATTTAAAATATTTATATATTATTTATTAATTTATTTTGGCTGCGCCAGGTCTTAGTTGCAGCACATGGGATCATCGTTACCGCATGTAGGATCCTTAGTTGCGGCATGCAGGATCTTTTGTTGCGGTATGCAGACTTCTTAGTTGTGGCATGTGGAATCTAGTTCCCTGACCAGGGATTGAACCCAGGCCCCCTGCACTGGGAACACGGAATCTTACCCACTGGACCACCAGGGAAGTTCCTATTTATTTATTTATTTTGGCTGCACCGGGTCTTAGTTCAGCCACATGGGATCTTCGTTGCCATGTGCGGGATCTTTAGTTCCGGCATGCAAAATCTTTCACTGCGGCATTTGAACTCTTAGTTGTGGCATGCATATGGGATCTAGTTCCCTGAACAGGGATTGAACCCAGGCCTCCTGTGTTGGGAGCGAGGCATCTTAGCTACTGGACCACCAGGGAAGTCCCCAAATTCTTTTCCCAAATAGGTTATTACAGGATATTGAGTAGCGTTCCCTGTGCTATACAGTAGGTCCTTGTTAGTTATCTATTTTTTAAAATTTCTTTTTAAAAAATTAATTTATTTTTATTTTTGGCTGCATTGGGTCTTCATTGCTGCACGCGAGCTTTCTCTAGTTGTGGTGATTGGGGACTACTCTTCGTTGCAGTGCATGGGCTTCTCTTGTTGTGGAGCACGGGCTCTAGGCACGTGGGCTTCAGTAATTGTGGCACGCGGGCTCAGTAGTTGTGGCTCGCGGGCTCTAGAGCGCAGGCTCAGTAGTTGTGGCGCACGGGCTTAGTTGCTACGCGGCATGTGGGATCTTCCCGGACCAGAGCTCAAACCTGTGTCCCCTGCATTGGCAGGCGGATTCTTTTTGGGTTTTTTAAAATTTTATTTATTTTTTTATATAGCAGGTTCTTATTCGTTATCCATTTTATACACATCAGTGTATACATGTCAATCCCAATCTCCCAATTCATCACACCTCCCTGCCACCCGGCTGCCACTTTCCCCCCTTCGTATCCATACGTTTGTCCTCTACATCTGTGTCTTTATTTCTGCCCTGCAAACTGGTTCATCTGTACCATTCTCCTAGGTTCCACATATATGCATTAATATACGATATTTGTTTTTCTCTTTCTGACTTACTTCACTCTGTATGACAGTCTCTAGATCCATCCACGCCTCTACAAATGACCCAATTTCGTTCCTTTTTATGGCTGAGTAACATTCCATTGTATTTATGTACCACATCTTCTTTATCCATTCATCTGTCGATGGGCATTTAGGTTGTTTCCATGACCTGGCTATTGTAAATAGTGCTGCAATGAACATTGTGGTGCATGTGTCTTTTTGAATTATGCCATAATGCAAATGGCATTATTTTGTTCTTTTTTATGGCTAAGTAATATTCCACTGTATATATATACCACCTCCTCTTTATCCATTTCTCTGTCAATGGACATTTAAATTGCTTCCATGTCTTGGCTATTGTAAATAGTGCTGCAATGAACATTCAGGTTCATGTATCTTTTTGGATTATGGTTTTCTCTGGATATATGCCCAGGAGTGGGATTGCTGGATCATACAGTAGTTCTATATTTAGTTTTTTAAGGAGCCTCCATACTGTCCTCCATAGTGGCTGTACCAATTTACATTCCCACCAACAGTGCAAGAGGGATCCCTTTTCTCCAGACCCTCTCCAGCTCTTATTGTTTGTAGATATTTGATGATGGCTATTCTGACCAGTGTGAGGTGATACCTCATTGTAGTTTTGACTTGCATTTCTCTAATAATTGGTAATGTTGAACATCTTTTCCTGGGGTTTTTGACCATCTGTCTGTCTTCTTTGGAGAAATGTCTATTTAGATCTTCTGCCCATTTTTTGATTGGGTTGTTTGTTTTTATGATATTGAGTGGCATGAGCTGTTTGTATATTCTGGAGATTAATCCCTTGTTGGTCTCTTCATTTGCAAATACTTTCTCCCATTCTGTGGGTTGTCTTTTTGTTTTGTTTATGGTTTCCTTTGCTGTGCAAAAGCTTTTACACTTAATTAGGTCCCATTTGTTTATTTTTGTTTTTATTTTCATTAGGAGGTGAATCAAAAAAGATATTGTGGGACTTCCCTGGTGGTGCAGTGGTTAAGAATCTGCCTGCCAATGCAGGGGACATGGGTTTGAGCCCTGGTCTGGGAAGATCCCACATGCTGCGGAGCAACTAAGCCCGTGTGCCACAACTACTGAGCCTGCACTCTAGAGCCCACAAGCCACAGCTACCGAGCCCGTGAGCCACAACTACTGAAGCCTGCACACCCTAGAGCCTGTGCTCCGCAACAAGAGAAGCCATTGCAATGAGAAGCCCACGCACTGCAAATGAAGAGTAGCCCCTGCTCGCCACAACTAAAGAAAGCCTGCGCGTAGCAACAAAGACCCAACACAGCCAAAAATAAATAAATTAATTAATTAAAAAAAAAGATATTGCTGAGATTTATGCCAGAGAGTGTTCTGCCTATGTTTTCCTCTAAGAGTTTTCTAGTATCCAGCCTTACATTTAGGTCTTTAACCCATTTTGAGTTTATTTTTGTATATGATCTTAGAGAGTATTTTTAATTTCATTCTTAAAAACATGGAATGCTTCACGAACTTGTGTGTCATTCTTGTGCAGGGGCCATGCTAATCTTCTCTGTATCATTCCAATTTTAGTAGATGTACTGCCGAAGTGAGTACACATATGTTTTTTGATTAATTGAAAAATATTAGTTGAAATGAATGTGAGCCACAGGAAGGTTGAGACAGCATCTGTTTTGTGCCACTGTTTTTACTCCTAGTACTTAGAACAATGTCTGACATAGAGCAGGTGCTCAAAAAATATTTGTTTAATAAACTAAAAAGGGCAATATCATAAAATTTTTAAAATGACTTACACCTAATATAAGCCCACTGTGTAATCTCTTCCATTTCTGTTGCTTTTGCAGATAATTTTATATACTCAATTTCACCATGATCATTTTCCTTTAACAGTATTGTTCTTGTATCAGAATCTTATTTGTCAAGCCCTACTTTCCTCTCCTAATATAAAAAAAAAAGTATCAATTTTACAAAATCTTCCTTTTCCAACTTCACTCACTAACAGCTTTAGAGATAAAATGGTAATTTGTTTTGCTCTGTTTTCTTTCCTTGTTCTTTGTATATTTACTGAACTAAATTAACTATCATATTATCTACTTTTTAGTCCAGTTCTCAATTTTATACTCATTATTAAGGCCAACACTCATTATTTCATAATTAATCTATGGATTAACGTGTCTTTAAACTCTCTGTGTACTTGATTCATCGTCTTTTCAACAGTAAAAGTAAGTTCACAAGTATTTTAAGATTAGACTTCTGTTTCTAATAATTTTATCACTTTAACATTAACTTTACTTTCTCAAACAGTACCTATTATATAATCTTATAATACAGGATGATAGGTATTAAGTGATTTATAGAATCATTATTAATGTCTTTCAGGTAGTCTTTCTAAAAGGAAGCACAGTACATTATTTTTTAATTATTTTAAAACTTTCTAGGGAATTCCCTGGCAGTCCAGTGGTTACAACTCGGCACTTTCATTGCCGTGGGCCCAGGTTCAATCCCTGGTTGGGGAGCTAAGATCCTGCAAGCCGTGGGGTGCGGCCAAAAAGAACACCAAAAACCAAAAAACAAAAACCTTTCTATAAGTGTATCAATACATGCCCTGTTTTTTGGAATAATTCTATGGTCTTTATATTAGAAATAGTTCAGGTTGTTAGGACTAGAAAAATAACTTGTTAATAAGTTGAGAGCTACCAGCAAAGTATAAGACTATAATCTGTCCATTGAATAATGATTAAAATAGTACAGTTCTAAAATTTGAAAGAAATTTAGGTTATGTAACAAGCTAATGGTGACTATAACCTAAGCAATATATTGCTGAAGATCATATCATAATCCCTGAGACAATAAGTTTTTAATTCCTCTAGCTGGACAATGGTATACTAACTGATAAGAAAATATGAGTATTATTTCAAGATCTAAATATACTCCCTAGAGTTGGGTCACTTATTATATTTACTATACTATTTTAAGAACAGGTGAAATGACCTGATCATAATTTATCCACCAAAAAAACAAACAAAACCTTTTGGTTAGGGCCTATGAATTGGTATCACTTGATCAAGTAATATATTGTATGGGAGAATATACTTACTGGGATGTAACGTTGGGACATGTTGTCCAAGTCTATCATCTTTTAGCATGTGTAGCAATGTCGTTTTTCCTGCATTATCCAATCCAAGAAATACCAATTTACCAGTTTTCTTATATAATCCTGCAGAATAAGAGCTATGATTAGTCAAAGTGATATCTGACACAGACTACACAAATAAAATGACTTTAAATAAAAGTATAATATAATATTCACAATTTAGTTATTTAGATACTTTTCCTAATTACCCCAGATTTTTGATAAAGAAACACTTATTAACCTTTTGAACTTTTAATATTTTATAAATTGGCCTGAAAAAGCTTGGATATCTAACCTATTTTTAGTTTTGAAGAGCTATTTTAAATCTATTATGATTTGGGAAGTCAAATCATTATGAAACTAAACTTTGCCCCGATCAATACATGTGTGTGTGACCTAAACTTATCTTGCAATGCCGAAATGCCAATTCCCTTGACAATTTATCTTAAATCCTCTTTTATTTTATTTTAGTTTATCCCTTGACAAATATCTGTGTCCTCTACTAGAGAAACACTCATAAAATACTTGACATCATGTATTTATGAAGCTAGACCAAAAGAAAAATTAAAGAGTATTTTTCCACAGATAAAAATAAATTAACTATTTTTGACAATAAAAATTACAGTGAGTTTTTTTTTCAGTAAAAAAGTTTAGGGCTTCCCTGGTGGCGCAGTGGTTGGGAGTCCGCCTGCCGATGCAGGGGACACGGGTTTGTGCCCCGGTTTGGGAAGATCCCATATGCCGCAGAGCGGCTGGGCCCGTGAGCCATGGACGCTGAGCCGGCGCGTCCGGAGCCTGTGCTCCGCAACGGGAGAAGCCACAACAGTGAGAGGCCCGCATACCGCAAAAAAAAAAAAAAAAAAGTTTAGCTCACTGTCAGATTTCCCTGAGAATAAGGTTAAACTATTCACATGATTGCAAAACATTAAGCAACAAAAAAAAATCCAAGCACATAATTTAAAATATATCAATCAAGCAATGATAGATAAGTGATAAACAGATAAAGACAGCATTGACCAATTTACAGTAGACTGGCATTTACTGCAAAATTCCATATTGAGCTATATATGTGTGTGTGTGTGTGTGTGTGTGTGTGTGTGTGTGTGTGTGTGTATTTTAAAGACTTTTCTTAGAGCACTTTTAGGTTCACAACAAAACTGAAAGGAATGTACAGAGATTTCCCATATACCTCTGTCCCCACACATACATATCCTCCCACAAGAGGACAAAAGTTTAATGACACATATTCAACAGTATACAGAGTATTTTCACAGCCCTAAAAAGTCCTCTGTGCTCTGCCTATACATCCCATCCCACCCAAGGCCCAGCAACCACTGATCTTTTTATTGTCTCTATATTTTTGCCCCTTCTAGAATGTCATGTAGTTGGAATCACTCAGTATGTAGCCTTTTCAGATTGGTTTCTTTCACTCACTAATATGCATTTTAGTTTCTTCCATGTATTTTCATGGCTTGATAGTCTGTTTCTTTTCAGTGCTGAATAATATTCCATTGTCTGTCTAGTTTATCCATTCACCCACTATAGGACATCTTGGTTGCTTCCAAGTTTTGGCAGTTATGACTAAAGCTGCTACAAACACCTGTGTACAGGTTTTCGGGTGGACGTAGGTTTTTGGGTGGACGTAGGTTTTCAGGTGGACGTAAGTTTTCAACTCCTTTGGGTAAATACCAAGGAGCACAATTGCTGGATTGAATGGTAAGAGTATGTTTAGTTTTATAAGAAACCAACAAACTGTCTTCCGAAGTGGCTGTACCATTTTTCATTCCCACCAGCAATGAATGAGAGTTTCTGTTGTTTCACATCCTCACCAGCATTTGGTGTTGTCAGCATCTGGATTTGGGGCATTCTAATAGGTGTGTAGTGGTATTGAACTTTATTTTTCATGTCTTTAATTGTCTAATACCCATGGAATTACATGAGGACAGGGAATGCAGCAGCAGCTCAAAAAATAATCAATAAATGAAAATTTTAAGACATTAGGCAATTACAGATTCAGGCCATCCATTTTCTAATAAGTTCATGCCAAAATAACATCTAGTTCTTTACCCACATTTAAGTTTAAGAAGTAAATTGTTTAAGTCCTAATCTTTTGATCACATATTGACCAACAATTCCAATCCTAAAGAGAAGATTGTTTTCCATATTTACTTGAGCTGGGATACTACATCTCTCCTTTAATTATAAATCTGACTAATAATCTCCTTAAACATTTCTATTTCTTAAAGGGTTTCTACATAGACTGTTTCTAACCAATGCACCCAATCTTACCACCTTTTTTTTTTAATATTTAATTTTATTTATTTTTGGCTGCGTTGGGTCTTTGTTCCTGTGCACGGGCTTTCTCTAGTTGCCGTGAGCGGGGGCTACTCTTCGTTGCGGTGCGTGGGCTTCTCATTGCGGTGGCTTCTCTTGCTGGGAACACCGGCTCTAGGCATGTGGGCTTCAGTGGTTGTGGCTTGCGGGCTCTAGAGCGCAGGCTCAGTAGTTGTGGCACATGGGTTTAGTTGCTCCATGGCACGTGAGATCCTCCCGGACCAGGGATCAAACCCTGGTCCCAAATACGTGTCCTGGACACAAATACGTGTCCCCTGTATTGGCAGGAAACCCTGGACACAAATACGTGTCCCCTGTATTGGCAGGAAAATTCCTATCCACTGCGCCACCAGGGAAGTCCCTACCACCCTAACTTTTAAATAGTAAAAGTGTACAGGATGATATACTAAAAGGGAACAACTAGAGCATTTAATCTTTAAACTGAGTTGGACTAAATTCTTATTTTGTGGTAGGCTCTGTTAAGCACCTGCATACATTATTTCACTTAATCCTCAACTCTGTGAAGTAGCATTATTATTCTCTTTTTTACAGAGGGGAAATGAAGACTCAGAGTTAACTTGCTCAAATGCCGAAGTCAGATCTGAGATTTGAACCTATGTTTGATCCCAAAGCTTTGGTTCATTTTCATTTCTCTATACTGCTTCCTAAAGTTAGCACTATTAACCTTCTTGTTCCTGATTGTGATGCAATCTGTTTTGCCTTTTCAACATAATTCAGCATAGATTCATTGTTCTATAAACTGAGATATAGATTCCAACATGTTATAACCCAAAGCCCCAGCAAAATAAAGTTTAAAAGCCTCTATTTCTGACCCAGTTCTTGCAAATATGTGACAAAATATTTCAGTCTGATAAAAAGATTTAAGAATTCTCTTGGAGGTACTATAGAGAGATCTGACATTTGACCTGTAGTATAGCAACAGTATAAAATAATGTAAGGAATTATATATATATAAATATAATATAATATATAAAAAATTATAAAATTATAATTATAAAATTATCATAAAAATATAATATATATATTTTTTTCGGTACGCGGGCCTCTCACCGCCGCGGCCTCTCCCGCTGCGGAGCACAGGCTCCGGACGTTACGGGCCCAGCCGCTCCGCGGCATGCGGGATCCTCCCGGACCAGGGCACGAACCCGCGTTCCCCGCATCGGCAGGTGGACCCTCAACCACTGCGCCACCAGGGAAGCCCAGGAATTATATTTTTAAAAAGAAAATAAAACACTCTGGGTTTTTAAAAATTTGCAATTAAGCTTCAACTAAGAAATAAAAATACAGTGACAAAATTTGATCTTACATTTTAATCCTTTTAACATATAGTAGTCAAACAAAATTTATATTTCCCAATCAAAATTTATTTCCTCAGTCAAGATTATGTTTGTGAAGAAAGAAATATTTATATAGGAGATATCATTCCATAAGTATGGTTGTGGCCAGTTTAGAACTATGTTGACCACTCTGAAATTACATGAAATGCTTCTCTTTCTGCCAATTTACAAGATGATGGTTATAAGGAGACTAAACTTAGGACAAAATTTGAAAATAGGAGACTAGAAATAGTTTCATTAATTATTACAATAATAAAATTGTGTATATCCCAACATGAAAGTTAATCAAAAGCCTGTTTCAGGGAAAAAAAAAAAGCCTGTTTCACCGAAAAATGTGACAAGTCAAGGGTGTCAATAAAAGAATGGGAAGCAAAGATTTTTCCTATCTTTAAAATCTATAAAGAGAGGAAAATCACTAGTCAGAATTGCTGGGTAAACAAGACTCATTTAGTAGGTTATAAAATGCCATTTATAATATATGAGGTACTTTATGGAACATACATTTTTATAATAATAATAAAAAAAGAAACAATGCATTGGATTCCTGTGAGGATTACATGAGGTAAAGCATGTAAAGCTCTTGTACAAACTGGCTAATAAATGGTAGCTATTCCTGTTAATAATATGCTTACCAACAACCTTAGAAGATAGGAATTATTATTATTTTACAGATAAGGAAATTAAGATTAAAGTGGAGAAAACAGTTTGTCTAAGATTACTTTGGAACAGGTATAATGAGTAATTGAACATGTTTGTATGATTCCAGAGCCCACATTTGTAACTACTGGGTTACATACAAAGAGGCTCTGTACAAATAAAAGACACTTTTATATAAGTAGGATTAAATGGGATAACAAAAGAGAACAAAGGGCCAACATTACCTAAAAACTGTAGCACACTGCTGAAACCACTGTAAATCCAGTCAAATATGAAGGACATAGCCAAATCTTATAGGGTCTGGAAAAAAAAGTGTTTTGAATTTAGTAGTCAACATTAAACACCAACAACATTAAACATCAACTGTGAGTAAATAATCCTACAACCTTACTACAAAGAATTAAACACTCTTTTCCATGCCAGTCTAACCTGATCTATACTGATGAATAAAAAACAAAATGTCATTAAAATACCAAGTAGAGACCATTCTTTGCCCCTCAAAGTAGCAAACATGAAAAAATTATAACAGTCAAGACTAGAAAAAATGTGGTAAAAGAAGCATTATTAGTGGCAGTATAAATTGGTACAAATCTTTTTCAAAACCAATTTGACAATAATGTATCTGTTGATACCATTTGACCCAAGAATTCTACTTTTAAAAATTGTCCTGAATATGGAAAAGCTTATGTATAAAGATGTTCATCAAAGTGTTCCATAAGAAAATTTTTAGAAATAATCTATGTTCAATAGTAAATTAAATATAGTATCTATGGCATATGAAATATTTACCAAAACCTTGGAGTGGGGGATGGGAGAGAAGGGAGAAAAGAGAAGAAGAAAGGAAATTGATCGTGAAATAAGTTTCCAAGTCTGATTTTACCTATGTGGAGTAAAAACCCTTTTTCTTTTTCTTTTGTTCTTTTGTAGCAGTTGGTACCAGATAGTAAATTTCTGGGTTTGTTATCGCTCTGCATTTTTCAAATTTTAATCATGTTACTAAATGTAAAAAAAAAAAAAAAAAAAAAAAAGATTAAATCACAGTAGAAAATACAGAGCATAGTTCAATTCAGCATTTACTTGACATGTACTTGATAAACTAATATAGCTAATATGGAAAATAAGAGAAAAAAAGCCTCTTTAGAAAAAAAAATCACTTATACAAAAATATGCTTTCAGATCAACAAAGTTCATTTTCTAGAGCTGAACAAAAAAACCCAGGCCCAAAACTTGGGCCAAGTCCAAAAAGTTTGAAGGGTTGTGCTATCTTTGATATTCTCAGACTAAGTATGACACACAACACTGCTTTCTGTAACTGCCTCTCCCTCCAGTGGGCTGCCAAGCTAGACACAGATGGGCCCACCAAACTCAATATTCCTAGAGGGTAAGATGTTGAGAGCATATCACCTTGAGAGTCAGAAACAGAGAAAAGAGACAGCCTACTTCCAGTCTGTACAAGGCCTAGCAGTGTTTACTAGGAAGTCCCCTGGATCCTGGCAATAGATTCTCCCCTCTTCTATTAACTTCTTACTTGAATTAGCGTAAGCAGAATTTTGTTCTTGCAATCAGTTGATTCCTGATTAAGACAGAGTGACTGGCAAACTATGAATAGTTTCATTTGTCAGTATCACAAGAATGAGAACTACAAGAGCAACATAAATATGTAAGGATCTATTATCTTAGAAGTTCTCATTTTACTCAAGTTGAAAATTACACCTCCTTCTACTATTATCATTTTAGGTCATGTAGAAATTAAAACTTAAAGTCAGAGAAAATATATACAGGTGGCTTGTCTTTTCTGAAGATTCTGAGGTATATGCTTTTCAAAGGGAATCATAATAATTTTCACTGTAGAGAATCAAATAAAGCAGTGGTGTGTTGAGATATTTTATTTAATTTAATATATATTTACCTAGTTCATATTACATCCAAAGTCCGGAGCTAGACATCATGGGGAATACAAATATTGATGACAAACATAGCTCTTTCTCTCAAAAAGATTTAATTTAATCAAAAAGATTATAGAGTGATAAATTAGCTACACAAATGCAATTATACTGAAAAATGTTAAAACTGAATAGGATATTATCTAAAATGGTAACAACTCACCCTATAGAGTTTCAAGACTTATTCAAACACAAGGGAAAAATAATGCGCATACTGTAAATCCTAAGCTACTAGGGGAGTAATGATTACAAGAGCATAAAAACAAAATAATAAAAATAAATAACAGAGATATTAGGTATTTATGTGCATACCAACAGAAAGAGGTATGGTATGCTCACAAATGCACTTTATATTTTGTATGAAACAAGAGAAAACCAGTCCTGCTTGTCTCTACAGCTGAAGTCCTATTTCCATAGTTCTATGGTGACACCAGGGTACAGCTAAGGAAAGGTTTCTTAGATGGTGTTTAGCCTGAATGGGTACAGCAAAAAGTCGGGAATTGTTAGATAATATGACTGGGGTTAGGGGACCGCAAACTGAGAGTAAAAAATCAACGGGTGATCATTAGTGATGCAGAAGCCAGATTGGTAAACAAATCTGAGACTAAATTTAGACATTAGGTCTTCATGCCTGCTACTTTTAATATATGGACATAAGAAACGATGCTGAATCTGCCTTTCAATTTAATAAAACAAAGCAAAACAAAATAATATCAGCTACCATTTATTGAACCCCTATGAGCATTATGGTCTAGAGATTAAGAGCAGGAGCTCTGGTGCTAGGACTTTACTATCTACTTTAGGTAAGCTACTTCACTTTCCTCATCTGTAGAATGGGGATAACAATATTACCTGAGATGGTTATTGTGAAGATTAATCAGTACACGCAAAGCATTTAGTATTTCGCATGGAGGAAGCATTTAATTTTAGCTGCTGTTATTATTATTTCTTCTACTACATGGCCCACAGTACAAGACACTTTACAGATATCACCACTAAATACCCCAACAACCTTTCAGAGTACATATATTATTGTTCGCATTTTACAGAAGAAGCTGAAGTTACAGTAAGTAAAACTCAACTATTAATGATAGGCACAACTAAGTTTCAAACATGAGTCGAACTTCCACGTCCATCCCCTTTCCCTTACATTGCATTGGCTCTCTAAAGCTTTGTAACAATAATTTTAAAGTTTTAAATTTATTTAAGTCATTACATGCCATTTTTTAATAACTCCAGCTCATGACTCTGACATGTAATTCCTTCCTCTCCCACACATCCCACACCCAGTCATTCCTTAGTTCTATCAATTTCTGCACTGAAGTCTCAAGCTTTCTTTGATTCTCACAGGAGCCACCTAGTCAAGAGCCTTTTTGTCACTTTCCAAAACTACCATCTTAACATCAAAATGTGTTTCTACCCATCTGTACATGCCCTCCAGAGTAGCTTCCCCAAAATGTCATCTTGGACTTGTTGCATAGTCAGGGTGACTATAACTCCCAGTTTGCTGGGGACAGTCTTAGCAAAGTTATTTCAGTGTAATTAACAGTGCTTCCTCTCACTCTCAAAAGGGTCCTGATTTAGGTTAAATTAAATGGTCACTCTGTGCTTGTGGATGGAGAGCCACTGGAGGTTTGTGAGCTAAGAAATAATACAATCAAACTCCTAGGCCAGTATTCCACATTCCACTCTTAGCTACCTTTCCAAGTTTAATACATATTACTTCCCTACTTGTAGCTTTCCCCAGGCCAAAGTAAACTGCTTGCCATTCACCACTGGTGACCTGGACTTTACTACCTTAAAACCTCTGCTCATTATCTTTCCCAGCATCAGAATGTTCTCCCACTATCTCTGCCTAAAGTCTCCTTGCCTCCAGCACCAGCCAAATGCTATGAAAGAAATCAATTCTCACTTGAGGGACAGATATAGATGGAAGAACCAAAAGAACCCAGGAAGGGTAAAAGAACTAGAAGAGAGAGGCAAGGAAAGAAGTTAGCCACATTAAACGCAGAGATGTCACAGCTAGCTTTGGTGACAAGGAGACAACAGTTGACAGCATGAGTAGCCTGCAGTGGAGTGGTAGTACAGGAGAGCCTATGGCCGGTACTTAAAGCACAGCAGAGCTATGTGACCTTGAACAAGTTAAAATCTCTCAGGGTGTTTTAAGAGCAAATGAGATACAATGCACAAAGTAAGTATCGATATTTAAAACATGGCTTCTGTCATTATTGAGAAGAGAATGGGACAGGAGGTTAACAGTTGGAGGCAGTGAGGAAATTCTTCTTTCAAAAAGTTTGAAATGGGATGAGGGAAATGAGATTTTCTTCTTAGGGAAGGGTGAGGCTTGAGAATGTTGATAAATTGAAAGGAAGGAGCTAGTGGCAAGGAAGAGGTTAAGGATGAGAAAGAGAAGGAATTAACCAAAAGGGTCAAAGTCTCAAGAGGAGCCTGGGCAGAGAGCACACTCTTTCTCTAAGATGAAGGAAGGAAGGCCAGGAAAGATGAAGAAGGGGTGTAACTACTGAGCCCACGAGCCACAACTACTGAAGCCTGCACGCCTGGATCCCGTGCTCCGCAACAAGAGAAGCCACCGCAATGAGAAGCCCGCGCACCGCAACAAAGAGTAGCCCCCACTCACCACAACTAGAGAAAGCCCGCACGCAGCAACAAAGACCCAACGCAGCCAAAAATAAATAAATAAAAAATAAATTAATTTTAAAAAATAAAAATAAAAAGAGCCAGTTGCTAGGGTTGAAAAACATTCACAGCAGTACCAATCTGTACTGATTTCTATCCCTCACCCCCCAACCCCAAGCAATGCGCAGCTTTAGAGAACAAGGAGCGAATGGGGTTTAGGGACTTCCAGAACAGCAAATGAAAAAAAGACAGGGGAGCAGGAATTTGACAGTACTAGCAACAGAGACTGAAGTAATCTGATCAGAGGTTCAGGCTGAGTGGATAAGGTATAAACGCAGATAGCGCATGGAATGGGGTGGGGATCAAAGGCAGGCTCCTCACAGAATAGAAATGGAAGAATAGGGGAAGAGTCTTTAGCTAAATAGCAGGTGTGGACGTAGTAAAAGGGTGCGAGAAGTGAAAGGTGGGTCAGAATTGTGCCTGCACGGTGGAGGAAAATGTGGGGTTCAGAATTCAAGAAACGTTTGGGTCTGGGTGGTGGCCAGCTCCAAGGCCTGGCTCTGGCATGGGCAGCTGAAGAGAATTAGAGGTGAAGGATTCGGGAAGCTGGGCTATTCCACACTGACAGGCAGTGGAATCATCTATAAGATTGGAGGGCAGCATTTTAGAAAGCAAGACTGTGAATCAAGTGGCAAAATCCTTACTGAAGATGACTGTTGGTAGGTGAGAGCCACGAGGACTCAGGGAGGGTAAAGTGGGTAAGCCATGCAGGTAAATGGATATTTTGCATAAGGATGGTACCAATTTGCTTTTGTATAATTTGTCCCAAGATAACTAATTTAATAACATATATGGGGAAACTCTTCTTTAGAAATTAATGAGATATTTACATTTCTATAAAGTCACGGTTTCTGAGATCCTTAAACAGAAACTCCTTAAGCTAGGAGTCATTAGTTATTTTAAAGTAGAAGGAGTGAAGTAAGTCAGAAAGAGAGAAACAAATACTGTACGCTAACACATATACATGGAATCTAAAAAAAATTTTTTAAAAAGTTCTGATGAACCTAGGGGCAGGACAGGAATAAAGACGCCAACATAGAGAATGGACTTGAGGACGGTGCAGGGGGTGGGGTAAGCTGGGACAAAGTGAGAGAGTGGTATGGACATATATACACTACCAAATGTAAAACCCATAGCTAGTGGGAAGCAGCTGCATAGCACAGGGAGATCAGCTTGGTGCTTTGTGTCCACCTAGAGGGGTGGGATAGGGAGGGTGGGAGGGAGATGCAAGAGGGAGGAGATATGGGGATATATGTATATGTATAGCTGATTCACTTTGTTATACAGCAGAGACTAACACACCATTGCAAAGCAATTATACTCCAATAAAGATGTTAAAAAAAATAAAATAAGGTAAAAATGTCAACTAAGAATAAAAGTTACTTAGCCACAAACAGATACCTGAGCCCTGAGAGCAGGTTACACAACACCATGAACACACTATTAAGACATGTGAAAAGCAAAGGTCAAGAACAAGGAAACATATACACGTCAGCAGATTTATTTATTGCATGAACACCAAACAGGAAAAGTCGCTAAACAGATTAGAAAAGTGATCTACTCAAGTAACATGAAAATCAGTGCAAAGGGTGTAATGGAACAGAAATTCTCAGATTACAAATAACTTCTGAAAGCCTTGCCCCCCATTAAACTCATAAGGACAATTCCATTTATATGAAATGTCCAGAATAGGCAAGTCTTCAGAGTAAATAGACTAGTGGCTGTCAGACTGGGGGTAAGGTGAAATGGGGAGTGGCTGCTAATAAGTACTGGGTTTCTTTTGGGGGTGATGAAAATGTTCTGGAGTTACTGGTTATGGTTGCACAACATGATGAACTAAAAAAACACTGAATTGTACACTTATAACGGTAAGAAGTGTATGTACAAGTACCCTATGGTATGTACTCTCTCTCAATAAAGTTATTATTAAAAAATAAAGAAAATTAATGTTGAAAATTTACATGGAGTTTTAATATTTATAACTAATATAAGTAATTTAGCAAAATCATTTAGGTATGAACTTTAAAAAATATACATAAGGGAAAAAATACACATAAGATAACAAGATGTAAATACTCCAAAAAGTAGTGCTGGTAGAAAATAAAAAATATTCTAAGGAGGTAAATCCTATTCAGAATAGAATTCTAGAATCAATACATTAATAACTTTGGGAAGCAAAGCATGGTAGAGCTGTGATAAAATGGATGGAGTGCCTCTCCTAGAATTTAAAAAATCTAAACTGAATGTGCATCTTTTTTGGCCGTGCCATGTGGCAAGGGGAACTTCCCCCACCAGGGATGGAAGCTGTGCCCCCTGCAGTGGAAGCTCGGAGTCTTAACCACTGGACCACCAGGTAAGTCCTGAATGTGCATCTTTCGAAATACCATAATTTCATTCTGGGAAAGCCAATCTTTCTGAGTGCCAGTTTGCTTCTCCATATAAGGGAAATACCATCTGCCTCACAGAATGTTAAGAATGATTAAATATGATAATGTACATGAAAACACTTTGAATACTACCCCATATAAGGTGGTATTAATTCTTTCAAACTAAATTAATTAAAATTCAAAGCACAGAACTTTAAATGCCAATTTTCAAGTTAACTTCAATATTAACAACTATTAATATGAAAAAGTTTTTTTTCATAATGTTCTGATTTTACTTTAAATATTAATAGCACCATCACTGTCACCAGAAAAGGCATTAGAAGTGTTTCCTTCAAATCCAGCTAAGGAAATTTCACTAGGAGAGATTAATCACAATTTTCTACACAATTTTGTCAGGCTTATGATTAAAATATGTACAAATTCCGCAAGATCAGTATATTATCTGTAAACTAATTTAGGAACTATACACACCTCTCTCTCAGATTCAAACAGTACTAGAAATACAAAAGCCAAACTCTGCTTGACCATGTTTTGTAGAATTTCAGCAAGGCCCTATGCCTTTCAGTCGTCCCTTGGTGTCCTAGAGGATTGGTTCCAGGCCCCTACACCCCATCCTCAAGTCCCTTATATAAAATGTCATAGTATTTACATATAATCCACGCACATCCTCTAGTATACTTTAAATGATCTCTCAATTACTTATAATATCTAATACAATGTAAATAATAAGCGAATAGTTGTAAATACAATGTAAATGCCATGTAAATAGTTGCCAGCACTTGGCAAATTCAAGTTTTGCTTTTTCAAACTTTCTGGAATTTTTTCCCCCAAATATTTTCCATCCGTGGTTGAATCCTTAGAGTGGAACCCGTGGATATGGAGGGCCAACTCTGCTAAAAGTATGGACAGTGACAATGTTGAATGTTTTAAAACAATGTTACTTTATAAATACTCACCCCTAAAATTGTTAAATTTTCTTTCTACAACCTTTATTGAAACGGTGATGCAAATAAAAAAACTCTAGAAAACATTTTAGGATTTAATGTATAGCAATTATAATAATGGAACTAAAAACTAAACCTTTTAGTTCGTGTAATGAACAAAAAGTACATAATCAATTTTCCTTTAAGGGAAAGTGATGCTTGATTGAAATAAGGTTAAATCTATGACAAATATAAATAGGATTTTTTAAGAGGAAAGGAAAAAAAACTCTATATTAAAAAAGTTGTGCACCTAAGTACTGAACTTGCCTATAATGAATTAAGAAAAAAAAAAAACCTGACATAAGCAATGACAAATTTCAATCATAAAATACTTTTAACTTCAAATTGCTTAAAAGCTCTAAGTACTGAACTTGCCTATAATGAATTAAGAAAAAAAAAAAACCTGACATAAGCAATGACAAATTCAATCATTAAAATACTTTTAACTCAAATTGCTCTAAAAGCTATATACAAGTAAGAGAAATTTTTCAATACCATGATTTGAAAATTATTTGCTTAGTAATGTTTTGCAGAAAAATAATTTAAATGAGTTTCAGCCAAGTGTACTTAAAGAAGAGGGTGGAGAAATAATGAATCATTACTACAGAATTCTGATTTATAAGCTTCAAATGATGTGGCAGTGATTTTCATTTCTGATAGCCCACTCTTTGGTCTCAATTCTTGCTTGAAGTGCAAGGCAAAGGAAGGTTAAAATGTACCCTATTTAAACTGCTAGTCTGCATAATTAATGACAATGCTTCTTTAATATTTCTAAAATGAAGGCAACACCTTCCTCTTCTGCAAACTCAGAAAACACCAATGAACCATCCTAAAGTTTTTAAAGTTCAAAATATTTTGGTGACGAACGCAAGCCCACGAAAACAACGTTTGATATACACATTGCTTTGAAATATCAGCACCACTAATTATTGATAAAATGTAAACCTTCCTGTATTCCTCATGTGTAAAATAGAGATGATACTACTATTTCCTCATTGGATTGCTGTGTGCATAGCTAGCGCCTTACACATAGTAGAAAACAAATGTTCCTTTCCTTCTTTCATTTGCTTCATTTAGACTTACTCTAATTCGTATTCTAACACTTAACACAGGACATTTTTCAGTGTGAGACACACTGGTAGTATAGATCTCGATATATCAATAAAAACGTGCAACTAGTATTAGGTTTAGTTTTTCAAATTAAAAGGATTTCTTCACCTCATTTTGCCCCATGTACCTAACACCTTAAATTCCTGACGAGTTTGGGTTTTTTGGTCAACAATGTCAGAGTTTTCGCTGTTGTCAAAATCAATTTCTATCTTGTTGGAAACTCTTGAAATAATCCCTAAATCGTTGCAGTTTTCCCCCAACAGTGTATCTTTTTCCCACTCAACTGGGACTTGGGCTATGGGAAGACGTTAACCACTAGAGGGAAAGGAAGTTCGATTTGTCCCCACACTAAGTGGGAGAGCTGAGAACAACACGCCGCGTCACAGCCTCTTGAGCTGTCAATGATCCCCGCCGCCTTCACCTTACTCGGTGAGGAAACTGAGGCCGAGGGGAAGGAAGGGCTTGCCTGCAGTTCAGAGTCATCTCGTTCATTCCTGAAATAACCCACCGTTTGACAGCAGCGGTGTCCTATCCGGATGACCGTCAGAGAGGCCCCGCGAAGCACGAGAGGAGCCCGTCCTCTTTCCCGCCTCCAGATTCCAGGGCAGAAAACAGGAACCCCTTCCTCGCCCGGCTACAGGCAGGGGCATTGGGTGGGCCCTGGCCCGAAAGGCGCTCCTTCCCTGGGGCCCACAGCTGCCGCCCGCCGGTTCTCCAGGTAGGAGAGGCCGCCACTTACCTGCGATTGGAGAGAACACAATTGCTTGCTTGGCGTCGACCCTACTCACTCCGACACCGAACAGCAAAGCGCGATGGCTGCCGCGGCCCTAGTCTGCGCTAGCTCCTTCCGGGCCGGTGGTTGCTTCTCTCCCGAAGGTTCGCAGGAGAGCAGCGCCGCGCGCCTCCAGTTCCGCCTCCTGGCGGTTCCGCGGCCAGTCCCACCGCTGAACGCTCCCAGAGCTGGGGCCTGCTCCCCATACACGCCTGAAGGGGCTTGCAGGGGCTGCGGGCCTAGGCAAAGAAGGTAACACCGGTTCCTAGCTTGGGGAGATTATACGTGACATGCTTTTCTGAAAAAATACATTTTCAAAGTGCACCTGTTTCTTGAGTTCAACAAGTAATTTACAAAATGTAACTATGAGCTTTAAACAAGACTGTCTTGACCCCGGCCGTTCTTTGCTCATGGATGTTACTTTTCTTAAATGTATTCAAATGGGAATACTTGGGTGCCTTGAATGAAAGTGTGATGATAGCGCTTCCAAGATTGCCCTTAAGCCTAGGATTCTAGGTGATGCGGACAGAACAAGGAGGTGTTTGGGGACTGAAGCAGAGTTATTCGATAGATTCCCAACAAAGCCTGTAACTGACTCAGCTGGATCTCCCCCTCTTTCGTTCCAGCCTCAGGAAATGCCTTACTCCGTTGGTCCTCCCTTCGCACTTGTCACTCTTTCTGCCAGAACTGCTTCCCCAGATCTCTCCTCTCCACCCAGCTAACTCCTACACACTCTTCAGGTCTCAGCTCTCATCAAAGCCTCCCTCTCAGACTTGGTTAAGCCCTCTATTTCAGGTTTCCCCAGAAATTGTACAATTTACCTTATCATTGAAGTTATCTTGCTTATAATTTTACAATTAAACATGTATGATTATTTATCTATAGCCTCCCCCAACAGGCATTCTAGAAACTTCCTTAGGTCAAGAACCATATCTGCCTTTCCCCTCTTGAACCCGTTTTCAGTGCTTGGCATACAATAGGTGCTTAATACATATGAGCAAGTGATTCATTCATAATATGAAGGACTCCTAGGTACATTTTTGTCCTCAAGGGGTTAAAGAATTTCCCTGGAGTCCATTGGTCTGAGCTGGAGGAGCCTGCTGTTCCAGTCTGGGTTCACCTCTATTCTCCTTTCCACTCACCTAGTCTTAAATTCAGTTTGGTTTAATAAATACTTTTAAGTAGCTTGAGGCACTTCACCAGACTCCTCAAGATTACTCCACAGCTCTTTTCCTGGATTGCCTTTCTTTCCTGATATCCCTGGCATTTTACTGAGCCTTTAGATAGAAATCTAAATTATGATTCCTGCTGACTTCAGCAACAGATTGTAAATCAACTAGGAATGGGGGAATGACAATAAGCAAAACAGTCTCCTCCAGGGCCTTTCGGTTTGGCAGGGAGATGTGTTCCTTCACAACTAACTATAAAAGAAGGTAGGAGGAGAGAAAGGATAGCAAAGTACAAACTTATGGTAGGGGTGAGGAAGTGGAGAGGCAGGAGATATCAGTGTTTGAGGAGAGTCTAAAGGATACATTAGATATTTACCCCCAATCTTTCTGAAGGTTGTTATTGTTATAAAAGTAATACTTAGTCATGGTTAAAAAGTTTGGAAAATCCAGAAAAACGTAATGGAAACAAAAATCACCCTCTGTCACACCTCACAGATATAACCAGTTTTATAAGATTATAATCATACTATGAACAGTTTTGTAAAACATTTAAAATTAAAAACATTCCCATGTAATTAAGTATTCTTCTAAATCATGAATTTTAATGGCTACATTTTTATTTATTTATTTATTTTTGGCTGCGTTGGGTCTTCATTGCTGCACACGGACTTTCTTTAGTTGAGGCGAGTGGGGGCTACTCTTCACTGTGGCGCACAGGCTTCTCATTGCCGTGGCTTCTCTTGTTGCGGAGCACGGGCTCTAGGCACCCGGGCTTCAGTAGTTGTGGCTCGCAGGCTCCAGAACGCAGGCTCAGTAGTTGTGGCGCACGGGCCCAGTTGCTCCACAGTGCTCCACAGCATGTGGGATCTTCCTGGACCAGGGCTCAAACCCATGTCCCCTGCACCAGCAGGCAGATTCTTAACCACTGTGCCACCAGGAAAGCCCAGTGGCTGCATTTTTAATAGAGTATAATCGTTAAGAGTACAACCCCTAGCTATAGACTATGGTTCTAACATTATTAGCCACTTAAAGTTTCAGTTCCTGTATATGTAAAATGGGGATTAATATCCAGCAGGGATAATATATCATAATGAGAGAATAACATTCAGAAAGGAATAGAGATGGGAAAAGCATCAGGCAAGTATTATGGTTTGACTAAATAGCTTTCGACTGGACTACCAGGGGCCTTGACTCCCAAACTGTAGAGCCTTTCAGAGGTTCTGAGCAGAGCAGGAACATGGTCAGTCATATTTTTGAAAGTTTGCTCTGGCAGCAGTGCATGGGTTGTATTGGAACAGGTCAGGACTGAAAGCTGAGATCAGTAATAAGACAGCTGCAATCACAGAGGTGAGAGGTAACGTGGGGCGGTGCTGGGTCAGTGGGAACAAAGAAATAGGGAGTCAGCCATGTTTGATTACATGTTGGTAGCAAAAGTAAAGGAAATACCAAAGTTCAAAGTTTTAACTTGGATTAGTGAGTCTACTTCTCTCTCCACTACAACCACCTTACTGCAGGCCACCATCATCTGTGGCCTGGGTTACTGCAACAACTCTACTTTCCCCACCAGTCAATTACCCTCACAGCTGTTGGACTGATTTTTTTTTTTTTTTTTTTTTTTTTTTTTTTCCCCGTAAGCGGGCCTCTCAGTGTTGTGGCCTCTCCCGTTGCGGAGCACAGGCTCCGG
>NC_041221.1:131265702-131302476 GCF_002837175.3 Physeter macrocephalus
AGCCGCTCCGCGGCATGTGGGATCTTCCCGGACCGGGGCACGAACCCGTGTCCCCTGCATCGACAGGCGGACTCTCAACCACTGCGCCGCCAGGGAAGCCCTGATTTTTTTTTTTAATGGATTCACATCTTAAAGCATGAATGAGATCAAATTACTCCGCTGTTTACAATTCTTCAATTGCTTCCCAAAGTCCATAAACTCTTTACAATGCCTTATAAGGAAGGCTCTTGCTGCTCTGCCTCCTGTATTTCTCGAATTTCACCTTGTGCCATTCTGTCTTGTTCACCACAGCAAGCTCATTCCTGCCTCTGGGCTTTTGTAGATGCTGTTCCCTTTGCCCAGTGTCCTTCTTCTCCCCACCTTCTCCCTTTGTATGGCTAGCTTCCTTGTCCTTTAGATCACAGCTTAAATGTTACCTCATGTCCTAACCCTCCTATCCAAATCAGATCCCTGCTTCCTATTCTCTATCTCACTACCAATACCTCAACAGCACTTATCAAATTCAAAATTTATAAAGATATATTTATTTACATTTTTATTGCATTTCCTCCACTGTAAACTCCACAGAAGGAAGAGATCCTATCTATCCTGTTCTGTTTTTGCTTGGTGCCTGACATATGGAAGGCATTTAATCAATATTTGTTGAATGAATGAATAAATCAATGAAAGAGCTGATGAGTAGAAAGTACGATGAAAAGATAGGTTTAAAGGGGAATTTATATCTCAGATCTCTGATACCATGGTGCCAGGGTGTGTGTAGATGGGGCAGGGACAGAGCGATATCTTTAGAGTTAGAAAAGGAAAAAGAGTTAGCATTTGATATTGTACCTCCAGTGCTACTCAGGGGAGATAGGGTCTGACCAGAGGCTGACACTATTTCAACTACACTACCAGGTCAGTATCAGATGGGATACAATACAGCGTAATAGTTAAGAATAAAAGAATTAGAGAACAACATAGTTTAGAAACAAGTGCTAGTGGTGTGGTTTGGGCTACAGTTGCAATATGAACTTACAGTAGTGAATTAGTGAGGCTCAAAATATTCAGAATAGAAGATTGGAAGAGATGACGCTTTAAATTTATCCATTCAGAAATGTTTGTTGAATACCTGTCAAGTGTGAGGCCCCAAGCCAAGTGCTGAGAATACAGAGGTAAATAGGACACTTGCCCTGGTCTCTACTTTCTTACAGTCTAAATAAGGAGACAGACATGAAATCAAAACGATTACCTTGGGCTTCCCTGGTGGCGCAGTGGTTAAGAATCCGCCTGCCAATGGAGTGCATACGGGTTTGAGCCCTGGTCCGGGAAGATCCCACATCCCGCGGAGCAACTAAGTCCATGCGCCACAACTACTGAGCCTGCACTCTAGAGCCCGTGAGCCACAACTATTAAAGCCCGCGTGCCTAGAGCCCGCGCTCCGCAACAAGAGAAGCCACCACAATGAGAAGCCCACGCACTGCAATGAAGAGTAGCCCCCGCTCGCCGCAACTAGAGAAAGCCCACGCACAGCAACAAAGACCCAATGCAGCCAAACATAACTAAATAAAATAAACTTATATAAAAAAAGGTTACCTTAGAATTGTCACGATATGTATAGAATTTTATTCCACTGAAGAAAGATAAACATAAACACAAGTATATAACAATGATGAGAAGTGCTATGAAGAAAAAAAAGCAGGGTAAGAGGGATAGAAAGTGAGCACGGAGGGTATGTTGTTGTATAGGGTGCTCAGATAAGGTATCATTTGACTAAAGAAGGGGTGAGAGATTGAGCTAGATGGGTGTCTTGAGGAAGAGCATCCCGGGTTATGGAAATAAGTATTAAGGCCGACTTGTGCTTGGGTAGCTAGAGAGATAGCACGTGCTGAGTGAGAGGGAGTGTAGAAGATGAAGAGGAGAGAGAAATAGCAATGTCAAGTCATCTGAGGCCTTGTAGGCTATGAGTAGGACTTTGGATTTTACTCAGAATGAGATGAGAAAAGCCATGCAGAGAAACTTTAACTTGATGGAGCAGGCAAAGGGAGCAATTACAGGTTTAGGGGTATAGGAAAATAAAAATGGAGTCAGTACTTAGGAGCTCAATTCAGCAGGAAGGATGGATGGGAGAGATTGAAACCAGTAAGACCATCCCAATAGCTCAGGTGCAAGATGATGATAACTAACCAGAGTGGGCAGTGAGCACTACAAAAAGATGAAAAGTTTTCAAAGAAAGCAATGGGATTTACTGGCTTGGTGTGGGATGACTGTACTTGTAATGTACCTTCAGAGCTACTGACTTCAGATACAGGCAGATGTCCTGTGAGAGGCAAATGAGGCCAGAGGAACTGTTCCTAAAGTGGAGCCACAAGAGAGTTTCAGAACAAACCTGCTGTTTGTAATTGAAACTAGTTCTTTGTTTGTTTGAAATAGAAATAGAAAAAAAAAAAACCCAAAAAACTAGAAGACCTAAAATAATTTCCCTTATCCTGAAAAGTAAACAGGATTGATCCTGCTTATCAGCTGACAATTCAATAGTCATGAGCAGGCAGGCAAAGTGGACTTAGGCTGGTGTGAGCCTAAGTCCACTTCTGCGAATCAGCAAATTTTATTAGGAACCCTCTTTTGGGTCTAAATAAGTAATCAAATTTAATGAAATATTCTTTGTACAGTGTTGTCTCCTTACTCAAACACTTTTGTGTCACTTATTTTGTTGTATATAATTTTCTTAAATAGGGTTGAAGCCTCTGAAAATAATGTGCAGAAAATGTGATACATTGATAAAAATATGAAGGGGCATATGCAGTAGAAGGGTCCTGTTGTTCTGAAAATCAAGGATAAGAAAGTAGAATATATTACTGACATTAGCTTAGAAAAGTGTATGGTAGTGTATGGTAGATATAAATAATTGACCAAAGAAATATCGATACTCTTAACAACTGGTAAAAGCACTAATAATTTTTCCATAAAATTTATGTGGCCAACTTAAAGAAGCCAGAGAAGGATTTGGTAATGTGTGGATAATATTTAATAGGAAAAGCACTTAACTGTTTAAATATGTTGTCTCACCTCAGTTATTTACACTTACCTTCCAACTATTCCTCAGGGTGTGCAGATGACAAATAATGCATTTTTCCTCAATATTTTAAAGCTGACTACATTGAAAATGTAAAAAACACTTGAAAGACTTAACCATTAATTTTGTTTCTTGTTTTTGTTTTTTGGAGTGGGGGTGATAATAGTAACAGGGATACTTAGGGGTGGAACACATTTTAGAAGAAGCACTGTTTACTTATTAGCAAATTATTTATGTTTATTTAACCTGATGTAACCAGAGGTTATTTACTTTTTAAAATGGCTAATTCTTCTTCATCAGTATTTTTTTTTCTCAATACAGATATTGCTTAAACAGAACAAAGTCCAGAGAAACCTTGATTTAACCAAATCAAATTCCTGTGCCAAGGTCAACAAACCAAGATCATTTAGAAG
Organism: Physeter macrocephalus; assembly: GCF_002837175.3. Classification (NCBI taxonomy): domain Eukaryota; kingdom Metazoa; phylum Chordata; class Mammalia; order Artiodactyla; family Physeteridae; genus Physeter; species Physeter macrocephalus. The sequence goes on from NC_041221.1 coordinate 131,269,168, forward strand.
TTGAATTGAAAAAAAAAAGAATTCAACTGAAGCAAGTTTGGGACCAGGCCTAAGGATTTGCTCTTTTGAAGAGCGACGCTGACTTTCTGTCTGACCTCAGGGAGGTTCAGTTTCTGAGGTCTATTTTCTCTTTAAACCATTAAGAGGCTTGTGTTTGTGTATCTCTTCAAGTGTTTTTGGGATACGTGATTTGGGATTTGGTTATAGGGGCTCTAGGCTGAAAACACTTTGACCAAAAGTATCATCTTCATCCTAAAGAAGTCCTGTATATTGTACAAAGGAGTTTAATTTTTCAATTTCATACACAGCAAACACATTTTTACACATCTGAGGCAAATGATAAAAAAAGGATAAAAGTTAACATTTAGTTTTTTGAATTCTTACTGTTTTGTTTTTCAGGCATCACACAGCAGTTTAGTTCTTACTCTTTTTGTATGTAATATAACATTTTATAATAGGCATTTGATATTAAATGAATTAAGTAAGATGTATTTCACCCTTCGCCGGTTTTGAAACCGTTGGCATGACATTTTAATGAACAGTACAAATCTGCAGTCTAAAGAAGAGCTTTATCATCAGCTCAGAACAGGAAATCCTAAGTATAATGAAGGTGGCTAAGATGACTACTGAGATCATTAATTATGTTGTCTAATCACTCCAGTTTCTACCTCCCTTTGGCCTCAAAAGTAAAAAAAAAAATCTTCTACTTGCAAGAAAAAAAAATTCTCCTTGACTAGAAAGGAAGTTTGAATGTTGTACCTTACTGCAAACTCTTAGAAGAGGAAATAAAACTGCCATTTAAATATGTTGTTAATGAACTTTGGTGTGACTATGCTATATGAATCGGCGAGTTTCAAAATTAAAATTACTTCTGAATCCTCTGGTCAAAAAGCAAAGGCCTCCTCTTCGATTTGATTACTCTGAACACATGTACATAATTAACCACTCCTTTTTAAAAAATCCCTTACAATTTACACCTGGAATATGATGATGATGAAATGTGAAATGAAATACTGCAACGAACATTAATCGGCTCAGCTACTCGGCATAGTCTCAGCAGAGGACGATGACGTCTGTCCTCTCAGGTAATCTTCACAAAAACTCGAGGAGAGGAACTGTCATTCCCACCCCACGAAAGCTTCCTCTGAAACCCTGACTGCCCTCAGATCCCGGCCGTGCCGGCTAGATGACGTTCATCACGGCGGGGATTTCCGTATCGGTGACACACGCCACTTCCGGCTGACGGTGAGAGTGACGTGGCAGGAGAGGCCGAGCTCCGTCCTTTGGGCCGGGACACCCGGAGCTGTCAGGTGGCTTCAGGGCAGCCCTGCGGGCAAAGAGGCGCTCACCTATACCGGCGGCAGCAGCAAGGCCGGAGCCGGAAGTGCCACGTGTCCCGATTGCGCCTGCGCGGCCGGGGGCTGACAGGCAGTTCCGGCCGGGGCCTCCCTCCGTCTCTCTCCGCTTGGCTGCTGCCTATCAGCCCGGCGTTCTCGGCCCCACCGGCCCGACTTCCAAGCCTCAGCCCCCGGACCAGGCAGTCACCGCCGGCGGGCTAGGGAGAATGCGGCGCCATGCCTAGGGCTTCCTGCGCCGCCCTCTCTCTATCCCGCCTTCAGTCCTAAGTCGTTAGCCCCCTCCCTCCGCTTCCAGCAGTCGTCTTTCAACTCTCGGCTTGGCGCTGCCGCAGACGCCAACCAGCCCCTTCCAACCCCGGTAAACATCGTCGTCATGTCCCAGCCCGGGATACCGGCCTCTGGCGGCGCCTCCATCGGCCTCCAGGCCCAGAACGGGGCCGCCCGGGCCTCGGGGTCTCCCTACACCAACGGTAAGTGCCGCCCGGGGGTGGGAGGTGGGGACGGCAAAGTTTGGGCCCCGGCTCGAGCTGACCTTTGGTTGCTGCCGCCGTCTGAGGGGAGGGTGACTTCCCTGCCCGGGTCAGGAACGGCTGGAGGTGGGAGGCTGAGCCACGGACACCACGGCTCGTCTTTGTTTTTAATATTTATTTATTTATTCTTTCGTTCAGCACACAGTCGCTGAGCGCTTGCTGTATGTAACATCCTGGGTATACATGGGTGAAGAATACAGATTCGGTCCGTACCTCAAAACTGGCATACAAGGCTCATAGTGTCTGTTTATGCCTTTCCCCTCCTCGCCCCTTCACCCATGTCTTCCAGAGAGCAGGGTTTGGGGTCTGATTCATTTCGGTCCCGTCGGGCCTGCAGTGATGTGAGGGTCGTACTCAGTGTGAATTTGAGGAGACGAATGGATGATTGTGCTTTGGCGAGACCTCCTTAGGGCCTGCTTCATCTCTCCCTGAACCTTCCCCGAATTGTACTTAGGCCCCCTCGTTCAGTTTCTCAGCTTTAGAAGGGGAGGATCTCCTGTTTGATTTCCAGAGGTCTTTACATCGCTTGGAAGGTGGTTGGACACAAGTCTCTGAACCTCTGACCAGAGTGTACATGTGGCACTATAATTTGTCATTTGGTGTGAGGGTGTCTTCTAATTTTATACACCTTCTAGGATTCTTTAAATTGTCGTGTGTTGTGATTTGCTAAGTTTATTATAATCGTTATAATAAAGACAGATTTTCTGCCAACAGTTTGCGAAGTTACCAATTTACTTATAAATCTTTGGTTCTTGGAAAAACTGGTAGAATAATACTACAATGCTTAAGTTGCCCATTGGAATCTAAGATTGCTGTGAAGTTCGAGAAAATAATGACTAAAATAGCTAATTTACATTGTTTTTAGAGACTACTGTTTTCTTTACAAAGAAGGCTCTAAAACACTTTAAAAAATGTCTATCAGTAGGCAGGTATGTAGGCAGAAGCAAGAATAAGTGGGGGTAAGCACTGAAATGGTGTTAAGTTGAATCAGTTGTTCTTTTTCAAATTTACGGTAACATTATGTAAACTACATTTTATTCTAGGTTCTTTAGTTACATTTTCACCGAGGATGAAATTATTTTAAGACATTTCACTTTAAGGTCGAAACTCTTAAGCAAGATGTCATATGACTGTGGCTTTTTCTTATAATCTACAAATTGCAGTTTTACATGAGCTTTAAATGGCAAATCCTGTAAATATGCTTGTAAACTTATATGTAAGTATATTTTTGAAAATTTTGAAATGTTAAAGCAATTTAGGCAATGTATGTACTGTATTGGAGATGTTGTCACTATGTTGATTTGATCCAGTCCAACAGACATTTGTTGCACACTTAAGTTCTGTCCTTAGGAATGTAAAAGAGAGTAAGAAAAGAGTCCCTGTACACAGGTTGCTCAGAGGCAATTCTGGAGTCAGATAGGGAAGGAAATCATAAGATTGCAAATATGTACCCCTGACTTTTTTTAAAAAAAGATTTATTATTTATTTATTTAATTTATTTTTGGCTGTGTTGGATCTTTGTTGAGGCACGCGGGATCTTTCTTTGCTGTGTGCGGACTCTTCGTTGCGGTGCTCGGGCTTCTTTCTAGTTGTGGCATGCAGTTTCTCTTCTCTAGTTGTGGCACGCAGGCTCCACGGCGTGTGGGCTCTGTAGTTGTGGCATGTGGGTTCCAAAGCGCGTGGGCTCTGTAGTTTGTGGCACACGGGCTCTAGTTGAGGCGCGTGAGCACAGTAGTTGTGGCATGCAAGCTTAGTTGCCCCGCGACATGTGGGATCTTAGTTCCCTGAGCAGGGATCGAACCTGAGTCCCCTGCATTGTAAGGTAGATTCTTTACCACTGGACAACCAGGGAAGTCCCTAGCCCCCACTTTTTAAAAAATAAGTTTCAAGTGTATAACATTATAATTTGACATCTGTATACACTACAAAGTGATCACCACCACAAGTCTAGTTACCATCCATCACCATACACAGTTGACCCTTTCACCCGTTTCATCCATCTCCCCAACCCCCTTCCCCTCTGGTAACCACTAATCTGATCTCTATATTGATGAGTTTTTGTTTTATTTTGTCTGTTCACTTGCTTTGTTTTTTTAGATTCTAAATATGAGTGAAATTATATGGTATTTGTCTTTGTCTGCTTATTTCACTTAGCATAGTACCTTCAAGTTCCATCCACGTTCTTGTAAATGGCAGGATTTCATTCTTTTTATGGATGAGTAATATTCCATTGTGTGTGTGTATATTTATCACATCTTCTTTATCCATTCATCCATTGATGGACACTTAGGTTGTTTCCATATCTTGGCTGTTGTAAATAATGCTTCAGGGAACACAGGGGTACACATATCTGTCTGAATTAGTGTTTTTGTGTCTTATCCACGGCGCCACCAGGGAAGTCCCATGCCTCCCACTTCTAATTAGCTTCCTTATTGACTATTTGAGTCAACTTACCAAGGCAGTTAGAAACTATAGTTTTATTAATAGTATTTTTTGTAATATTATGTAATATTCAACTTTTCCCCTTATAGATTAAGAGTGAGAAGGATATTCTACACCCTCTCTCCCACCCAGATTACCCTGTTATAAAATAATATTAGTTTTCCCTCTAGACTGTAAGTCCTATGAGGACAAGAATATCTGTTTTTGCACATCATCCTCTCTCCAGCAGACTCACACGGTTTCTAGCACATTTAAGGAATTACCAGTTTTATCGAATGAATATCTTAGAATTGGGTATTTTGCAGTTTAGTTCACTAAACACGTATTAACTTGTTCATGATAAGATTTGAGCTCATTTTCAACTTCTTTTTTTTTCTGGTGAAATTTTCTGTAGATTTTTGTACAATAGTATCAGCTAAAACACAGTAGAATATGGGGGAGTTGGTCATCAGTTTAAATGCTAGACTTGTGCTCGTATCTCTCTTTTAGGCGTGACAGAAATGTAAATCTCTTTTAGGTTCACTATGAGGAAAACCATATTTATGATGTATTTTTAATATAGGAAGTCTTTAGTCGTGATCAAAGCATGTTGAGAATAAGATTGGCATGTAGTCTGTAACACTGTTGTGGCTGAGTTCCCTTTAATGTTTTCAGTGGGCACAGTAACTTTGGACTCTCATAAGACTCTTTGCATACCTCTAATAGAACTTACTGCATTGAGCTTCTGGTTAGTCTCTGCTGTTAGACTGGGAACTCCTGAAAGACATAAAATAGTAACAATAAGCACTAACATTTACTGTTTACTTACTGTATGCCCAGTCACTGTGCTAGGGTTGCATTGTATGCATCATTTCATTTAATCCTCACAACAGCCCTATGCTAAGAGATCTGTTAGGTTTACGGACCAGGAAACTGAGATGAGTGGTCAAGCAACTGGTTCAAGGTCACACAGCTAATACGTTGTGGAACCTAGATTTAAACTAGGCAGTCTTATTTAACCACTGTTATTCAGCTTACCTGGTAGTTATGCCTGAATCAAGGATCAGAACCTTCTCTTTGTTTTCTTTATGTAGGTGGGTACATATAATTAAATATTTGCTGATATTATTTGAAATTGCCACCTAGCTTAGTTTCCTTTGGATTGTAATTAATATATGACCTGACCTTCACTTTTGTTAGTATTGAGTCCATTTCTTTGCTGTTTCTGTATCACATTTCATAAATGTCTTGTAGACCCTGAAATTGCTCATACCCCCACTTTGATTCTTAGCATTTGCTCTTCCTCTTTGATTGCTTTCTTAAAGCCCGTATGTCTAGTGACTGACCCACAAGCTGTTTTCATGCAGTAGCATCCATTTGTTGCACTTATAGTTTCAACTGGTTGACTCTTTAAGTGATCAGAATGTATTTTGATGTGCAGCATCTTTTTGCCCTTACCTTACTATTAAATTTATGTGAAAGGGTAGTTCATTCATTGTGTTCTTGTGACTGTTCAGTAGGCTTTCTTGAAGAAACTTGTAAAGTTAACCTTTATTTTGTATTCATTGAGATAGTGTATCAGAAGTATCTTTTAATTTTTACATTCTAGATTTCATGAATAATAATATGTCAATCATTTTTATATGTCACTGGTTTCTAAAGTTCACAAAGTTCATTTTGAAGTATGTGAGAATCACCAGTACATGAAAATTTTACTAATGTAGATTCTGGGATTCCACTGAGTCCTATAGAATAGGAATTTATAAAGGTAGAACCTAGTATCTCTTTGTTTTTGAAGCTGCTGTTTGGGTGATAGAGAAGCAATCACCTGTATCTATTTTAATCTCTCAATTTGTTTCTTTTCTACTGTTTCTAATTTGGCTTCTACTTCTATACATCCACCAAAACTGCCCTTAATAAGGCCACAAATGACTTCTTGGTTATTAAGTACGAAAAATATTTTTCATTCCTATCTTTTCATTGCTCTCTTTTTCCTAAAATGTTGGTGTTCCTCAGAGCTTTCTGACCTGGTTCCCTTCTTTTTTTTCCTTAAAAAAAACAAAGAAAAACAATAAACTCAGTAAACATTTATTATTTCACATAGTTTCTGTGGCTTGCTCTTTTCTTACTCTGTACATACTCCCTGCATGATATTATTAATTGTCATGATAGCAAATATTGTACATATGCCAGTGAGTTCCAAAGTTATATTATAAGCTGAAACCCATCTAGATAGATGTCTTTCTAGTGGACATTTCCACTTGAATCTCTTGGTGACACCCAAAGTATGTTGAAAATAATTCTTCATTCCCTCTTCCCTTTGCTATTCCCTGCCTCCCCCAGTTCTTTTCTCCTCCTTCTGTCCCAGTGAATGGCACTGCCATCTACTGACTTGCACAGGTCAGAACCCTGGGAATCATCCTTGGTTCCTTCCCCACTTCAATTCCACATCAATTCGTATATTCAGTCCCCATATTCAATTCCACATCAAATTCCATTGGTTCCATTTCCTCTATCAGTTTTTCTTTCTTTCTTTCTTTTTTTTTTGGCCACACTGCATGGCTTGTGGGATCTTAGTTATATATACTATATACCATCTTAATAGGGGAAGAGGAGAGAGAGAAGGGTACTTATGGGAAAACAATTTTTAGGAAAGATAAATTGGTCCTTAGTAGAATAGATGGGAGACTTCATCATTTTGTGACAGTGTATGTTTAGGTGTGGTGTGGAGACTTCTCATCTCAGGTAATGAGGCAGTCTTCTTTGGTTGCTCCTGGGGAGGAGATTTATGACAACTTAATTCTTTTGAGTTCTTTTGGGAAGCTCTGCTTTTGGGCAGGTAAGTGATTCCTGAAACTCATGCCCTGTACTCAAAATAATTTTTATGCCATGGTGGTATATTCTGGACCCCTTTAATGTCAATGATGTATTATTTTGATGGGCTACATAATTTATTAATGACTTCAAAATAATATAATTAAAATCCATTTAGTGAAAATTTCATTACATATTTACTACTACATTTCTAATGAACTATTGCAAGTTGATACATATAAAAATAAAAATTTCACATTATAAGTCACTCAAAATGGATCTCTGATAATGACTACTACAAAGCAGGTTCCTTTGTATTTGTCTTTCTACTGTGTGGTCTTATGACTGCATATTCTTTTCATTTTCTTCATTGATACACTGTAAGACTTTTGCTTATTTTGTGCATTTTGATGATATTTGGCTTTCACTTGGCTGCACTTGGCTCGAAGGCCTCTAGCATATTGGCCTGTGATAAAACAATAAATAAAAATACGAGAGTGGGCCATGAAATCTTGTGGCAATACTAGGCTGTGAGATGTTGGTTTTTATCCAGATGACCCAAAATATGCTTATAAGTTAACTTTTTACAAATGTTTTCATTGATTCAAACACCTCTGTATTCCCACTGCTGCTGTTTAGTCAATTATTTCTTACCTGGAGTACTGCTGTAGACTCCAATCTCTTCCAATCTCTGATCTCTCCTCCAATTCCCAAGAGGTTCTTTTATGTCCTAACCTCCTGCCTCACTTCAGACATTTGACTCATTCACTTGACTCTTTGGTGCCATACTGATTTTTCAGACTGCCCTTTCATGACCACAGGTGATTGCACATGTTGTTCCTTTTTCTTGCACATGTTGTTCCTTTTTCTGGGAACACCCTTGACAATCCTTTTCCTGGGGCTAACTCCTATTATCTCTTAAGATTTCACTGTTTTGTCCCTGCCTGGTTATATGTCTTCCTGTTTGGACTATAGCTACTTGAGGGCAGGGATGGAGTGGACCTTACTCACCTTGTGTCCTCAGTAGATATTTAGTAAAATCTGTCTTTTCAATTAGTCAATGAATGGAGTGTTCCTAACCATTTATAATAAAGTGAATGATTAGCTTAAATATAGTGTTGACAATAAAATTAATTAATAGTCTAAGATCTAAGAAAGAAATGAAAATTTTATTCCAACCAACCTGAGGATTATAACCCGGAAGACAGTCTTTTAGAGAACTCTGAGGAATATTCCACCTGTTAGAGGTCAAAGTACAGTTATATACCTTTTTGAGACAAAGGAGTATACATCAAATCACGTATTGACAGTTTACGTAATACAGATCTGCATGTACAAAGCTAGTAGTAGAGTGTTCTTGGCAGAGTAAAAAGTGAAGAACCCTACAGTAGAAGCATTTTTAAGCTTGTTGAAGGAACGTTAAGAAGGTGGATGTGGCTGGAGCTGAGTAGAGAGGAAGAGTAGGAAGTTCTTTGAATAGCTTGCTAGTAACGGCCTTTGGCCATTAAAACAGAGTAATTGATGTCAGTTCACATAGTGACCTTACCGTAAGCAGTTACTAAACTCAAAGAATTGGTGTTCCATTATACGGACAGGGCTTTCAGTGTCTAGTGGAAATTATTCATTAAGCCATTTTGGATTGTATGATAAACTGTTATAAGGTAGAATTGTAAAGGTATGTGTTTATTTGGAACTGCAAATCTGCTCCAAGTCGGCTTAAATACAGCCTGCATAGACATCTTTCCAAAGTTAGAGATATCAGATAAAAAGACCCCTTGGCCTATACAGATGAACAGATATTATTCACTAATAGCAAAGTCAAATTAGGAGGGAAACAGCCTAATAAGAGAAGAACCATGCATAATTAATACAACAAAGTTAGAACTAATGAATCTGTGGTTCAAGACATTGGCTTATTGTCTGAGTTGACATAGTCTATGTTAAACCTAATCTTAAAGAAAAATTGAACTTTATATTAAAATTTGCTTAAAGAACAAGTAAAAAACAAATAGAATCAGAATACTACAGGATACTTACTTCCAGATCAGAAAGAACATATGTATTATCCTGGCACTGTTTCATTAAAATAAAATGAATGTTCAATATTTTAAAAAAAGGAAGTCGGAAATGAGACCAGAAAGGAGGCCGGGGACATAGAGGATATTATAAGCTAAGGTAAAGACTTTGAAAGTTTTGAGTAGGAAGTTGATATGATCCATGTTTTAAAAGGTAGTAGAATGTGTAGGAAATAAATCATAGAGGGATAAAGGAGGATGCAAATGTATCAGTTGGTCACGGGCTTTCAGACTTTGACTATCATCTACAATAAGAAATATTTTAGTGACCCAGTATATATATTCATATATGTATGTATTTGTAATGAAACCTCACAATACTTGCCTTATTACATATAATGTCCTGTGATATTTTTCATTCTTAACTATGTTCTTTTTCATTACTAAAAAGATAGTTTGTAACTCATTGATATTTTCCACTCTTTTTTTAAAATTAATTTTATTTTTTGGCTGCATTGGGTCTTCGTTGCTGCACGCAGGGTTTCTCTAGTTGCGGTTAGCAGGGGCTACTTTTCATTGCAGTGTGCTTGCTTCTCAATGCAGTGGCTTCTCTTGTTACGGAGCATGGGCTCTAGGCACGTGGGCTTCAGTAGTTGCAGCCCGTGGGCTCAGTATTTGTGGCTCACGGGCTCTAGAGCACAGGCTCAGTAGTTGTGGCGCACGGGCTTAGTTGCTCTGCGGCATGTGGGATCTTCCTGGACCAGGGCTTGAACCCGTGTCCCCTGCACTGGCAGGTGGATTCTTAACCACTGTGCCACCAGGGAAGTCTGATATTTTCCATTCTTAACTATCTTTTTTTTTTTTTAAACTAACTTCATTCACTTTATTTTCCTCAGAGAAAACTATGTGGTGGCTACAGCTTGAGCCTGTGTCCTCTGCCTGGAAACTCTGGTGTGGGTCTTTACAAGATGGTCAGTGAATTCCTGATACAGAGACTTGGTGAACACCGTCTCTTTCCAGAGATCAGAAGTGAAATAACTGTAGGTGTTGGAAATAGCCTCAAAAGTGGCCTTGGTGAAGTTGCCCAGGGTGGCGGTGCAGCCCCTGGCAGAGGTGTAGCAGTCATCAGTTCCAGCCATCATCAGTAGCTTCTTGGGCACAGGGCTGAGAGGATGCCACTGCCCCTGGGGGCAGGGATGAAGTGCACCAGCACAGAGCCACAGCGGCCAGTCACCTTGCAAGGGATAGTATGGGGCTTGCCGATCTTGTTCCCCCAGTAGCCTCGCTGCACGGGAACGATGGAGAGCTTGGCCAGAATGATGGTCCCACGGATGGCATTACTAAAAAGATAGTTTGTAACTCATTGATTTCATAACTCATTAATTAATTGTATCCACTGTTTGAAAGTGTTAATCTACTATGACAAAGCATCCTTGTACAATGAGAACATTTGTAGAGACTCATATGTAAGGTGACTTCTTTTTTGAGAAATAATTTTTGAGGAAAATGTCACCTTATAATTGGACATTTATGGTGCTTTGAATAATAGATACCCATTTAACTACTTAGAAGTGAAAATAAATGTTCTATCCATAGTATCTACAAAATACAAAATCCCTAGCAACAAGTTAACTAAATTTAATTAATTAATTAATTTTTAAGTTTTTAAAAAAACTTTATTTATTTTATTTTATTTATTTTTGGCTGTGCTGGGTCTTCGTTGCTGTGCACAGGCTTTCTCTAGTTGTGGCAAGTGGGGGCTACTCTCCATTGCAGTGCGCTGGCTTCTCATTGCAATGGTTTCTCTTGTTGCGGAGCACGGGCTCTAGGCACACGGGCTTCAGTAGTTGTGGCTCGTGGGCTCTAGATTGCAGGCTCAGTAGTTGTGGCACATGGGTTTAGTTGCTCTGTGGCATGTGGGATCTTTCTGGACCAGGGCTGGAACCCGTGTCCCCTGCATTGGCAGGAGGATTCTTAACCACTGCGCCACCAGGGAAGCCCCTAAATTTAATTTAAATAAGGTATAAGACATCTTTATGAAAAAAGCATGAAATATAATTGGAAGATATAAAACAAGTTTTGAATAAATGGAGAGATATATACCATGTTTATGATAGAAAGGAAGTTGTTTTTGTTTTTGTTTCTTTCCAGCTGTGCTGCATGGCTTGTGGGATCTTAGTTCCCTGACCAGGGATTGAACCCTGGCCCTCGGCAGTGAAAGTGCAGAGTCCTAACCACTGGACTGCCAGGGAATTCCTGAAAGATTTTCTATCATAAAATGTCAAACAATCCAAAATGAATATATAAATCAAATGTAATTCCTATTGACATTTTACTTTTTTTGTGTGGGAGACTGCATAAAGTAGTCATATTTTTGTGTATGTCTGAAAATTTTCATAATAAAAAGGTTTGTAAGAAAGATATCATACTTACCTCTCTATAACTTCCCTTTTTTCTCTTAGTATTCTTTTTGTAATTTATTTCAGTTGGTAGATGTACATCTGGTTTGTTCATTTTATTGATAATTAGCCCATTGTGTGACTAATCTACAATTTATTCAATCTCCTGCTGATGGATATTTAATTTGTTTCCAGTTTTTCATTATTATAAACATTGCTGCAACTAACACACATGGATCTATTTCTTTTGTCCTGGAAGGATACCTGTTTGTTTTTTTTTTTGCAGAGCAATGCATATAGACTCTCTCTCCCCAGCTACATATTACTTATGTGTGTATGCTTTTGTAGGCCTCCCAATCTTACCTCTCTCTATATATGCATATGCTTATGTATGTTTGTATAAGTTTTGTGTAATTTATGAAACAATTCAAATTAGGCTGATGATATTTGTACATTGGTTGCATGGATTGAGGGGTTATGATTGGAAGATATGTATTTTCTTTTTATACCTTTTGAATGTAAAAAGTCCAAAGAAATTAGGTTTATATGCATGTCATCTTTGAAAAAATATTCATCTTATTTCTTTTCATTGTTTAGTTTTATGGGCAAAAATGACAGCATATTCCTGAGAAGTGGTGATTCTAGAGATTAATTTTTTAATAACAGCTTTGAAATGTACAGGTCAATGATTTTTAGTGTATTCACTGAAAATTGGAACCATCACTACAATCAGTTTTAAAATATCCTTATCACCCCCCAAAAAGAAACCCCATACCCATTAGCAGTTACTACCCATTCCCTCCTTCTAGCTGTTGTAACCACAAATCTACCTCTGTGTTTGTGGGTTTTCCTGTTCTGGACTTTTTATATAAATGATTTATACAGTGTATGATCTTTTGTGACTAATGCCTTTCAGTTAGTATAAAGTTGGGACTTCCCTGGTGGTCCAGTGGTTAAGAATCCGTCTTGCAATGCAGGGGACGCCAGTTAGATCCCTGGTTGGGAAACTAAGATCCCACATGCCGTGAGGCAGCTAAGCCTGAGAGCCACAACTACTGAGCCCACACACCACAGCTAGAGAGCCCGTGTGCTGCAACTACAGAGCCCACATGCTCTGGAGCCCGTGTGCCACAACTAGAGAGAAGCCCGTGCACTGCAATGAAGAGCCCACGTGCCGCAATGAAGGGTCCTGCAAGCCACAACTAAGACCTGATGCAATAAATAAATAAACAAATAAATATAAAATGTTAAAAAACCCACAAAACACTAATAATCTCAACAGTCTTCAAAAAAAATAAAGTTTTCAAGGTTCACCTGTATTATAGCATGTCATCAGTACTTCATTCCTTTTTATGACCAAATAATATTCCATTGTATAGTTATGCCTCTTTTGTTTATCTGTTCATTAGTTGATGGACATTTGGGTTGTTTCTCCTTTTTGGATATTACACATAATGATGTTATGAACATTTGTGTACAAGGTTTTATGCAGACTAGGAGTGGAATTGCTGGATTCTATAACTATGTTTAACATTGAAGAACTGCCAAACTATTTTCCAACGTAGTTGCACTGTTTTACATTTCCACTAGCAGTGTATGAGCATTCCAATTTCTCCACATCCTTGTCAACATTTGTTACTTTCCAGCTTTTTCTTTTTAACCATCCTAGTTGCTGTGAGCGGTATCTCACTGTGGTTTTTTTTTCTTTTTTTTTTTTTCTTGGCTACATGGGGTCTTTGTTGCTGTGTGCGGGCTTTCTCTAGTTGTGAGTGGGAGCTACTCTTCGTTGTGGTGTGCAGGCTTCGCTTTGCAATGGCTTCTCTTGTTGTGGAGCACGGGCTCTAGGTGTGCGGGCTTCAGTAGTTACAGCACGTGGGCTTCAGTAGTTGTGGCTCATGGTCTCTAGAGCACAGGCTCAGTAGTTGTGGTGCACAGGCTTAGTTGCTCTGTGGCATGTTGAATCTTCCTGGACCAGGGATCGAACCCATGTCCCCTGCATTGGCAGGCGGATTCTTAACCACTGCGCCACCAGGGAAGTCCCTCGTTGTGGTTTTGATTAGCAGTTCTCTAATGACTAATGTTGAACATTTTTCATGTGCTTACTGGCCATTTGTTTACCTCTTTGGAAATGTATTTGAATGCTATTTAAAGCCTTTGCTGATTTTTTTTAAACATCTTTATTGGTGTATAATTGCTACACAATGGTATGTTAGTTTCTGCTTTATAACAGAGTGAATCAGCCATACATATACATATATCCCCATATCTCCTCCCTCTTGTGTCTCCCTGCCACCCTTCCTATCCCACCCCTCTAGGTGGTCACAAAGCACCGAGCTGATCTCCCTGTGTTATGTGACTGCTTCCCATTAGCTATCGATTTTACATTTGGTAGTGTATATATGTCCACGCCACTCTCTCACTTGGTCCCAGCTTACCCTTCCCCCTCCCGTGTCCTCAAGTCCATTCTCTACGTCTGTGTCTTTATTCCTCTTCTGCCCTAGGTTCATCAGAACAATTTTTTTCTTTTTTTAGATTCCATATATATGTGTTAGCGTACGGTATTTGTTTTTCTCTTTCTGGCTTACTTCACTCTGTATGACAGACTGTAGGTCCATCCACCTCACTACAAATAACTCAATTTCATTTCTTTTTATGGCTGAGTAATATTCCATTGTATATATGTGCCACATCTTCTTTATCCATTCATCTGTTCTTTGGTCATTTTTAATTAGGTTATTTGTCTTTTCATTGTTGAGTTGTTAAGAGCACCATATGTTTTACTGTATTTTTTAAAGTGTATTGCTTTATTTGTTTCTAAAACTAATTTTTCCTCCTCTTATTGGAAGGTCCTGTCCAAAATGTACTGATGTCTTCACAAGTATCAGTGAGCCAAGGATATAATTCTCAGCTTCCAGGATCCTACCCTCATCTAATACCAGCAAAGACTTTGAATCCAGTCTCTGGACAGTCTAACTCTGGTGGTTCCCAGACTGTTTCTCTGCTAAGTAATTATCAGGGACCTGGACAGACTGTTTATAGACCATTTGTGGCTTCTAATCCAGTGACACCTTCACTCCGTAGTGGTCCTGTTCCCCAAATGCCACTACCTGCTTCTCAGAACCCAGCTGCTACACCAATGCCTTCTGGTAGCTTTCTTCCTGGAGCCAACATACCACCACCTTTGAATTGGCAATATAACTATTCGTCACAGACAAACCATTGTCCTCGTGCGTCATCCCAACCAACCATGTCTGGGAATACAAATTTGACAAGTCCTCAATATGTTTCTTCTGGAGATACTTCACTTCAAAACAACTTCATAAAATCAGGTAGAGTTCTTATAGGACTGCTTAAAATGTAGAGATGGGAAAATTTTGCTTGTTTAAATGTTTTTAAATTACTGTTTCAACCTTAAAATCATATGGAAGGCTATTGTTTTTTTGATCATTGTTAATCTTTATTTTTATTTTATTTATTTATTTATTTTTTGCGGTACACGGGCCCCTCACTGCTGTGGCCTCTCCCATTGCGGAGCACAGGCTCCGGACGCGCAGGCCCAGCGGGCATGGCTCACAGGCCCAGCTGCTCCGCGCCATGCGGGATCCTCCCGGACCGGGGCACGAACCCGTGTCCCCTGCATCGGCAGGCGGACTGTCAACCAGTGCGCCACCAGGGAAGCCCCATTGTTAATCTTTAAATAGATTACTTCTGTAATCTTTGGGTCAACTTAAAATCATGATTGTTTCTGCTTTGCTTCTTTCCTTTGAAGGTATCCTCTGAATTTCTTTGAGTCACCCATGATATTTCAGGGTTTCAGGTATGCATGCAGAATCACTTACTTAAGTACTGGCCATTACTTTTATTAATGGGTTTCCATCTTGTATTCTAGGGAAGCTTAATCCCTGTGGTCTCTCTTTGAACTTGATCTAAGGCTTGGCTTGTCTGTTATGGCATAGACAATTTTTGGCTCCAGAAACCAGAGAATCCTGGAGGGGCAGGTGAAAACAGACAGTACTTTTGGAGTGAGGAGTATTATTGAGCACATCCATGGGTAGAAAGCAGTGCACAGAGATTTATCTCTGTTTTTTTTTAGGCGTTTTATAACTTTAGTTCCTACATTTAGGTGTTTGATCAATTTTGAGTTAATTTTTGTGTACGGTGTTAGTAGGTAGGGATTCAGCTTCATTCTTGTGCATGTGGATATACAGTTGTCCCAGGACTATTTGATGGAAAGACTATTCTTCCTCCCATTGAATGATCTTGACACCCTTGTTGAAAATCAGTTGATCATAAATGTAGGGTTTATTTCTGTACTCTGAATTCTATTCCATTGATCTATATGTCTATTTTTATACTAGTACCAAACATCTTGATTAGCGTAGCTTTGTAGTAAGGTTTGAATTTGGAAAGATTGACTCCTCCACCTTATGGGGTTTATTTTCAAGATTGTTTTGGCTGTCCTAGGTTCCTTGCATTTCCATAAGAATTTTAGGATTAGCTTGTCAATTTTTGCAATAAAAAGACAGCTGTGATTTTGATAGGGATTGTGCTGAATCTGTACATCAATTTGGGAAGAAAGCTATACACTCTTGGAATGACTTTGATCATTTTATTTTTTTAACCTCAGTGCTTGGTCATATATGGTTCAAAAGTAGGTTCATTTAACCATTTCACTATTCCCTTTTTTTATATTAAAATTTGTCTTAAACACTTGTCAACATTAATAGTGTTACTTTGAAAAGCGTTTCAGATTCTATATTGGGATCTGCAGGTTGATTCTGCTCAGCAAACATCCTCAAGGAAATGAACTAGTAAAAGTTTCCAAGTGAAATAGTAATATCAGTCATTACCTTTTTATATTCATGTATTTCTGCATCTAGATACTACATGCACTTCATCAGTTTTGTAGTTTGTTAACTGCTGAAACTATTTTTCTTAGCCTCTTGACTAGCCACTGGCCCTGGTGAATGCATTTTGGACTTGTAAAGATTAAGCCTGCTTCTAGAAACTTAGTTTCTTTGGAGATATCTTCTGATCCATAATTGTTAGACCGAAAATCCTTCTGATTACTTTTATTCTTATTCATTTGACACCATGAGTGAGCATCAGTCACTTGAAGTTAATGAACATTCACTTCTTTATTAAGGTAACATTTATTATATAGAATTTTAGGTAACATTTTAGGTAACATTTTTAGGTAACATTTATATAGGTATCATTTATTGAATGTTTGTTATTTTCCAGCACTTTACCAAACTTTAATGCGTGTTATCTTATTTAATCTTTACAGTAGTACGTTTTACAGATAAGAAATGTGAGGCTTGAATAATTTTCCCAAAGCCACAAGAAAATAGGTTGGGAAAAGGTACTATTTAAAAGTAGGTGTAGCCTCTCATTAAAAAGCACGTGATCAATAATCTGAAATATTTTTTTGGCTATAACAGAAGCCCTCAGGTAGAGCACCTTGATTACAGCACAGATGTGGTGAAAGAGACATAAGGAAGTGCCAAAACTTATGAAGGTTTCTATATAAAAGAAGGGGAAAGAAAGATACATAAACTAATAAAATGAACCTAAAAGAAATGTATGACTGCCCTTCTCTTTTCTTAATGAGAACTCTAAAAAAATTCCCCAGTTTTTACCTCTTTTTTTTATCATTGTTAGTAGGTGCCTGATTGTCTGATCTTAGAACTGTATCTAGGGATTTCCTTGGTGGTCCAGTGGTTGGGACTTCACCTTCCAAAGCAGGGGGTGCCAGTTCGATCCCTGGTCAGGGAGCTAAGATCCCACATTCCTTGTGGCCAAAAAACCAAAAAAACCCATAAAACAGAAGCAATATTGTAACAGATTCAATAAAGACTTTAAAAATGGTCCGCATCAAAAAAATCTTAAAAAACCCCCCTGTATCTAAGTTATGCAAATTTCTAATTCGCATATTAAAATTCTCTGACTTTTTTTTTCTAATGGGACGCCTTTTAGCATGTAATTAGTTTTAGGGATCTCAGAAAGCAGATTCTGAAACTCTAACTATTAGTGTTCTAAATAAGAGTTATTCAACTTGAAAAAAAAATGTCTGTTTTATGAAATGTAGCCTCTTAAAGCTGTGAAAAATCTCTATCAGCTCAC
Organism: Physeter macrocephalus; assembly: GCF_002837175.3. Taxonomy (NCBI): domain Eukaryota; kingdom Metazoa; phylum Chordata; class Mammalia; order Artiodactyla; family Physeteridae; genus Physeter; species Physeter macrocephalus. The sequence goes on from NC_041221.1 coordinate 131,286,831, forward strand.
TTGTATTCTGTTAAACATTAGGTTTTTACATCTTTGTGGCCAGATGTATCAAACATTCTTATTCATGCTGAGTTGCAAATGTACCTTGCCCTTTTGTTCCTTTGACTTGTCTCTATTACCATAGATATGTATGGGTGCTGCTTTGATAAGGGAGTTACAGGGCAGTAATCTTTGTCTTCACTTTTGACAACAGGGCGCTGATTAGTCTTGTTGGGAGATCATTTTTCAATTTGGCCCTGGAGCATTGAACAGAATTGAAGAAACATTGAAATTTTCATATTTGGGTATCTTTATTCCTTTGATTTTACAAAATACAGGGTTTTACAAAATACAGGTAGAATATATTATATGTAAAATTTATTACCTATTTCACTTACAAATTCAGAGGATTAAAAGTCTTGTAATGAAAAATTAAATCACATGTATTTTATCAGTAGTATTATCAGTAGTATTTTATCTACTTTACAGACTTTGTTCCTCCTCTTTAGCAAATGAGAAGGTGGAAGCAGTATTGATTTGAATGAACAGGTGGTTGTGGGTTTTGGAACTTTCCATGTCACACAGAATTTCCCCAAGAGTAACTGACAGTGTTTTTACAGTAGTCAGAACTTACTGTCCTAATAGAAAATTGGTGAAATTGAGGCAGTGAGATACTGGTAGATACAAGGACAGATACCTTGTCATTTCTTAGTTTAGTTTGATGGGTACTTTTAAACCTCTTAGATATCAGTGTTTCATAAGGTTTATACGTAAACTTTGGATCATTTCCTGATTTTGAAGCCTAGGGAGTGTTCTTAATATAGTATTTAAGCAATTATTGAAAGTAAACTACTTTTAATTATTATTAGGTAAACACTGAACAGTGTACACATTTATTATCTATTTTAACAGGTTATACCCCCAATAAAAATGAAGCAAAATGAAATAAAACTTGGAGAATTTAGGATAACCACAATAGTTTGTAGTTTTAGAAAGCTAACTCTAAACCTAATTGATGATAGTGAATGGACTATATTGATAGGTATTCATAAAGTTTTATTAATGTTAATTTCTACTGGAATATTTGATGTGGCCTGTTGAAACTGTAACCAGTTAATGAAAAATTAATCAATCAACAGGGCATTGTATCTACTCTATAAGTGATTTGATACTGACTTTATACTGCTTTAATAATTGACAGGTAAGAATTATGGTAGGAGAGACTTGGAAATGTGTAAAGTATGCATATAAATTAGAAAGTCATTCATCTGGGAGGTTAACTTATTTCTAGTAATTTTTGATTTGTAGTTGAAATATAGATTTGGAAGTTACTTAGATTCTGTAAAAGGCCGTTTTGGCTTTTTTCTTAAGTTCTTAAGTGACATGTGAAAAACCACTGTTTCCATAGGATCTGCACCCCCCTTAGTGAATCCACCTCTGCCTACCACTTTTCAACCAGGAGCTCCTCTTGGGCCCCCTCCAGCTGGAGGACCACCTCCAGTGAGGGCTCTTATGCCTCAGAAATCAACACATAGAGCTGTGCCCCAGCCCACCTTTAATTCAGCTAGCAACCAAGAAGGTAAGCAAGACAAAAACCAAGTCACGTCCTAAAGTTTTGACTCAGGGTGGAAAGATGAATATTATCTGAATTCCATGCATTCAAGTCATATTCTAACAGAAAATCTAGTTTTTTGGGTTAGGGATGCCCCTCAGGAATTTAGAGTTTAAAAAAGTTTCTCAGTATTCCACTGTCCTATTCTGGGCTGTGGAATAGCTTTTGGGATCACTGTTGACTTTTTTTGGTTGCTGTGCAGATTTTAAAAATCATGGCTTTAAAGTTACATGTCTTTTGGGAGAGGGAGGCGAGAGAGGAACTTTTGCTTTTCTGGACATGATGTTAGAACTATCCTTTTAATACATTGGCCCTTTTTTATGGAAGCGGTATTTTGCTTGCCACTCTTACTGTAAATGTAACAAATATTTATGAGCTTAAATAAAAAGTCAAATATACAAACATTTTGATGTTTTATAGTTTTAAAGCATTGCCTTCAGAGGTAACTTTAACATATAAGTTTATTAATTTAAACAAAATATTTTATAAAGTAAGAAATTTGATTTTAGCCATAATATAACCGTTGCTACAAGATTGGAAATAGGAAAACAGAAGAGGAGGGGAAAAAACCACTGCCATATCCTACTACTCAATATAATCAGTATTATCATTTTTGTATTTTCTTCTACCATTCCCTTTTTTTAGTATTGTTAGTAGGGAAAAAACTGACCTGTGTATAATTTGAAAAGAATGGTGTTAACAATGAGTAACAAAATGATAAAGCTGTGTCCCACTGGTTGCTACATGATAATTTTGAATATCAAGCTACAATAAGTATTTAAACTTTTAACCAACTAAAAATATGCTCAATGTTTTTGTTTGTTTCTACAAAACAGTTTTACTAAGGTTTTCTGTATCAACTCATGGCTAAAGACCTGGTGGTCTTAAGAATTGGAAAGGAGTTACTAACTTTATTGAAACCATTAAACTTACCTATTTGGTGTTAAAACTGTTAAAAGTTAGCACCTTTATACTTAGGTGCTAGAAGCTGATGCTATTCATTGATTTTAGTTTCTTCTGTACCCAAATTAGAGCTAATAAATAGCAGAGGTACCTAATGATAAATTTTTATTATTCACTTTAGTGGTTGTTTGCTAGACCAAAGCAATTGTTCTAATTAATATATATCACCTTAAAGTTAACTCTAGATTCTACTCTGTTCCATAGTTTTATTTTTTTAATTTTTTTTCTTGTATTCTATTTTTTTTTGTTTCCCTCCTTGGTGTCCATACGTTTGTTCTCTACATCTGTGTCTCAATTTCTGCCCTGCAAACCGGTTTATCTGTACCATTTTTCTAGGTTCCACATATATGCGTTAATATACGATATTTGTTTTTCTTTCTGACTTAAATATTTTCTAAAAAAGTTTTTTATCCTCATAAATTTATTTCATCCTTAAATAGTGTTGATTTTGGAGACTTATTTTAGTGCGTACTGCTCCTTAGAAGTTTTTAATGCTGCTCTCACAACTGGTAAAATCTTTCAGATAGTGTATAATTTTATAAACTACACAAAGTACCATTCTTTTTGGAAGCTTATAAAGTTATTTGAAACTTTTATATATTTTGTATATTTAAAATCTTACATTGTTTGAAAATTTTATTTCAACATTTCACATTTCCTGGGCTGTAGTTTAAACTATTTGTCATTTGGAAAGTTATCATAAATTTTAGACATTAGCTCAAATCTTGCAAAAATTATAATAATGGTTCTAATTTAAATATTGTTAATAAACTTCCTCCTTAGGTATTATACCAAATACCAATAATGGATCTATGGTGGTTCACAATAGTTATGATGAAATTGAAGGCGGTGGCTTCTTGGGTGAGATGCTATGAAAGTTTTTTTGTTTTTTTAAATATGTGTTCCTTGTAGGAAACAAAGAAGAAAACTTCATAATTATGTCACACAATGATACCTACTGTTAGCATTTTTTATCTCCATGCGTTTAGATTTTTTGTTAGGTTTTTTCCCCCTTTAGGATTGGGATTATGGGCTTTATTATTATTATGTTATGACCGAAGAGTATTTTTGTCAATTAAATCTATTTAAATTTACTTATCCAGTTGAACATTTAGTATGTTTTAATTAAAGTTGTTTTGACTTAAATTTTAGTCTGAATACAAAGTTTAGTACATGATATGAGATATGAGAGTAAATTAATTATACTAAACTTATTTTTGTGTGTTTACAGCTGTAGTCCACTTTAGCTAGATTTTAATCATTGCTCTTACTTTGTTACTAGTGTTTATTTGTTTTATTTTACAAAATTGATGAATGAAAGTATTAAATTACCCAAAGGATTTTAGAGTTATAATTTCTATAATTTAATGGATCTGTGTGTTGATTTAAAGTACTCTGGAGTGTAAAATAGAACTTAAAAGTTACGTTGTTTCTAGCAACACCACAGCTTACTAATAAGAATCCTACAATGAGCCGAAGTGTTGGATATTCATATCCCTCCTTACCACCTGGTTATCAGAACACAATACCACCTAGTACAACAGGAATGCCACCCTCTTCCTTGAATTATCCAAGTGGTCCACAGGCATTTACTCAGGTATACTTTTTGTTTTTGTTTTTTTTTTTACCTGTATTCCACTTCAGTTTAAACTGTATTCACATGAAAAAATTTTAGGAAGGAATAATGAACATTTTTAACCAGTTAGAATGGTAATGAATATTTCATAAGGCCTTTGTCCTGTTACATATCTCCAGAACCAAAAAGTTGACCAGGAAATCTAGATTACAGTGTTGTTATTTAGAGAGAAATTAAGTAACCAATTCCTTATACTCTTCTCTTTTCAACTGAAGACATTATAAAGGCTACTTACTTTGAAATTATATATCTTTAGACTCCTTTAGGTGCTAATCATTTACCTGCAAGCATGAGTGGATTAAGTCTACATCCAGAGGGGCTAAGGGTTATCAATCTACTTCAAGAAAGAAACATGCTTCCATTGACACCTTTGCAGCCTCCCGTTCCAAATTTGCATGAAGATATTCAGAAACTCAACTGTAACCCAGAGTAAGGCTTCAAACAGCACTTCTTATTAAATATGACATTTTACTTGTTCTAAAATTCTTCCTGATTTTTTTGAGCTTCATGTGTTACGAACAAGCTATGCAAATGTATTAATTTATGAAAGTAGTTCTGCATGCAGAAACAGCACTTTGTTAGTTGCTTACTTGATATTTGAAATGTTCTAAAAGTCAAGAAATAGAGTTGTAACCCCTGATCTGATAGCTATTTTTATCAGCTCTAATGGGACTATGATATTCCTTATCATTATGGTGATTACATTATATTTTCAAAGTCCAAAGGACAGAGACTTGATTCTATATAATCCTTTATTTGCTCTCCTTTTAAATTGTTTTTCATAACCAACATAATTATAATACTCTTTTCTGTCTTAAAATTGATTGTGAGTTTAAGTGTATATGAAGACTTTCTGATAAATTGAATTTTGTTATTTTTATTTTTAATTTATTTTAAAAATTTATTATTTATTTGGCTGCATTGGGTCTTAGTTGCAGCATGTGGGATCTTTGTTGTGGCATGTGGGATCTTCCGTTGTGGCGTGCGGGCTCTTCTCTAGTTGTTGTGCACAGGCTCCAGAGCGTGTGGGCTCAGTAGTTGCAGCGCTCGGGCTCCAGAGTGCGTGGGCTCTCTAGTTATGGTGTGTGGGCTCCAGAGCGCATGGGCTTAGTTGCTCTGCAGTATGTGGGATCTTAGTTGCCCAACCAGGGATCGAACCATCGTCCCCTGCATTGGAAGGTGGATTCTTTTTTTTTTTTTAAATTTATTTGTTTTGGCTGTGTTGGGTGTTTGTTTCTGTGCGTCGGCTTTCTCTAGTTGTGGTAAGCGGGGGCCACTCTTCATCGCGGTGCGCGGGCCTCTCACTGTCGTGGCCTCTCTTGTTGCGGAGCACAAGCTCCAGACGCACAGGCTCAGTAGTTGTGCCTCACGGGCCTAGTTGCTCTGTGGCTTGTGGGATCTTCCCAGACCAGGGCTCGAACCCATGTCCCCTGCATTGGCAGGCAGACTCTCAACCACTGCGCCACCAGGGAAGCCCCTGGAAGGTGGATTCTTAACCACTGGACCACCAGGGAAGTACCTGAATTTTTTTAAAAAATTAATTAATTAATTAATTTTTATTTTTGGCTGCATTGGGTCTTTGTCGCTGCACGCGGGCTTTCTCTAGTTGTGGTGAGCGGGGGCTACTCTTCATTGTTGTGCACGGGCTTCTCACTGCAGTGGCTTCTCTTGTTGCAGAGAGCAGGCTGTAGGTGCACGGGCTTCAGTAATTGTGGGACACGGGCTCAGTAGTTGTGGCATGTGGGCTCAGTAGTTGTGGCTCACAGGCTCAGTAGTTGTAGCACAGGGGCTTAGTTGCTCCGCGGCATGTGGGATCTTCCCAGACCAGGGCTCGAACCCATGTCCCCTGCATTGGCAGGCGGGTTCTTAACCACTGCGCCACCAGGGAAGCCCAATTTTGTTATTTTTAAATAGTCTTTTTAAAACCTTCAGCAAAACTGAGCTTTTCAGTAATACACTTAACTTTTTTTAAAAAGATTTATTTATTTATTTATTTATTTTATTTAGTTTTGGCTGTATCGGGTCTTAGTTGCAGTACTCAGAATCTTCCTTGAGGTGTGCAGGATCCTTCATTTCAGTGCGCGGGCTCTTCGTTGTGGTGCACGGGCTTCTCTAGTTGTAGCGAGTGGGTTTTCTCTTCTCTAGTGGCACGCAGGCTCCAGGGTGCATGGGCTCTGTAGTTGTGGCACACAGGTTCTAGTTGAGGCGTGTGTAAGCTCAGTAGTTGTGGCACGCAGGCTTAGTTGCCCTGAGGCGTGTTGGATCTTAGTTCCCTGACCAGGGATTGAACCAGTGTCCCCTGCATTATAAGGCAGATTCTTTACCACTGGACCACCAGGGAAGTCCCAGTAATACACTTAACTTTGCATGTGCAAATTTGGGTCATCACCTTGAAATTCCAGTGCCATCTAGATTTATATAAAGAAAAATAAGTTCTTTGATAGTCTAGACTGTCTTATGCACAAGCTGAGAAGAAAATTTATTTTAGTTATATAAAATGGGATTATAACTGTCTACCCTTTCTTTCTGAATAGGATTTAAATACTTAAAAAGGATAAAATTTGTGAGGGCCTATTGAAATACTTCATTTGTAATCTGATCCAATGTTAAAATGTGTACCTTTTAAGTCTTTTTATTTTTGTCCAAAAATAGTCATAGTAACAACTGACAAATGATTTTTACGTTGATATAGGTTATTTCGATGCACACTGACTAGCATTCCTCAGACTCAGGCCTTACTGAATAAAGCCAAACTTCCTTTGGGACTGCTGCTTCATCCTTTTAAAGACCTAGTGGTATGTTTTACTAGCAAAAGTAAATGTCTTGTGGAATATTACCTTGGTGGTAAGGAATTTTTTATAATAGTGCAAGAATTTGTTTGAGCTGTCTTTAGGAATTTGACCATTGGCCAATTCCTTTATTTGTATTTCAACCAAAAATATTATCAAACCCTTTCACAAAGAGATAAAATAAACATATTGTTGAAAAATTCAGGAGGTACTGAATAGAATAGAGGTACTGAAGAAAATAAATAAATGAACCATACTATTTTAACAAGTTGTAAATTGTTTACCCATTAAAATACTTTACCCATTCTCCCAGTTCTTCCATTCTTGGAGTAAAATCTGTTGCTTTAAGAAGCTGTTTCCAAAAAGAAGAAGAAGAAAAGAAAAGAAGTCCTTCTACTTTTGTCCTAAGGCTCTGGGACCTTGACATGTGACCACATACGGTTTGAGAGAATCAGTCCATAAGTGAAGTGACTTTCCCATAACAAACTTCCTTTTGGTAATAGGATTGTATTGCCTTTACTGATTTTTGACTTTAACTTTAGATCTTTTAAAACGTAGGATAAACTTTAAATAGGAGCATAATTGCAAAGTCCAATAAAATATTTAAATATAATTTAACCATACCTTACTTTGTGACAGTTCTTTTATGAGAACTTAGTAACCTGTTAATATAACATGAAGAAACTTCCTAATGATTTAATTAGTCATTTTTTTAGAATATTGATCCTTCCTTCACCATTCATCTCACAGATACGTTGTAAATTTACTACGTTGATTTTGCAATGTAAACTTTTAATGAGAAAATAAATACTTTTTAAAAGGCAAAATTTAATGAGAATGGTCCTGGGGAAAATCACTAGGGTTTAAGAACCAATACATTTCATTACATAATTTTTTGTTTGGCAGCTTGGACACATTTTTTTACCCTAGTTTTTTCTCTAAAATTATAATATCCCAACAATTATTTGGAAGGTATGGATTAATTGCTTGACCTTTAGACATGATCATCATTGCCTTTAATAAATTAGTCCTTCTTTTTCAGCAGTTGCCTGTGGTTACCTCTAGTACAATTGTGAGATGCCGTTCATGCAGGACATACATCAACCCTTTTGTCAGCTTTCTTGATCAAAGGAGATGGAAATGTAACTTATGTTACCGAGTCAACGATGGTATGTTTTTTTTTTTTTTAAACAAACATTTCTACATGCATTGTAGGGAAATCAGATAACACGAATGTGAAGTTAAAAAACAAAACAAAACCCGGTCTTATTTACCCGTAGTCCTTTCACTCAGATATAACTTCTTTTAACTTTTTTCTAGGCATTTATACTTACATATAAATAATTATATACTTCTTAAGCAAAAAATGTGATACTACTACTTTGATACCACTTTTTTACATTTATTCTATTGGGTATATAATGAATGGCATATTTCATGGTATTATTTAAGCCTGTAATTTAAGAAATATTTTTATTTAGGAATTGTCCCATGCCTTTTCTCTAGGGCGAAAGAAAATAAGTCCACAGAGTAGCTGCCATTAGCTTCATTCACTGCTGTATGAAGGGAGGTGGGCAGTGCTAGAAGGTTAGTTGAATGTAGTTTTTTTAGTAACTGATGAGGAGGAGATCTTCTTCAGTAACTGTTTCACAATTTATATTTGAGAAATATCATCTAACCAACAACATTCTATTAGGATTAGAGAAGAAAAAAAAGGGCATGCCGTTACCCACATTGAAAATTTGGTCTCTGTTTAGAAGGAAATTTCATTAAGCATTGGGAAATAGAGGAACTTGAGAGATTTTTTAAAACCATTTTTATTGTTTGTGTTTTTAGAGTAGAAGAAGTGAGGGTAGAAAAAGAACATTCTTTTTACTCTGTAATAATGAAGAAAATATATGTATAGTGTTTAGTACACCTTTAAAATCTTATGTATATATGCTTCAATATATGAAATTAAATTATAATAAGGGTTGAAGTCACTTTTGTGTGCAGCCCAGACCATTTCATGAACTATGGCTTACCCTTTAGCATATCTAGGAATTTGAACTTTTAAACAGTTACTGGGAAGACAGATGCAATGATAATTAACACATTATTGACTGCGGGCGGGATTTTTGTAGAAACTAACGCCTGTGGCCATAATATGTCTCTGGTCAAAAATGTGTTAATTTAGAAAATACTCTTTGAGCACTAGTGTTTTATAGGCAGTAGGCAACTGATATTCCATAGAGGTCTTATAACTATTGAAACTCACCATACCCTTAGGCTTTAACCTTTGAAGTATTTTACCATAGCTTTCTAGGGGCAACCAGAGTCTGTACATTTCACAAGTCAAATGTTATTATCCATGTACCACTGTGAATTTAAGACAAAGTTTAGCCTTGCATTTAAGAAAATAATTGGCATTTAATGAATTTTTATCATCCTTTCAAACTACTTTAGGAAAGCAGCTTTCCAAGAATTAAGAGAAAAAAGGATATTAGAAGATAGGGAAAGAAAAATCATAGTGCTTGTGGTTGTAAAAGCAAAACATACTTAGTGCCATTCAGTGTGGAGGGGAATTGAATGGGACTCAGAAACAAAGTGTATTTAGCCCTTAATATTTAGTCTATATTGAATTATTTATAAATTCCTAAATTAAGAAAACAGCCAAATGCGAGCTATATTAAACTTAATCCTTTCAGTTTTAACGTTATATATTGTTAACTCACATAGTTCCTGAAGAATTCATGTACAACCCTTTGACCAGAGTCTATGGAGAACCTCACAGAAGACCTGAAGTTCAAAATGCTACTATTGAGTTTATGGCTCCTTCAGAATACATGGTAAACTTTCATTTTTTATATAGCACAAATATTTCATTATACCTGGTTTTAAATAAAATATAAAGTCCTTTAACCAAAATTTTATATTTTTACTTTATAAAAGTTATCCTTTTTCATTATAAAAGTAGTTAATTTGTATATAAGGGTAAGTTTGAAAAGTAAAAGTGTATGTAAAGTTCCACTTATGTTTCTTGGGCATCCATCCAGAAATTTGCAATATAATATTGGGATCATACTTACTTTTAGGTCACTTAGTGTTTTTCTGTTACAAATAATGATGTGATGCACATCCTCTTTGCAACTACTTTTATACACTTGTGTGAATATCTGAGGTCTTGCATTTGAAAAGATAATAATTATGTTTAACTAGCACTATGCATTTTGTAAAGCACTTATATATTTTTGATCATAACAAATAACTCTTAATTAAGCTGTTAATCCTGTTTTACGGATGTGAAACAAATTTAGTTAGGTGACTTTCCAGATCTTCTTTAGCAGGTGCTAGAGGTCTCATAAAAATTTAGCACTTTTGGTTTGATTTCTCTTTCCCCATGCAATAATTCCCTCTAAGGAAAGGGAATATGAAGATAAGATTTAATAACAACTTTTAATATTTTATTTTAGTATATTTTTGTGGGATAGTCTCTGGTCAGTTGGGGCCATTTTAGTTATAGATATTACGAAGATTCAGTCTCTTCATCACATAGAAATTTCAGTGTAGAAAACATTTTTGTGACACTTAAATGGCTGATGATTGCTTTCTGTAGTGTAGCTGTCCCTCTGTTGAATTAAAACCAAAAAATCAGAAGCATTTATTCTTTTGAATTGGCCTTCCTGGGTTTCTTTAACTCCCAGGTTTTGTAAAAATGGCTTCCTTTAAATTTGGAAATTTGCCTATAGCAAGAGGTTTTCTTCCTTCCTGACTTACCTGTTGGGCAACAGATTCTATGGATTTTGCAAGTGATATGTGCAAAAAAATATAAAAGTATACTACACGTGGAGTTCTGATTGTGGTTATTTGGTGCTTTTTATTTCATTTTATTATTATTTTTATTGAAAACTTAAAATACTTTTTATTTTGAGATAATTTTAGACTTATAGAAGGGTGGCAAAAATAGCACAAAGAGTTCACCCAGCTACCCCTAATGTAAACATTTTATGTAGCTCTAGGACAATCATCAAGCTTAAATTAACACTAGCACAACACTATGAACGGAAACTACGGACTTTACTTGGATTTCACTAGTTTTTCCACTTAACGTCCTTTCTCTGTCCCAGGATTCAATCCACATTGCATTTAGTTTCTGTTCCTTTAGTCTCCTCCCATCTGTGGCATTTCCTTAGCTTTTCCTTGTCTTTCATGACCTTGAGCTTTTTTTTTTTTAAATTAATTTTTATTGGAATATAGTTGCTTTACAATGTTGTGTTAGTTTCTGCTGTACAGCAAAGTGAATCAGTTATACGTATACGTATATCCCCTCTTTTTTAGATTTCCTTCCCATTTAGGTCACCACAGATCACTGAGTAGGGTTCCCTGTGCTAAACAGTAGGTGCTCATTAGTTATCTATTTTATGCACAGTAGTGTATATATGTCAATCCCAATCTCCCAATTTTTACCTGCCTCCCCCCACCCCCGGCTTTTTATTGAATCGAAAACAGATCTTTGAACTTGGAAGTTTAAAATATACTTGTACATTTTTCTGGAACTTGGCTGAAATGTGTTGGTTAAATAACCAGCTCAGGCTAACTTGATTTGTCATTTTCAGAGCTGTACATTTCCCTAAATTGTGAAATATAATGTACGTATGGAAGAGCCTATAAAACAAATATATAGGTTACCAAATAATCATAGCACTACTGTTGCACCATGCAGGTCAAGAAATTGAACATTGCTGATACTCATAAATGCCTTTCTGATCACATTTCTTCCTCTTCCTGTCCTAGAAAAAATACTCTTCTGACCTATGATAATCATATCCTCATTGTCCTTTTTCTAAGTATGCATCTGAAAAAAACTTCTTTCTATATTATTTTATTAATGTATTATTATTTATTGTGGTCTCCACTTAATCTGTAAATAATGCTTATTTTATTGTTTTGCTATATATAGACACAACAAATGGTAAGTTTAAATTTAATTCTGTTAATTGTATTTAATGAGATCCTTTTTCTCCTTCAGTTACGACCACCTCAACCTCCAGTGTACCTTTTTGTATTTGATGTGTCTCACAATGCAGTTGAAACTGGATACTTGAATTCAGTTTGCCAGAGTTTGTTAGACAATCTGGATTTGTAAGTATCTTAATTCAGGTTAAATTATAAACTAGTGGTGTTTGTAAAATGAATAAGTAGTTTCAAACTATATTTTAAAAGTTATGTAATTATGTTCTAAAAGTCCACTTAAATCAGTAGATAACTTTAGGCCTCACTTTCTCTGAGAAACATTAATTTATTTTAACTTTTTATTATGGAAAAATTTCAAATATGAAGTAAGTAGAAAGAATGTAATGAAGTTCCAGGTACCCATCCTTCAACTTCAATATTTTTAGCATTCAGCTGTTGTTGTCTCATTTAACCTTGCCCTTCCCCCTTTTTTCCCTGGAGTATTTTAATACAAATCTCAGTCAGTATATCATTTACCTAGAAATACTTGGAATTATTTTTAACCCTAACTAAAATATGAGAATCACATCAAACAAAATGAGCAATAATTCCATAATGTGATATAATACCCAGTTCAATTTTTGTTCCTGGTTGTCTCCAGAATGTCTTTTTACTGTGGGTTTGTTGAAATAAGAATCTAAACAGTATCTACACATTGCATTTGCTGGTCATATCTCTTAAGCCTCTTAAAATAACTGTACTTTAAGTGGTTCTTAGATAATTAGTGTAACACGTAAAAGCTAGTGTGACCTTTCAGTGTAACGAAATACTATTCTGCTCTTGTGTGGAAGGAAGAATGGGTAGGACCAAATCTCATCAGAAGTGGACTAACTCCCTCACCTTGGCGAAAGGCATTCATGTTCTTATCAGCATTTGTATTTTTAATGTTGTAGGTTATGTATGGGGATTGTCTGTTGATGAGAGAGTTCACTGACTCACCCAAGCATGAACAACAAAAATGAAAACTAGTTTGTCTTTCCCCTTAATGAAACTATGGTCTACATATTTAAGTTCTTCAAAAACAGATCTTTTTGTTGATCTTCTTAAATGAATGCATTAAACAATATAAAAAGAGGTTTGGGCAATTTTTTTTAAAAGATATGCAGTTCATAAATTTATATTACATTTTAGAGTTGGTGTTTGGTAATTTTTTTGAAGTATTTTTTATAAATTAAAATCATCTACAAATTTCTGTATATACTTTCCAGTTTTTTTTTTTTTTTTTTTTTTTTGTGGTACGCGGGCCTCTCACTGTTGTGGCCTCTCCCGTTGCGGAGCACAGGCTCTGGACGCACAGGCTCAGTGGCCATGGCTCACGGGCCCAGCCACTCTGCGGCATGTGGGATCTTCCAGGACCAGGGCACAAACCCGTGTCCCCTGCATCAGCAGGCAGATTCTCAACCACTGCGCTACCAGGGAAGCCCTCTAGTATTTTTAATATATCATTTCCTAAGTGATTGATATAACTTTATATAGGTATAATGAGTTTTGGATTGCTGTATTATTGCTGGGTTTTGTTGATTGTTTGACTTATATATAGTGTTTTCTTTTGAGTAGTGTATGTTTTCATGGTGATTAAACATTGCACGGGTTAAAAACATTTATGTTGGGGCAGTTTTCATAACATAGAAGTAGATATTTGTATTTAACTCTTCGCAGATATTTTAGGTATATATGTATATGGGAAAACTATAAAATACTCTTCTGAATTTGTTTTTAGGCTTCCTGGCAACACTAGGACAAAAATTGGCTTCGTAACATTTGATAGTACAATCCACTTCTACAGCCTTCAAGAAGGTCTATCTCAACCTCAGATGCTAATAGTTTCAGATATTGAAGGTATATATTATATACTTAAAATTATTGAACTGCCTGAGGAGTTTTTAGTTTTAGAAATATTTCATGACTGTTCAACAAACTAGCAGCATATGGTATGATTCTGCTATACTGAGGAAAACCTTGAGTATAAAATCATAAGATTTTTGGAATTATAGGAGTCCCTCAGTCAAATCTCTCATTTTATAGAAGAGGAAACAATTATGGAGGTAAAGTGAGTTCTGAACAAGTCAACAAAAAACAAGTTAATGTTAAAGCTCATTCAAGAAGTATTTGAGGATAGACCTAGATTAACTGAACAGAATAAAGAGCCCAGAAATAAGCTCTCAACATATATGTTCAGTTGATTTTTGATAAGGATGCCAAGACCATTCAATGGGGAAAAGACAGTCTTTTCAACAAATGGTTCTGGGAAAGCCAAACATGCAAAAGAATGAAGTTAGACCCTTACCATAAACCATATAAAAAAAAATTAGCTCAGTGGATCAAAGACCTAAACTTAAGAACTAAAACTGTAAAACTCTTAGAAGGAAACATAGGGGAAAATCTTAATGACATTGGGTTTGGCAGTGATTTCTTGGATATGACACTAAAAGTAGAAGCAACAAAAGAAAAAATAAATAAATTGGATGTTATCACTGTTAAAATACTTTTGTACATGAAAGAAAACTGTCAAGAGAGTAAAAAGAAGTCACAGAATGGGAGAAAATATATGCATATGCAAATCACACGTATGATGAAGGATTAATATAAAGAGTTTCTCAACTCAGCAACAACAACAAAACACAATTCAAAAATGGACGAAGGACTTGAATAGACAATTCTCCAGAGATGTACAAATGGCCAATAAACACATGAAAAAATGCTGAACATCATTAGTCACTAGAGAAATGCAAATCAAAATCACAATGAGATACCACTTCACATCCATTAGAATGGTTATTATTTTTTTTTAAATGGAAAATAACAAGGGCTGGCAAGGATGTGGAAACATTGGAAGTGTCGTATATTGCTGGTGGGAATGTAGAATGGTGCAGTATTATGGAAAACAATTTGGCAGTTCCTCAAAAAGTTAGAATTACCATTATGATCTACCAATTCTGCTTCCCAGTATATACCTAAAAGAATTGAAAGCAGAAACTCAAACAAATACTCATACACCAATGTTCTTAGCAACATTATTCACAATAGCCAAAAGTTGGAAACAACCTAAGTATCCATCAAGAGATGATTGGTTAAATAATGTGGTATATACATATAATGGAATATTTTTCATCCCTAAGAATGAAATTCTGATGCATGCTACAACATGAATGAACTTTGAAAACATTATATCAATACTAAGTGAAATAAACCAGATGCAAAAGGACAAAGGTTATATGATTCCGCTTATATGAGGTACCAGGAATGGGTGAATTCATAGAGATATAGGTTAGAAAGTAGATTATAGATTACCAGGAGCTTGTGGGAAGGGAGAAATTATTTAATGGGTACTGTTTAGGATGATGAAAAAGGTTCTGAAAATACATAATGATGATGGTTACACAACATTTTGAATGTACTTAATACTACTGAATTGTACACTTAAAAATGATTAAGGTGATACATTTTGTATATTATGTATATTTTACCACAGTTAAAAAAGTTAACTCCAAATGGATCATAGATCTGAGTATGAGACTAAAACTATAAAACTGTTAAAGCATAGAAGTAAGTCTTTGTGACCTTGAATTAGGCAGTGATTTCTTTTTGTTTGTTTGTTTGTTTTGTTTTGTTTCGTTTTTTTGCGGTACGCGGGCCTCTCACTGTTGTGGCCTCTCCCGTTGCGGAGCACAGGTT
>NC_041221.1:131302505-131322991 GCF_002837175.3 Physeter macrocephalus
GCATGTGAGATCTTCCCAGACCTGGGCACGAACCCATGTCCCCTGCATTGGCAGGCGGACTCTCAACCACTGCGCCACCAGGGAAGCCCTAGGCAGTGATTTCTTAGATATAACACCAAAAGCACAAACACCAAAAGAAAAAACAGATAAGTTGGGCTTCCTAACAATTAAAAACTTTTGGATAAACAGCAAGGTCCTGCAGTAGAGCACAGGGAACTATATTCAGTATCCTGTGATAAACCATAATGGAAAAGAATATGGAAAAGAATATGTATATGTATAACTGAATCACTTTGCTGTACAGCAGAAATTAGCACAACATTGTAAGTCAACTATACTTCAATAAACAAAAAAAAATAAAAATTTTTAAAAATCAAAAAAGATTAAAACCTTTTGTGTTTCAAAGGATGCCATCATGAAAGTGAAGAATGAGAGAATGAGAGAAAATATTTGCAAGTTATGTATCTGATCAAAATATATATCTAGATTATGTAAAAAACTTCTACAACTTATTAAAAAGACAACCTAGTTAAAAAGTGGGCAAAGGATTTGAATAGACATGTCTCTATTCATTACACCATATTCAATATTCTGTATATGCAGTTGGCTCATAATCCCTTGAAAAGATGCTCCATATCATGAGTTATCAGGGAAATGCAAATGAAAACTACAGTGAAATGCCACATCACACCAGTTAAAAAAAATTCTGAAAACCAAAATTTTTTGCTGCTTTGAGCATATCTGAATAGCTGGGAAGGTTCCATGAGTATTGGTTTTGGGGTTACAAATAAATTTTAATAAGTAGGCAAGTTTGCAACTATAAAATCTATGATTTAGGAGAATTGACTGTACAACTTTAAAATGAAATAGTTGAATAGAGCCCACTCTGTCTTGGTTGTTCCAGGTCTCACAACAGAGCAGCCAAGTCAGTCATTCATGTCCCTTATCTGTTTACCCAGGTACTTATTTGGCATAAAATAAAATCACTGAACAGGTGATTCTGATGATGGGCCAAGTTGTGAATTTACTGATATGGTCCAGCCTCTCAACTTTATACATGAGCTGATAAATGGACTATCCCTTGCTGGATGTCACATAGCAAAAAATTTTTTAAAGGACAGTAACAAGTATTTGCAAGGATGTGGAGAAATCGGAACCCTCATTCACTAGTAGTAGGAATGGAAAATGGTGCCACCATTAGGGAAAGCATTTTGTCAGTTTCTCTGGAAGTTAAACATAGAGTTACCATATAACCAGCAATTATACTGGTTATAATTTACTTAATAGGTATATGCTCAAGAAAATTAAAAACATGTCTATACTGTAAAGCAACTACACTTCAATTTTTAAAAATTGCTAAATATGAATTAATAAAACAGTACAAAACATGTCCACACAAAAATGTGTACATGAATGTTGGTAGCAACTCAGCCAAGAAGTGGAAACAACCCAACATAAACAAAATGTAGACTATCCATACAATGAAATGTTTTGTTACTCAGCAATAAAAAAGAATAAAGTACTGATAAATGCTACAACCTGGATGAACCTTGAACACATGAAGCTAAGTGTAAGAAGCCAGTCACAAAGGACCTCATAGTGTGACTCCATTAATATGAAATGTTGAGAATAGGCCAATCCAGAGACAGAAAGTGGCTGCCTAGAGCTGTGGGAGTTGATAGGGAATTGAGGAATGTGACTGGTAATTGGTGTGGGGTTCCCTTTTGGGATGATGGAAAGGATCTAGAATTAGATAGTGTTGTTAGTTGTACAACTCTGTGCATATATTAAAAAAATCACTGAATTGTATCTTCTGCAAGGGTAAATTTTATGGTATGTGAATTATATCTTAAAACTTTTATTAAAATCTGTTTAATTTTAAAGAAAAAGGAAGAAATCTAAACAATAATACATTTTTTATGTGATAGTTAAAGTAAATATTTAATGTTTCAAATTATTGGTGTTATTTTTCATGAACATTATGATGAGCCTTATTTTTGTTATTTTTTAATAAAAAATAAACAGTACAAAAATGTAGAAAGTGAGACCCCTCATAAACCTGCATCACCACCCACATTTCCTTCCCAGTTTGCTTCCTTCTAAGAAAGGATATTTAATTCCTAAGAAAGAATAAATTTGAATCCTGAGAAGCTCTTCTGATGTGGCCATTTAGCATACCTCCTGATTCACTTGACTTTGTAGTCCCATAAGTAGAATGGGGGCCTTCTTTATGAGAAAGTATGTGCTTTATGAATGACAGAGCTGTTGGTGGGCTGTATTACTTCCATGTCAAGACACAGAATTCTTGTCTGTCATCTTAGTCAACTTTTTTTTTTTTTTAATGCCAGAGTGTTTCTTTGGCTGGCTTCTGGGGCTAAGCAAGAATTCTAAAGCAGGATTCTAAATTGTCTTTAACCTAAGAAGCAGAGTACTTGTACAAACCCTTACTGAGTACTTGTGGGCCAGTATTTTCTATTTGGGAGGCTATTTACTTTTTACATGGTAATAGATTAGCTGCAGTAAAAGCCTAAATCAGTGCTCTTTTGGTTACTCTGAACATACGTAGACATTGCTGTACAAACGGAGGAAGTGGCTCTTCTCTAAGTATGGGGGTGGTTAATTATATCACTGTTATGTATTTGGAACATCTTTAACAATTGAGTTTTAAGAGAAATATTTATTTGTTCTTTCAGATGTTTTTATACCTATGCCAGAGAACTTATTAGTAAATTTAAATGAAAGTAAAGAGGTAAGGGACACTTTCCTATCTGACATGTTTAATTGAAATGTTGAAGGAATATATTTTTAAAATGAACTTTAAGTAGAATTTTGCTTCTCTCTGTGACATTTCTAAGATGTATAGCATTTCTATTTGCAGTTAGTTAAAATTCATCAGATGAACAGCTTTTGATTTTGCCCTTGAACTGATTGCTTTTAAGTTTAATGTATCCATTTGTAGTAGGGTAGAAGATAAGCCTATTCCATAAATGAGAGAAACCTGAAGGAAACCTGCCTTGCCAGCCATTTGGGAAATTGGGAGGGTTGCTGAGATAAGCTTCTGGTCACTACATAGAAGCACTTTAGGCTGCTTTCAGTGCCCTTTGCTTTTCTGATTCACAGAGTGTCATTGGGGTCAGTTCAGAAGAAACTCTTATTACCTGCCTGGAAATTGCCATGACATAATACAGTGAGAGGTGAACAGAATGTGTCTGAAGGGGGGATGTTGTCTACCCTGTACATGCATATATGCCGTAGGGGTAACATTTTAACTAGCAAGTCTATGGTCTCAGCTCTTGGCAATGGTGACTTCGCCATAGTGTGAAGTATTTTTTTCCCCATTAACTCTCTTTATTTGTACAACCTAACCTGAATAGGTAGTTGTTTTTTGTTTTGTTTTTCTTTTGTAGTAATATTACTAGTTGGCAAATTTACTGGCTATCTTAGATTTTGCAGTAGGGAAGAGTTAAACGCACTTTGGAACTGAAAAGAATAAAGTGTATAGAGGTGATTGAGAAGGCCATATTTCATGGCATTTAAATATGTAAAATCTCTAAACTGTGATGGTTCTTTTGGATACATTTGGACTTATAGTCTTGCTGGACTACTGCATGTGCAAGAACTGTAAGGCCCCAATTTTGATTTGTCTTGCTTGCCAATTTATAATGTTGACTTAAAATGGCTTTCTTGTCATTTGACCAACTTCATTGTTTACTGTACTGTCTGTAGATTCTCTGACCATCATCATGACTCAATGTCTTGTCTGTTGTATGCGTCAGTGACTTAATGTGAAAAAAAATTTTTTATTGTAACACTCTTGAGTTTTCTTGCTTTATTTCACAAGCTCGTCCAAGATTTACTGAAAACTTTGCCGCAAATGTTCACCAAGACCCTGGAGACCCAGAGTGCCTTGGGTCCAGCCCTTCAGGCTGCCTTTAAGCTGATGTCCCCAACTGGTGGTCGAATGTCTGTTTTTCAAACACAACTCCCAACTCTTGGAGTGGGAGCCCTGAAACCACGAGAGGAACCCAACCAAAGGTCATCTGCTAAGGTTAGAAAGTCATCAAGTGCATGATAAGATTTATGCTGGTGCTTTGTCCCTTTGAGTACAGAGCTTATTTCAAATTTATTTTTCAGTTGTGAAAAGGAGGGAATATAAGGAAATGGATAAAGTGTTTCTCCTCTTTTGTGTAGACATTTCTATTTTATTACATTATTTTCTATCTGATTCACCTTACCTTATGTATAGATCTTTAGCAGGCCATAGCAATGCCACCTGCCTTTGATGAGAAAGTCAGGCAGACTAAGAGAATATGCTTGTCAGGGACAAAGTAGAACCTGGATGATGAATAAAAAGTAGTCATGGTTTGGTATATTGACTGCCATGGATTGCTTTTGAGCACCTTGTGTGTGTAAACTTAGTTTGAGATGTGTATTTCTCAAAAGATTATGATAGTGTGGCCATATACTGTAATGATTAGGGTGTCAGTCTTGGAATAAGTCTGCCTAAGTCTCACTGCTTTTTAGATGTGTGAGCTTGAATAGTTACATAATTTCTTTGCCCCTCTTTTTCCTTATATTTATAAAATGAAAATATCGATAGTACCCATCTCTTATGACAGATGAAAAGTATTACATATGAGTTTAGAAGCTTCCAGCATAATAAACATTTAATAGATTATCAAAATTAGTATAATAGGTATATTTCTTTTTAAAAGTAAAACAAAATAGTAAATTCTTAAGCAGGACATGTTTCATACTGCAAAAAGAGGAAATATCACAAAACGAAAGGATTTTGTAGAATGCCCAAGGATAATTGTTAACCCTTGGTATATATGGATAGGTGTATAAATTTTATGACAATTTAATGATTTAAAATTTTTTCTCTTTGTAATTATGAATAGGAAATTCACTTGACACCATCAACTGACTTCTATAAGAAATTAGCCTTGGACTGTTCTGGTCAGCAGGTAGCTGTTGACTTATTCCTTCTGAGTGGACAGTATTCTGATTTGGCTTCTCTGGGTAAGTTCGTCCTAGTGATTATTTTTCTCATGTGAATGTCAAAATGGTATTTTTATGATGATATGTTAAAAGAGGACAAAGTGAAAGAATTCTTATTCCCTTGGGAAGTTAGTTTAGTTTATAATAAACCTTATAGTCTTATACTCTGAATATTTATAATAGAGAAATTTCTATATTACTATTTAAAGGGATGAAATAATTCTTTTTTGCCAATATCTTAGGAGGCTAAGGAAAGGTTGATTCAAATGCTTGTAGTTACTCTGGTGTAGTAATAGTAGTTAATGGCAGAACTTAAAAGGAGTATGTGTTCTCTTCCAGGTTGTATTTCTCGGTATTCAGCAGGTAGTGTCTATTATTATCCCTCTTACCACCACCAGCACAACCCAGTGCAAGTGCAGAAATTACAGAAGGAACTACAGAGATACCTCACTCGGAAGATTGGCTTTGAGGCAGTCATGAGGATTCGGTGTACCAAAGGTGGGGGCACTTTTTTCTTTTACACTCACAAAGGCGTAAATGTTGCTTTTGATATGAATAAATATACACATATTTTCACCTAGTCTTTTCTCATAAGATTTGTTCTTCTAAAAAAAAAAAAAAAAAAAGATTTGTTCTTTTAAGGTATTGTACTTACTTTGACAGACTATGCAATTAAGAATAGAGAAGACACATATTGAAAAACTAAGGACTATTTTTTTTATAGGAATTGCTATTTTTAAAAATTTATTATTTTTTAAATTTATTTATTAATTTATTTATTTTGGCTGTGTTGGGTCTTCGTTGCTGCAAGCGGGCTTTCTCTAGTTGCAGCAAGCGGGCTTTCTCTAGTTGCAGCAAGCGGACTTCTCATTGTGGTGGCTTCTCTTGTTGCGGAGTGCGGGCTCTAGGTGGGTGGGCTTCTGTAGTTGTGGCTCACAGGCTCTAGAGCGCAGGCTCAGTAGTTGTGGCACATGGGCTTAGTTGCTCCACGGCATGTGGGATCTTCCCGGACCAGGGCTCGAACCCGCGTCCCCTGCATTGGCTGGCGGATTCTTAACCACTGCGCCACCTGGGAAGCCCTAGGGACTATTTTGAATATACTAAAAACCACTGAATTGTACACTTGAAAAGTGTGGGGTTTTTTCTATGTGAATTGTATCTCAGTGAAAAAATATCTCCAAAGAAAATAAAACATATTACTGGTGGATTTTTATTCCACTTATTGAACAGTAATAGTGGAAGATCTTTTTTTGTTACAACTATTTTTTAAAATTGTGGTAAAACAGACATAACATAAAATTTACCATTTTACAGGACTTCCCTGGTGGTCCAGTGGTTAAGGCTCCATGTTTCCGATGCAGGGGGCGCAGGTTCAAACCCTGGTCGGGGAACTAAGATCCCACATGCTGCACAGTGCAGCCAAAAAATTAAAAATTAAAAAATTTTTATCATTTTCCCATTTTTAAGTATACATTTGAGTGGCATTTAGTACATTCTCATTGTTGTGCAGCCATCACCACCATCCATCTCCAGAAGTAGGGTATCTTTTAGTTTGTGTTCTTCTCATTCTGCACCTGCTACTAATACCTTGCCGCACTGTTGCTTTGGAAATAGTCTCACAGTTTCAGAATGCATGTGTTCAAAATGTTTTTCAGGATAAATGTTTTGTGGTTGCTAAATATGACAACTATTTTCTTATGAAAGTGGGAAATTATAATCTTGATATTTCATTTCTCCACATTATCAACCTGTTTGTACTCTTTTATTCAGATTTTAAAATATTACTGCTCTGTAAAAGGGTATGAAGCAATAATTTTTTACAGTGGAAAGATTATGTGAAATATGTAGCAAAAAATAGGTATCAAAAGATAAGGATCCACAAACCTGTCCACTAGATAGATGTTAAAATATGTTGATCAAATGACGTGTCAAATGAAGTATCAGATAAATACTTAAGAGGTTGCCACATCTCCAGACAGCGCACAGATATTGGTGTCACCCATAACCGATCAGTTTCCACAATAGCATTCTGTTTCCTTTTTTTTTAATAGAAGCTTTATTGAGATAAAATTTACATATCATACAATTTACCCATTTGCAATGTATAATTCAGTGGTTTTAAATATATTCACCACGATATTACCACGATCAATTTTAGAACATTTTATCATTCCCAAAAGCTACCCTGTACTGATTAGGAGTCACTTTTCATTCCCCCACCTAGGCAACTGCCAGTCTACTTTCTGTCTCTGGACTTGCCTGTTGTGGGTATTTCATATTAATGGAGTCATACAATATGAGGTCCTCTGTAACTGGCTTCTTACACTTTAATGTTTTCAAGGTTCATCCATGTTGTAGCATATATCAGTATTTCATTACCACCCCCCCTTAAAAAAATATTTCATTTGTTTTTATTTCTCATAGTATTCCATTGTATAGATACCTCATTTTGTTTATCCTTTCATCAGTTGATGAATATTTGGGTTGTTTCCACTTTTTGGATATTATGAATAGTATTGCTATGAACTTTTTTAAAAATTTTGGCCACACTGTGTAACATGTGGGATCTTAGTTCCCCAAGCAGGAGTCGAACCCACGCCCCCTGCAGTGGAAGCGCGGAGCCCTAACCACTGGACCGCCAGGGATGTCCCTTGCTATGAACATTTGTGTAGAGGGTTTTGGACCTGTTTTCATTTCTCTCAGGTCTATACCTAGGGTATATAGTTGAGTCATAAGGTAACTATGTTTAGCTTTTTGAGGAACAGCCAGACTGTTTTCTAGAAGTTGCACCATTTTACATTCCCACTAACAGTGAAAGTACTGATTTCTTCACATCCTTTTCAATACTTTTTTTTGTCCTGTTTTTTTTTTTTTAGCCATCTTAGTGGGTGTGATGTGGTATCTTGTTGAGGTTTTGATTTGTATTTCCGTATTCATGAATGAGGTTGAACATCTTTTCTTGTGCTTATTGGTTATTTATCTTCTTTGGAGAAATGTCTATTCAGATCCTTTTTCCATTTAAAAACTTGGTTTGTTTGTCTTTTTATTATTGAGTTTTAAGTGTTCTTTATATATTTTTAAATACAAGGGCTTTATCAAATATATGATTTGCAAAAATACTTTCTCCATTTTGTGGGTTGCCTTTTTCACTTTCTTAATGGTACCCTTTGAGGCACAATTGTTTTTAATTTTGGTGATGTCCCATTTATCAACTTTTTCTGTTTGTGTTTTTGGTATCTTATTGTAGCATTAAACCACTGTTTAATCCAAGGTCATGAACATTTATACGTATGTTGTCCTCTAAGACTTTTATAGTTATAATTCTTATATTTAAGTCTTTGATTTATTTTTAGTTAATTTTTGTATTTGATGAGGTAGGTGTTTGACTTCATTCTTTTGCATCTGGATATACATTTGTCCCAGCACCTTTTGTTAAAAAGACTATTCTCTCCCTGTTGAATTGTCTTGGTGTCCATGGCCCCTTGTTGAAAATTAGTTGATCATAAATGTGAAGGTTTGTTTCTGAGTTCTGAATTTTATTCTTTTTTTTTTTTTTTTTCTTTTTTTTTTGGTGGTATGCGGGCCTTCCTCCGCTGCGGCCTCTCCCGCCGCGGAGCACAGGCTCCGGACGCGCAGGCCCAGCGGCCACGGCTCACGGGCCCAGCCGCTCCGCGGCACGTGGGATCCTCCCAGACCGGGGCGCGAACCCGGCCCCCCTGCATCGGCAGGCGGACGCGCAACCACTGCGCCACCAGGGAAGCCCTGAATTTTATTCTTTTAATGTATGTCTGTATTATGCCAGGACGAAACTTTCTTGACTGTTGTGACTTTATAATAAGTTGAAATTAGGAAGTATGGGTCCTCCCAACTTTTCTCTTCCTTACCAAGATTGTTATGATATTCTGGGTCCCTTGCATTTCTGTATGAATTTTAGTTTCATCTTGTCAGTTTCTTCAAAGAAGCCAGCTGGTATTGGATAGGAATTGTATTTAATAGGTAAATTTGGGGAATATTGGCAGCTTAACAATAATAGGTCTTCCCATCCAAAAACATGGTATGTCTCTTCTTTAATTTTTTCGACAATATTTTGCAGTTTTCGGAATGTAAGTTTTGCATTTCTTTTGTTAAATTTATTCCTAAATTTTTTTTCCATTATATTTTAAATAGAATTATTTTTAAAATTTCTTTCTCCTATAAATATAGTTAATTCTTTGTATACTGATCTTGTATCCAGCAACCTTGTTGAACTTGCTTGTTAATTCTAATAGTTGTTTAGTATTTATGTTTTAAAGGGCCCATTTGTTGTATCCCATTCATTCAAGATTGATGGACCTCAGAAATGATTATTTCTGCAGATATTGGCTCTAAATTAAGGGGAATGTACATCCTAAAAGTGCTTTTAAGACTTTTTCTATTTGGCAGGACAGAAGCTATTTTATATGTACCTAACTTTGCATAAAGAGCTTGGACATAGAAACCAACCTATGCCCTCTTTCTAGAGTGCTTAATTTACTAAATCTTTGTGGTTAATTTGCTTAGGTTTCTCTCTCTTTTAATGATAAATTACATTAAATTCATATTACATGAAATAATATGCTCTTGGTAAAGCTACAAAAAAAAAAGGTACAGTACAAAAAGATATAAAATGAGAAATTAAACTTAAGCCAGTATAGTCTACCTCAGAGTTTCTCATATGCCCTTGAAAAAGTTTTCCCGTGCATATATAAGCATGGGAGTATATTTTCGCCTTCAAATAAAAGCAGTGAGGATCACATCTGGCTTCTTTTTCTGTATATACTTTGTTTTCGTATGTACAGAACTACATCCTCCTTTTTTTCCTGATTACTGTTGTAAAGTTGGTTTTTATTTCACAAGCAAAATATATACCTGTTATTTGTAAAAAATGAAAACATTATTGATAAAGCTAAAGTCCTGTTGTATAAGCTTGTGTGTGTGTTATTTCACCTTCACTCCATCCTTTTGTAGTCACTATAACCACATTGTGGTAATGCTAAGTTTTTCTATACATTTACATACATATGTACCTCTCCATGGAAAATATATAGTACAGTGTAGTAGCATAAATAACATTGTACATGTTTTCAGCAAATCTTGAAGATCTAATATTACTTTATGTAGATCTGTCTCATGCTTTTTAACTTCTACCCAGTATTCAGTAGAATGTAAAAATCACAATTTAGTTATTTTCCTACTCGTTGTCATTGAAGATATTTCTTATTTTTTTGTTATGCTTAATTTTTTTTTGCACATATGAATTTGGCACTTAATTGTATCTATAGAATAAATTCTTTTTTTTTGAGTTGTCAGTGTGAGCAAATACCAGTTGTGAGATTTGTTAGTAGAAACACTGTTACAAGGATATTTTACAAGGATATTCTAGGATAAATTCTTAGTTATGGAATTACTGGAGTCGAAGTAAGTACCCATTTAGAATTTTGGTAGATATTGCCAAATTATTATTGAAAAAAGTTTTTTGAAAATTTGAATTCATTTAAGAAGATATCTTTTATTCCTTCCACACTCTAACTACTGTGTATTCTTTAATATGATTCTGCTTCCAGTTACAATGTGTGGGTTGTTTTTCTCCCCACAACCAAGCAGTTAACTCAGTTCTGACATCGTCTATGTAGAGCTAACATCAGATCCCACAAGTTATGGGTTCAGTCTCACAAGACCATCTCCCATCCTTCCCCCCACCCACCATCCCATTTAAGAAGCCAGATGCAAGTCCAGTTTGTTACCTGTGCTTCTGACCAACTGGCTATAGATTGGATGTTCCAACGAATCCCTCCTTTGGTTGAAATTATTGGCTAGAGTGGCTTATAGAACTCAGAGAAACATTTTAATTACTAGATTACTAGTTTATTTTAAAAGGATATAACTCAAGAACAGCAAAATAGAAAAGATGCATAGAGCAAGATATAGGGAAAGGGAGCTTCTGGAGCTTCCTTGCTCTCTTTGAGATCTTCACTCTCCCCAAATCTCCATGTATTCACAATCCCAGAGCTCTCTAAAGGACCCCATCCTTTTGGGTTTTTATGGAGGCTTTATTACATAGTCATGACTGATAAATCACTGACATTTGGTGATTGATTCAACCTCTAGCGCCTCTCCCCTCCCTGGAGGTAGTGGTGGGGGGTTGAACTGGAAGATCTAACCCTCTTATCATATGGTTGAATCCTCTGACAACCAGCCCCCATCCTTAGGTTACCTAAGTGCTTTCCAAAGCCACTTTGTTAACATAGCAAAAGATACCTTTATGACTCTCAACACTTACGGAATTCTAAGGGTTTTAGGAGCTCTGTGCCAGGAACTGGTGAAGACCAAGTATATATTTCTTATAAACCACAATATCACATCTAAACTTTTTAATTTACTCTGTGCTATTCTGATAAGTGACAAGGATAAAATGTAAATATCTATATGTAGGTGTATATAAATCATTTTGATATATTTTTCTTTTCTAGGTCTTTCCATTCATACTTTCCATGGGAACTTCTTTGTTCGGTCCACAGACTTACTGTCTTTACCCAATGTAAACCCAGATGCTGGGTATGCAGTACAGATGTCAGTGGAAGAGAGTCTTACTGACACTCAGTTGGTTTCCTTTCAGTCAGCACTCTTGTATACATCCAGCAAAGGTAAGTTTTTTTGTTTGTTTTACTGTGGCAAAAACACATAACATGAGATCTATCCTCTTAACAAAATTTAAGTCTAAAATACCGTATTGTTAACTATAAGCACAATGATATAGCAAAGGTAAGATTTTTGATTTGGCCATGTAGTCTATGACTTGTGATAAACTCCTTGAGAGTCTACTTAGTGTCTGAAATATGTTCTGGTAATACAACAGTCAATAAAGCTGAATTAAAAACCTTTTTCTCATAGTGCTTATTCTAGTAGGGAAGACAAACAATAAAGAAGATACATAAGTAAAATAGTAGTATGTTACATAGTAATATCAGTTAATGAGAAACAGAAAGCAGGTGAAGGGTTTAAGAAGTGCTCAGGGGATTGTTTTTTAAGATAGGGTTGCCAGGAAAGGTCTCACAGAGGGTGACGTTTGAGTTAAGTTTTGAAGGAACTCAAACGGAAGATAAACACTTTTTAAGGGTATAATTTGTTTAGTACTAATTAATTTATAATGTGTTTTGTCCTAAAGATGATGTGAAGGCTGGTTAAATTTATTTTTATTATTTTAAAGATTCACAGCTCTCACCCTATTCTGTTTGTCTCCTTAAAAAAGGTTTTGGAAGTGTTTCTGTGCTATGTCTACTGACCTTCACAGCCCCACCAAAATCTGTAAAAAATGTATAATACAGATATTGTAATGAAAACCTTTAGTATGAGAGAAGTCCAGTTTTTGTACTGTGATTGTAATACTGCATGTCATAAATGTAAAAGTAAGATGGATTTCTGTCTCTAGGTATCATTTTTTGACAGAAGAACATCCCAATCCTTTTTCTGCTCATTGATTTTTCTTAACATTAAAAAAAAAAAAAAATAGGGGCTTCCCTGGTGGCGCAGTAGTTGAGAGTCCGCCTGCCGATGCAGGGGACACGGGTTCATGCCCTGGTCTGGGAAGATCCCACATGCCGCAGAGCGGCTGGGCCCATGAACCATGGCCGCTGAGTCTGTACGTCCGGAGCCTGTGCTCCACAACGGGAGATGCCACAACAGTGAGAGGCCCGCGTACCGCAAAACAAACAAACAAACAAACAAAAAAACTAATATATAATTCACCTATGGTAAAATCTACCATTTTAATGTTTAGTTCCACAAGTTTTGACAAATGTGTGTGTGACCACCACCACAATTTAGGTATCACAATCTGTTCCATTACCCCTCAAATCTCCTTGTGTTTTTGTAGTCATTTCTCTCCCATCCCCAGCCCCTAGCAACCATTGATCTGTTTTCTGACCCTGTAGTTTTGCCTTTGTAAGACTGTCTTGTGAATAGAATCATACAGTAGGTAGCCTTTTGTATCTGGCTCTTTCACTTAGCGTAGTGCATTTGAGATTCATCCATATTGTTTCATCCAGCAGTAGTTATTTTTTATTCCTAAGTAGTATTCCACTGTACCCAGTTTGTTTATTCACTTTCCAGTTGAGGTACATTTGGGTTGTTTCCAGTTTTTGGCCGTTTCAAATATAGCCCCTATAAACATTTGCATGTGGATTTTTGTGTGAGCATAAATTGTGATTTCACTTCAGTTAATACTTTTTCAGTGTTTTCGATGGATGGCTAGGTTGTATCCGTGAGCTTATTTATGTTTAACTTTTTAGGAAGTTGCTAAACTGTTTTCCTAAGTGGCTGTACCATTTTGCATTCACCAGCAGTGTATGAGAGTTCCAACTGCTCTGCATCCTCACCAGCATTTGCTGTTATCAGTGTTTAGTTTTTGTTTGTTGTGTTTGGTTTGAGGTTTTTTGTTTGTTTTGTTTGTCTGTTTTGCCATTTTAATAAAGTATAGTGATACCACTTTTAGTTTTATTTCATGTTTCCCTAATAACTAACATTGGATATCTTTTTATATATTTACTATTTGAAGTTTAGTTTATTTCTAATGTTTTGTTTTTATGGAAAATGTGATTTTAATATCTATCCATGTCCACAAATCTTTGTCATTTCTGAAAATTTCCCTGAGATGGATTTCTAGGATTGGAAATAAAAAGTATAGAGATCAACTGTTTAGAAAAATCTTGGTATTGTCAGATTGCTTTTCAGAAATATTTTACCAATTTGTAGTCCCATCCAGTGCCCTTTTCATTTCAGCCTCTGATTTTGTGTGCATGTATCTGTGTGTGTCTGTATCTATGTGTGTAATAGTTGTTGTTGCCAATATGATAGGCTAAACATTGTATCTTATTTCTTTTAGTTCTCAATGTTTTTATCTAGACAAGAAGCACTAAACAATGTTACCCTTTTTTGTAGATATCACTTCTCTTTAAAAGTAATTTGTATGAGCTCCTCCTAGATACAATTACTTTAGTCTTCATGTGTCCCTGCAGGTTGTAGTGTGGGTATCCTCTCTAGTTTTTTTACTTGTTCTTTTTCTTTGTTGTTCAAGGTCTTGCTCATTAGAAATTTTTTAAAGATTGACATGATACTTGATATTTTATGGCTCTCAAAAGATTTTCATTTTTGTTTCTTGTATTTATTGATTTTTATTGTTGTGGGTAATTAACCAGAGGATGTATTGTGACTATTAGTTGATTTCTTTTTTTTAATGAAAGCTTTGTTTGTTTGTTTGTTTATAATTTGGCTGTGGTGAGCGGCTTTAGTCTATTTCTTTTAAATTTTTTTCCTGTGATTAAAAAGAAACATAAAATTTCTCTGGGGCTTCCCTGGTGGCACAGTGGTTGAGAGTCCGCCTGCTGATGCAGGGGACACGGGTTCGTGCCACGGTCTGGGAAGATCCCACATGCCGTGGAGCGGCTAGGCCCGTGAGCCATGGCCGCTGAGCCTGCGCGTCCGGAGCCTGTGTTCCACAACGGGAGAGGCCACAACAGTGAAAGGCCCGCGTAGCGCAAAAAAAAAAAAAAAAAAAAAAAGAAATTTCTCTGGACTTCAAATATGAAAACGGAGCCTGTGTTCCACAACGGGAGAGGCCACAACAGTGAAAGGCCCGCGTAGAGCAAAAAAAAAAAAAAAAAAAAAAAAAGAAATTTCTCTGGACTTCAAATATCAAAACAAACTCTAGAACACATCTAGGAGTAGTGTTGTCTTACAGTATGTATATTTTCCCAAAATTGTGTTTACGAAAAAGGGTAAAGTAACCAAAAAATTCAGAAAAGAAACTTTTAAGAAGCTAGCATGTTACCATCATTTGGATATGATCCCTGTGGTCTTTTCAGTAATACCTTGAAGAAAAATAATTTTGTAGTAAAAAAAAATAAAAGAAATAATGCTTTAGAGTTTTCACGAATTAAAGTTTTGATACTATCCCTGCTTACTATACATAACCCTGTTTTGGTTCCAAATTGAAAAGAACTGATTTTTCCAAGTAACTTTAATACAAACTTTTTTTTATAGCGCTGTCCCTCACTATCATTTGTATGTTTTGTCCAAAGGTGAAAGAAGAATTCGTGTTCATACTTTGTGTTTGCCAGTAGTTTCAACTCTAAATGAAGTCTTTCTTGGAGCTGATGTTCAAGCAATTTCAGGGTTATTGGCCAATATGGGTAAGAATTGTTATCACCTATTGCAAATATATTGCAAGTAGTAACATTTGAAATGTCCACATAGTTTTGTTTTCCTTTAAATAATTAGCTTTACAATTTCAATATTTTGGATCCGGTGTATGCCTGCTAAGTAAATGGATCTGCTGCAGATAACCTGATCTTTTTTTTTTTTTAATTTAAACAGCTTTATTGAAATGTAGTTTCAGTTTATTGAGATATAAGTGATATAACAATCACTTAACCCATTTAAGTATACAATTCCATTGTTTTGAGTATATATACAGATTTGTGTGGCCATCACCTCAATCCAGTTTTAGAACATTTCTGTCACCCCCAAAAGAACCTCATGTCCATTAACACTTACTGCTCACTCCCTTCTTCTTCCCTCACTGGCCTTAGGCAACCACTAAACTTTTCTGCCTCACAATCTGCCTGCTATGGACTTAAATAACCGTGTTTTCCTTAATGTTTTCCATCTCAGAGTTGCTTTCTTGGATTTTTTTTTTTTGGATCCTTTTTTCAAATACATAGAGCTTAACATCATTTTGTTTCTTGCTCCCTTTCTCCTTCAGGGATGACTACCAGTGGGTCCATTTGCTTCAAACTCAAATCTGCCTATAATAGGAATAATTACCTATTTTCTTGAATTTCCTATTGGGAAAATTTTTCTTTAATGGAACATGGTAAAGAATCGAACCTCACTTTAGTCTCATGCGTTGTCAAAAGTTAAAAATTGTGACCTAAGAAATTTGAGGGTCATTGCCTTTATATTTAGTTGAACTGGTATGTTTTGGTAACAGTGTGATTATTATTATTTTCAGCAACAACTATATATCAGGCAGTATTTGTGGATTTAAAAAAAACTTCACAACAAATTATAGTTCTGTTATTAAAATTGGTTGATCCCAATATGCACTTTTTTTCACATTTTGTCAAAATCTTTAAAATCAGGATGTCTTCAATTGATAAAGTCTTAGAGTTACTGTTGATCAGGTAAACAGTAGTCTTCATTCTTTCTTGCTTATGTACAAATTTGGTCATAGCAGTTAATAACATCACCTCATTGAGTGTATTTTTTTTTTAATCTTTTGGCCACGTTGCGTGGCCTGTGGGATCTTCGTTCCCTGAGCAGGGATCAAACCCATTCCCCCTGCATTGGAAGCATGGAATCTTAACCAGTGGACCACCAGGGAAGTCCCTCCCCTAGCACAGGCTCTGGACGTGCAGGCTCAGCGGCCATGGCTTATGGGCCCAGCCGCTCCGCGGCATGTGGGATCTTCCCAGACCGGGGCACGAACCCGTGTCCCCTGCATTGGCAGGCGGACTCTCAACCACTGTGCCACCAGGGAAGCCCCATTGAGTGTATTTTTGATAGCACATGAATTGAGTTTAGTTATAGTTTGAGAAGTCTTCAAAACAATTATAGTGTTTTTAGTATTGAAGAAATTTTTTGAGTATAAAGAAAAGCATAAAACAGTGGCATGACAGATGATGAAGATCATCTAAATGCCAAGAGTTCTTTCAATAAATATGAAATAAAAATTCTCTGTGTTAAGAAAGCATGTGTGTTTAATTGCAGAGTTTTTTCTTTCTCAATGATACATAAAATAAAATGGTGGGTTACAATTAATAACATCTTAGATTTGGGAAAATACAGTTTTCGCATTTTACAAGTAAGGATACTGAGGCTCATGAAGGTTAAATTACTTTCCAAATATTCATACTGCTAGGAAATAGCAGAAGAACATTTCAACACAGATTGATTTGATTTTCCAAAGTATGTGCTGTTAACTGCTATGTTTGGTTCCTTGTGTATGTAATAACTTGACAAATAATTTGTATAATTTTAAGAAACTTTTCTTTCCTTAACAGTGGGGTAGCTAAACTTCTATCTTTTTTCTCTTTTGTCCCTACCTCAACCTCTATTAGCTGTTGACAGGTCTGTGACTGCCAGTCTGAGTGATGCTCGGGATGCCCTAGTGAATGCTGTCATAGACTCTCTTTCAGCTTATCGTTCTTCAGTCCTAAGTAACCAGCAGCATGGACTTATGGTTCCTTTTTCTTTGCGGCTTTTCCCACTGTTTGTGTTGGCTCTCCTTAAACAGGTAAAAGAATCAGAATCAGAAACTAACACAGTGAAAATGTCAACAGCCAAAGTTTTTGTCCTGTGAACCACTAAACATTGTATATATAACTTTACATCAGTTAAGTTTTCTGAGGACAGGGACCTTAACTCCTATTGTATTAACGGATTTGTAACCAAAAAAATTTACAAAATACTGATTTTAAGTATGTGCCTTCTTTGTAAGAGATGCTCACTGATGAAGTATTCACTGATGTTTTCAAACATGCAAATGATCAGTTTTCCAGTTTTTCAAAACAGGAACTGTATATTTTACCACTAGAGCAACAAGTCACACACGAGACTCTTCTTATGATGCTTTCCTGCTCCCTACAATATTTCAGCCATATTTCATTTCTTTTTTTTTTGTAATGCAATTACTATTTATTTATTTAGGCTGCGTTGGGTCTTTGTTGCTGCGCACGGGCTTTCTATAGTTGCAGCGAGCGGGGGCTACTCTTCATTGCGGTACATGGGCTTCTCATTGCAGTGGCTTCTCTTGTTGAGCACAGGCTCTAGATGCACAGGCTCAGTAGTTGTGGCACACAGGCTTAGTTGCTCTGCAGCATGTGGGATCTTCCTGGACCAGGGCTCGAACCTGTGTCCCCTGCATTGGCTGGTGGATTCTTTAACCACTGCGCCACCAGGGAAGTCCTATATTTCATTTCTTAATCTTAGAAATGCCTTATACATGTGTACCTATTTCCATGATCTGCATTATGCTTTCCTATCCTTGTCTTTGAGCTCAAATGTTGTCTCTCTGGCAGCTGCCTTTCTTTCTGTGATCTGGTAGCTCTTTGTGCATATATTTATTTATACAGGACTTTTTAAGAAAATATTTATTTTTAATTTTTTAATTTTTTATATTATTATTTATTTGTCTCCCCTGCCTACGTTTTGCCCATACCCCTGGCTCCTGAAAAAAGAAAAAAAGGAAACTCTAGCCTGGTGGAGGAGGCTTATTTTTCCAATGTCCAAAATATAATGTCCTTAGAAAACAAACATGGTTACCAAAGGGGATAGCGGGGATTGGGGGAGAGATAAATTAGGAGTTTGGGATTAACATACACACTACTATATATAAGATAGGTAAATAACAAGGACCTACTGTATAGCACAGGGAACTATACTTAACATCTTATAATAACCTATACTGGGCTTCCCTGGTGGCGCAGTGGTTAAGAATCTGCCTGCCAATGCAGGGGACACGGGTTCCAGCCCTGGCCTGGGAAGATCCCACATGCCGTGGAGCAACTAAGCCTGTGCACCACAACTACTGAGCCTGTGCTCTAGAGCCCGCGAACCACAACTACTGAGCCTGAGTGCCACAACTACTGAAGCCTGCGCCTAGAGCCTGTGCTCCACAGCAAGAGAAGCCACCGCAATGAAGAAGCCCGTGCACCACAACGAAGAGTAGCCCCCGCTCGCCACAACTAGAGAAAGCCTGCGCACAGCAACGAAGACCCAATGCAGCCAAAAATGAATAAATAAAATAAATTTATATATTAAAAATAGTAACCTGTACTGGAAAAGAATCTGAAAAAGAGGAAACTGAATCACTTTGCTGCACACTTGAAACTAACACATTGTAAATTAACTATACTTCAATTAATAAAAAATGTCTAAACTTGTAGACTTAGTATAACTTTCCCTTATAAAATTTTATTAAAAAGCTCATGTTAACAGATCACCTGGGGAACCATCCCAGATTCCAGGATGAATTAAGGACTACTCGTGTCAATTTGTATACTTTCTGAACTCCAGCATTGGCCTGTCAGGTGTATGTTGTCTCTTCCAGGCAAGAAGGGCAACCTGTTACACATTGATAGAAATAGCTTTTGAATATAATTCTAGTTTCTTTAACTCAAATTATGTATTTCTACTTCTGAATATAATGTAAATGCACAGAGGTTACATAAATACTTAAATTTTAACATTTAAGAATCTGAGCTCTTCCCTCTTCAGGTCTTTCATTAAATGCTGTCCTTCACTGAGGCCTGCCTTCCCTCATCTCCCCATTTAATATGCAGTACTCTCATCCCATCCCACCGTGACATTCTTTATCTCTCTTTCTTCCTTTGTTTTTCTCCATAGCACTTAACACTGAAATACCACATATTTTGCTTGTTTATTATTTACTTCTCCCTTACTAGGATTTTTGTCCACAAGGACAAGGATTTTAACTTGTCTACCACTTTGTCCCTGCATCTAGAACAGTTCTTAGTACATAGTAGGCACTCAGTAGATATTTTTTGAATGAATAAATGGAACTTCTTTCATTTCCCATAGTACTCTTTCTTTAAGAACCTTATCTCTTCTTGCTTATTTATAGTCAGTGCATTTGGGTTTTTTTATTTGTTTTTTTAAAAATATTTATTTATTTATTTGGCTGCACTGGGTCTCCATTGCGGCATTCAAGATCTTCGTTGCGGCATGTGGTATCTTTAGTTGTGGAATGCAGGATCTAGTTCCCTGACCAGGGATTGAACCCAGGCCCCCTGCATAGGGAGCACAGAGTCTTAGCCACTGGACCACCAGGAAAGTCCCAGTGCATTTGTTTTAAGGTATACTTTCATTGCTGTTATCTCTCTGCCTCTTGATATTCCTTTCCATCAATAGAAATGGCTAAAACCTTACCTCAGAACTTCATTATTCTTCATGGAGCTAATATTCCAGTTGAAACTCACAATTACTTATTATCTGTATTCGGCTAAGCAGTTGTCTTCAAATTATTAATTTTCCTGATTGATTTGTGAGCTTTGTTACATTATTTAATTTCTCTAACTGTGGGAGAAACAAGGATAGTTAACCACCATTAATCATCACCCAGCTTTTACAGAAACTTAGATCTTTGGTCCTTCATATTTCATACATGTCTTTATTTTGTCATCTGCAATATAACTTTATCCTTCTTGCAATGTTATTTAGATTTTTACATCACTATTGCTATATGGTAGATAGAGTGTTTAGATCGATTTCATTGATTAGGAAACAAATGCTGGAGAGATTATATGACTTTGCCATGGTCAGATAATTAATTTGTCAAGACTTTCAGGTGAGGATATAGCCACGATTTAATAGATGTGTGTGACTTATTAGGTATATATATATATATATATATATATATATATATATATTTTTTTTTTTTTTTTTTTTTT
>NC_041221.1:131323171-131338465 GCF_002837175.3 Physeter macrocephalus
TTTTTTTGGCTGCGTTGAGTCTTCGTTGCTGCATGTGGGCTTTCTCTAGTTGTGGTGAGCAGGGGCTACTCTTCGTTGTGGTGCACGTGCTTCTCATGCGGTGGCTTCTTGTGGAGCACAGGCTCTAGGCACGCGGGCTTCAGTAGTTGTGGCTTGCGGACTCTAGAGTGCAGGCTCAGTAGCTGTGGGCTTAGTTGCTCTGCGGCATGTGGGATCTTCCCAGACCAGGGATTGAACCCGTGTCGCCTGTATTGGCAGGCAGATTCTTAACCACTGTGCCACCAGTGAAGTCCCAATATATATTTTTGAAAGAATAATTAACGGTAAATTTGTTAATTCTGTCTGAAGAGATTCTTTTAACAACTGATATTTGCAAAATTTTATATGTATTTGTTAAATACCTTTTCTTTTGTTTAATGGGGGTGTATTTTTTTGTTATAGAAATCATTTCAGACTGGGACAAATGCATGTCTAGATGAACGCATTTTTGCTATGTGTCAAGTGAAAAATCAGCCTTTGGTTCACCTTATGCTCACAACTCATCCCAGTTTGTATAGAGTTGACAATCTCTCAGATGAGGTAAGATTGATTCATTTTTTAGTTGCTTTTACTGAAGGTTTATAAGCCTAATTATATTGAATCCACTGCAGAAATGAAGAAAGGTGTTTTCTTTTTTAAAGCTTTTCATTTTATTCCTATATAAAGAAATTTTGGTTTTGGGAAGCTCCTGAAAATAGTACCTTTATTTAAGTTATTAAAATAATAAACTTTACTGTTTATTTCAGACAAATCTTTAGAGCAGATCTAAGTAAATGAAGAGATTGTCAGATTGACCAGAGCAACCTATGATTTATTTATTTAAGCAAATTGATCTGAAAGGAGTATCCCTAGAGTAAAATTACACTTAATTTAAACACCTCAGGTCAATGTTTAGTGTAATGGTGTTCCTGAATTAAAGAGAAAATATTTATCTAAGTTGTAACATTATTTTCCCTTGATAGGAAATTAACCTGAGTTAAAGCTACAAGCATGAAAATGTTAAATCATAACCATTCTTCTTCCTACATTGTGATCAAATTAGGATATATATGTTGGAAGTAATATTTTGGTTAAAACCTTTTCGGAGTTTAAAGATTTTAGGATACCTTGCATAATAAAGGAGAAATTGCCTGTGAAATTTGACGTAACTTTAGCAAATGAAAACTGTTGATGACATTATTAGTTTGTATTACAAAAATAATAACTCAAGATTAATCCTGTGTTTGACAGGTTCAACTAACTGGACCTGTCTTTTTCTCACATTAAAAAAAAGGCAAATTAACATAAAAATACAAATGCAATATATTAGATGTGTATAATACGGAAACCACTAGAAAGAAGAAAAATAAATC
Source organism: Physeter macrocephalus (assembly GCF_002837175.3). NCBI lineage: Eukaryota > Metazoa > Chordata > Mammalia > Artiodactyla > Physeteridae > Physeter > Physeter macrocephalus. Next base: position 131,324,563 of record NC_041221.1, read on the forward strand.
ACTCATATACCTTCAAAGACAAGCACTACTAGGACTTAACGGTGGTTTATTTATCAGGACTCTCTTTTTTGCAAGTAAGCTTAGGAAGGAAAGGGGACTGATGTGGCACTCAAACACAAACCACACGAAAGGCTAGGGTATAACTAAACTCAGGTCTAGCTCAGATTCATAGACTCTCTTGCATTGCCTCATTCTTTCAGATTAGCCTTTTCTACAAGACTAGAAAACAGAGCCACTGATAGCTTCCCATCTTTATCACCAGAGAAGGACAAGGCTCTCTTTTCTTAGTTCACATTAATTTCTGAATGGCTGTATTTAAGTTATAGTCTCTCTTGCTGCCCACACACCCTAAGGCCAGAGATCTTAAGGTGCTGTGATTAATAGTTCCTGGTAGAGCTAAAGCCTTATCAAGGTAGTACCCCTTGACAGGTCAGTATTTTATTTACTTTCTCCTTTAGATAAGGTTAATTAAGTACCAAGTTTTAGTACTTAAATCAACTTTTGGTCAAAAATGAATAGTTATAAATATTTAAAGGTGTGTGTTTGTGTGTGGGTGTTTTAAGATGGCACTACTGTACTCAATTATAAATGAAAACCTTCCATTTCTGGCCTTAATAAATATTAAATTGGAGAGAACTATTAAAAACTCATTTGCATTAGACCTACTCTTCCCTCAGGATGTGTACATTGATCTAAGCCACGCAATCATCTGTTATTATTAACTAAATTCCAGACTTTATTTGGATCTCACTAATGTCATTTATCCATTCAGGATACATGATATTGATTGCATTTATTGTATTAGTTTTTAAAATAATAATTAAGATCAGAAATTATTTTGGCTTTATTGGGATTCATGGTGACTTTGTTTAGATAAGTGATACATATTTCTTCCTCTTCTTTAAATTTAAATATGAATAATTGTGATTTACCTAAATAAGTTCCAAAGTCTCAGAGGTAGCACTCATTAAAATTTTTGTTTAATTGTGGCTCCCTGTTACCTGTATCTAAAAGCTTTAATTTTTTTTTACTTTATTTATTTATGTATTTATTTATTTTTAACATCTTTATTGGAGTATAATTGCTTTACAGTGTTGTCTTAGTTTCTGCTGTATAACAAAGTGAATCAGCTGTATGTATACCTATATCCCCATATCCCCTCCCTCTTGCATCTCCTTCCCACCCTCCCTATCCCACCCCTCTAGGTGGTCACAAAGCACTGAGCTGATCTCCCTGTGCTATGTGGCTGCTTCCCACTAGCTGTCTGTTTTACATTTGGTAGTGTATATATGTCAGTGCCACTCTCTTTTTTTTTTTAGATTCCATATATATGTGTTAGCATACAGTATTTGTTTTTCTCTTTCTGACTTGCAGACTCTGTGTCCCTCCACCTCACTATAAATAACTCAATTTTGTTTCTTTTTATGGCTGAGTAATATTCCATTGTATATATGTTCCACGTCTTTATCCATTCATCTGTTGATGGACACTTAGGTTGCTTCCATGTCCTGGCTATTGTAAATACTGCTGCAATGAACATTGTGGTACATGACTAAAAGCTTTAATCTTTTGCTTAATTCTTTAGGGTGCAATCAACATCAATGATCGCACTATACCTCAGCCACCTATTCTTCAGCTTTCAGTGGAGAAGCTGAGCAGGGATGGAGCTTTCCTCATGGATGCAGGCTCTGTGAGTAGTCTTGACTGCGCTGGATTCTTCTCTCTGCATACTACTACCTTCATTCCTCTTAATATCTCTCGTCCTTAACAGATTATATGTTATTTAATCTGTATATTTTTGTATTGGCCACTTCTCCCTCCATAGTCTCCTTTCATGCCAAGCATAAAATGTCTCATCATGGTAAATGGTAGTTATCATTACTTCAGTTGAAGGCTGTACAATCTCAGTAAACGTACTGTTCTTTCTGATCTTTTGAAACATAGTCAGTGGTTAAAGGTAAGTCAATAGCTCACTGTTAAGCTACATCTCAAAATAGTTTTCTTCCTGTCCCTAGGTACTAATGCTTTGGGTTGGAAGAAACTGTGGACAGAATTTTCTCAGTCAAGTTCTAGGAGTTGAAAACTATGCATTAATTCCACAGACTATGGTAAGATTATGTAATTATAGTGATTATAATAGGCTTAAAGGCATTTCAAATGTGGCAAAAACATGAACATCCTATTTTGAAATCATAGCTATATTTTAAAGGCATTCTTTAGGTTATTTTGCATCCTTGACTTATTCTTATGTGTGTATACTATTTTAGGGAGAAAGTAAGGAATTTAGTTTAATGGCCAAAAAAGTTTGCTGCTGTTGGCATTAGTGTTAGGGCTCTTTTGTTTCTGTTTTGTGTTTTTGCAAGTGATTTCATTGTTCTTTGGCAGGGTCCTTTTAACCGCTGCTTTGGAGTAAGAACTAAGCTAATTTCCACACAAGCAAATGACTTGTAACCAGTGTCAGTTGGATTTATATTGATTATTGGACAATGTAATAGTGGACTCTCTGTCACTAGCTCTGTGACCTTGGTCAAGTCACTAACCTTGACCAGGTTTGTCAAACCTGGTCAAGCCTCGTTTGTCAAATAAGAATGCTATTGCTTATGGAGGAGTATTTGAAATAACACATGAGAAAGCATGTGTGAAACTATGTACCATTTGGATAGCTGTGAATTTTAAAGTTAGAATTAATTATAACATGGTCTTATTTCACATCATATTTTTCAGTTTCAACTCTCAGTTTGTCACCAGCTTTGAGATATGTTTTATGTCAGCATCTTTTCATATTTATGGGTTTAACTTCATTTATAAAAGTCATTAGGAAATTTATATATTTAAAAGACATATATGTCAGGATTCTATCTAGGATAAGCAGTAGCTTAATGGCTGGTCTGGATGACTAGGCATTTTAAGTAATGAGGAGATAAGAAATGGTTATATTTGTAATAACTGCCTGAATGGATCAGTTAATTCTAGATGTTATAATGTATAGTCTGTGGCTACTTCAGTGGAACAGTGGCAGAGTTGAGAATTGCAACAGAGACCAAATGACCTGCAAACCTAAAATATTTATTATCTGTCCCTTTAAGAAGTTTCCAACCTCTTACTAGAAAACTGTGGTATGCAGAATCTCAGGCTCCTCCCCAGACCTCCTAAATCAATGTCTGCAGTTCAGCAAGATCCCCAGGTGATTCATATACAAGATGAAGTTTGAAAAACACTGTAGATGATTAGAATAAGTTGGATGTTGCTGGTTTTTGTTTAATAGACAGACCTTCCAGAACTTGATACACCAGAATCTGCCAGAACAATAGCTTTCATCTCTTGGCTTAGAGAACAGAGACCATTTTACCCAATACTTTATGTAATAAGGTAAGTTGAATTTGTCATTTACTGATAGTGAAACAATTTGGCCTTGCAAGGACCTGTTTTGAGTCCTTGTGACTCAAATATGTGTGACCTTTTGCTTAAGCAAACTCTTTATTGATCGATTGATTGATTGATTTGGCCACACTGAGCAGCTTACAGGATATTAGTTCCCCGACCAGGGTTGGAACCCGGGCCCCGGCAGTGAAAGTGCGAAGTCCTACCCAATGGACCGCCAGGGAATTCCCGCAAACTCTTAAGAAGAATATAGAAAAAAAAATTTTTTTAAATAAATAGTACTAAGTTATGCTTTATATCCAGTTATTAGCAAAATGTGTGTCAAAAGCTTTGTGACATATCCACTGTTTATGTTACTATTACATTTTGTCTAATGTATGTAAATATTTATCTTATATTCCTAAGGGATGAGAGTCCAATGAAAGCAAACTTCCTTCAAAACATGGTAGAAGACAGAACAGAATCTGCATTATCATATTATGAATTCCTCTTGCATATACAACAGCAAGTGAATAAATGAACAAACGAAGATACTTAGTAATTTCTAAGGAAAGTTACAATAATGCAGAACACTTGAAAATGTGTAATACTTTCCTTTCCTATTAGGTTTGTGGACTAATGTGATGATTATATGTTCTCACTGTGATCTCAACAAACTATAGCAAATAAAGGAACACAGCAAACATGCAACTCTGAAATACTGTATTTTTCAAATCAAAATATATCTACATATGATTGGATACCTTTTTTCCTTTGCTGCCAATTATGTTTGAGTTGTTATGGATTGAAATAAGACAGTATTGCAGAGGCAAAGTACATTTTGTAAAATAAAGACTTCTGTGTTCCAAATGTATATTTCTCATTTTTTTCTGAATTTTTGGCTGCTACATTTAAAACCTCACAAGACTAAATGTTGCAGGGAAGTTACAAATCCATTGATAATGATCTTTTTAAAATCAAAAAATTTCTTAAGTAAATAATATGTTGGAAAACTAGAATCCATCCCCCACAATTGTTTTTTTAAGGAAGAAAAAGGATCATTATGTTAACTAAAACTAGAGTAAACTAACTCTAGTCTAGCTTGAGAAAACTATGAAGTGATACAGTCAAGCTTTAAAATCTGTCAGTATTCTCTATACTTGAAGAACAAAGTCCCTGATTTGAAGTGAAAACTATATGTGGTTTTCTGATTTGACTGCAGAAGACTTGGTTGGACACACTGTCTTATTCTGCAGTGAAAAGAATCTGAGCTGTCTTCATAAATACGTTGGGACTGGCAATGATAATAAGGAGATGAGAAACTTAGTTATCTTGATCCTTTAAGTGGGTTTTATTTGGTACATTTTTGCTCTGTGATGTATAATAAAAGCATTATATTGGTGAAATGAGTATGAATGAAAGAAATTAAAGTTTTCTTAAATGCTGTCTCAAATGCATCAGTAACATTTTTCTAAGGAGTTTAATAATTAAATTGGAAGTTGCTCATAAGATTTATTCTTGGATATTAAAAATTAAAGCATGAATGCCACTGTTTGGTTTAGTGGATATTAAGATTACACAAATCTGATATATGAAAATTACAAAAGAAACTTGATTCCTGAACATGCTCAAGAAACTGCTTTTTTGATTTGGCCAGAGAAATATTATAGTCAAAAACTATTCAGTGAATTTTGTTTACAAATAGGTAAATTATACATCTGTATGTTTAAAGTGCCGTGATAGAATATCTTTAAAAGAGTTTGGTCCAGTTTTCACAGATTGATCTTGTCTTATATGAACTTCTTAAAGTAAAAGTTGTTCATGAGTAGTAGTTGATGAAAAGATTTTTGTTTCTTTGTTTTAATGGGTTAGAAAAATGTGTTTACAATCTTGATCTCATATGATCACCAATGAAATAGTAACTTTCAGGTTTACATCAATATGAGCTGACTTTAACTGAATTGTTTTGGGGTAGGGAAGAAACAGGTCCCACTAGAGTATATACTACTGCTTGCCAGCAAGATCAAAATAATTGTGTTCTATAAAAATATTATCTCCCTTAAGCAGTGTTAAGGTTTGTTTTCAGTATACAAGTGGTATATTGAACTGGAAATTTTCTTGAAAGCTGCTTCATTTATTAGGAAGCAATTTTCAAATTGTAGCTAGTTAGAATACATTTATATTTTCCCCTCTTCTGAAGAAACTGAGAGTCATTATTATGCACTGATGTTTCTTAAAATAACTAAAATTCTGTTCATAATGTGAATTTTAAATGTTTATATTGTAGGTTCTTTTTTAATAGTAGTAAAGAATCTTCCAGAGGGAAAAGTTTGTGCTCCTAGGGACAATAATCTTCCTTGTGCCTCACTTTTATCCCTAAGTGGGTATGACTCTTGTTATTACAACATGCTTTGTTAGTGTATTACACAAATTTACTTTAAAAAATTATTTTAGATATTGCATAACATGTGCAATCCAGAATAATTTTATAATAGCCAGGTCATAAAAAACATAACTTTAGTAAGGATTCACAATATTTGTTCTCCCAGTAATGAGGGAATGAATGAAACTTTTGGAGATATTGATATGAAGCAATTTTTTGCAATATTGAATGTGTTGTTTAGTTTTTTTTTTTTTTTTTTAATTAGGGCACTACCTGCTATCTCATCTTGTATTACTTTTTGATGTAAAGCAACTAATATTTACACTATGCCATATTTTTTTTATTGTAGTTGTAAATTATGAAAGATCCTTGAATTTTCTACAGATCTGCAACTACTAAAATAACTGACAAGGGCAATCTTGGTATTTAAATCTAAAGCATGGCAGTTCTACCATAAAAAGTACTCTATTTTTCTAATTTCTAGGATTTTTAAAATAACATTTCTGTAAGTCTGGCACATTAATATTCCCTCAAGCTGTAGCATTTATTTTAGTTTGCATATATTTTATTGTTTTAATTTAATGTAATATATTGAGTCTAATAGACTGTTTTACAATAATTAGAATAAAAGATTTTCTTCTAATCAAAGATGAATAACAGCCGTTATCTAGGGGACCACCAAATGTGATTTCAAGATTTCGTTAACTATTACAAATATAATCCTTATATAGAAATTTTAATTTTGTAAAGTAGTGTATAATATTGTAACATTAAATTCTTGTTTTCAAATTCAAAAATGTATTGATCTTCAATGTGCTGTGTTAAATCTTGCTTCTCTGAAACGTTAGAGACAAGATGTCTTCCTTTTTACAGTTTGTAATTTTCATTGTTTTATTCCTGTAAAAACAAAGTCATTTATAACCCGTGCAAATAACCGTTTGAACTGTGCTAACTTATCAATTTGGCTATTCAATAAAGTTAATTGAAACAGCTTACATACTGTGATTAGTTATTTAAATTAGTTATTTAAATTGGTATGAATAACTTGACAGTCACTGAGTAGTGCTATGTTTTGCACCCAAATTAAGTAAATGGAAAACTATTGCTGAAGGTTCTTTAAACCTGAGTCAGTGTCTGGGAAGTCATAATCCAAATTCTGGATGCTCACTCTTCAAGAACAGCTAGGTTTAAAATTCTAGATTGAAAGGGTTTTCAATTTTTTTATTCTCAATATGTTTAAGATACTACTCCACTGTCTTGTGGACCCTTTTGTTACTGATAAGATGCCTACTGTAAGTCTAATTGTTGTTTATTTGAAGATAATCTGTTAGCTTTTAAGATTTTTCTTCTATCCTTAATATTCTATAGTTTTAATACTCTGAGTTTACTGTTTACCCTGCTTGCTTTTCAGAGCATGCTTTAATCTGGAGATCCTTGTCTATCTTCAATTCTGGAAAATTCTGTTATTTTTAAAATTTTTATTTATTTTTAAAATTTAGGTATAATTGACATATTTTCTCTTAAAATATTTGCTTCTGTCATTCCCGCTATTCTTTTTTTACCTTCAGAATTCCTTTTTTAAAAAAAATTTTATATATTTATTTATTTTAAAATTTATTTTGGCTGCTCAGGTCTTAGTTGCGGCACACAGGCTCTTTGTTGCGGCATGCAGACTTCTTAGTTGTGGCATGCATGAGGGATCTAGTTCCTTGACCAGGGATGGAACCCGGGCCCCGGGAGTGCATTGGGAGTGCGGAATCTTACCCACTGGACCACCAGGGAAGTCTCCAGAATTCCTCTTGTGACTAATTCCTCTGTGACTACATCCAGTTGGAGTTCAATCTCATCTATTGATTTTTATATTTGTATAACTAACTCTACTTTTGATTAGTTTCTGCCTGTTTTGTTCAATAATGTATTAAAATTGTTCTATAAAATTCTTTCTGGAGTGAATTCCAATTTTTAATTTGGCTGGCAGAATTTAAATGTTGGTATTTCTTCATGTTTGTTAGAATTTGGGTTTCTAGACTTATTTGATTGGGAGGGTTGTTATTTTCATTTTAGCACATCTCTCTCTGTCCTAGCTTTCCCCCTCCCTGTCTATGGGTTTTCTAGTTGCATTTTCCCAAAACTAGGGCTCATGGAGGTGTTTTAGGGCTCCTGTCCTGCAGTGATTTGGGGATATCACCGTTCCAGTCACCAACAGTGGGAAGTCTAGTTGTTGCCCTCTCTTCTGCCTCTCTGTTTATTAAGCTGAAGTCCAATAGCAAATGATATTTTGAATATTTTTCAGGGAGGGCAGACCTCAAGCAGTGAGTTTGTCCTGTTCATCCCTTTGTCTCACGTGGAGCACTTTCAGGTCCTCTTACACATAGAATGTGCTACCATTGCCTGCTTCTGGGTCTGCAGCCCAACAGGCACCTGACTTTAGCTCCACTGTGCTGTTTCTGATACTTTGATCTGCTGAGATGTTTCTCTTGTTTTTGAGGCCAGCTATTTTTTTTCCCCTTTATGTTTTTTTAAAAAAATATTTATTTGGCTGCATCGGGTCTTAGTTGCGGTGCACAGGATCTTCGTTGCGGTGCGTGGGCTCAGTTGTTGTGGCGCGTGGGCTTAGTTGCTCTGTGGCATGTGGGATCCTAGTTCCCGGACCAGGGATTGAACCCACGTCCCCTGCATTGGAAGGCGGATTCTTAACCACTGGACCACCAGGGAAGTCCCTCCCTTTATGTTTTTAACTGTTACTGATTGCTGTGTGTAGTAGAGATGTGTCCAAGCATGAACTTACTGTCTATATTTAACCCCAGAATTTGAATTCTACTTTTATTACTTATAACTCAGTATGTTCATACATATTTGTCAGTTTGTAGCTACAATTTGTCAATAAAGTATTAATATTAGCCTACCTAAACAAGGCTGGGATCAAATAAAAATTACACATAAAACTCATTGAAAATGCCAAGATTTGGCACAAAAGAAAAATTTCTGCAACTATTCAGGTAAATTTAATCTAGTGCTCTCAGTGCTAAGCATGGGGCAAAGTGGTCAATATTTTAAAATGGAAAAAAAAATTTTTTTAATTTAAAAAATTTTTAAAGGAAAAAAAACGAGACAAAAAAATAACACACACACAAGAAAAAAAGATGGAGGTGGGCTTGCCCTTGTAAAGTCTATAGTGAGGGAGATAGAAATTAAGAATCGTTAAGTATTCACATCATTTAGTAAGGAATCATATACCACTGAGAAGTGCAAGGAAATTTAATAACTATGGAAACCCCATAGGGAAATGGTTTCCCAGAAATAAGTAAGCATGTAATATGAAATCTTGGCACTTTAAATTCTTACCTGACTCCATCAGCCATTATACATCAACACATCTATCTAAAGAATCAAAATATCTATTTGGTTTCTATATGCTATCTCAAGTGAAAAACATCTTTTGTTTACCCTGGAACTGTATTTGGTCTTGACTCATCAGGATTTTACCTCATCAAGTTCTGCACATTTATAACTAGTACTTAATTATTTCAACTGTAGAAGTTTTTAAGGCACAGTCTGGGCCTCAGAGATGTAGATCTGTACAGATATGCAGGGAAACCTTTTCTAATGCTTTAAAATTACTAGCTAGGGCATGTCCCTGAGATTTAGCTATCATCCAATCAAGGGGGAATGTTCAATGTTTATACCTGAGCTCCTTACGTTGTTGAACCCAAAAGATAAGTTGCTGTTTGTTTTTACACTTTTTTTCAAAATCCTTTTCTGTCTGAGACAGGGTCAGGTGACTAACAGTTAAAAACAGTATTTTATTACCTTCTATTTAAGCAGGGTTTCACCCACTTGCTGACTTTGAGCAGGCTTCATTGCAGGGGACACACTAGGTTGCCTCACCCCCTGCAGCCTCAGGTATGAACTGGCCATGGCGTCCTCTCAGCAAGGGTTGACAAGGGATTCAATTCCTTCATTCATTTACTCATTTACTTAGTCATTAGTGTGCACCAGGTCTACATTATGACTTTTGTGGGCTGTAGATATTTTGCTTTCGTGGGCTCCTTCCTCTATAAAAGCATATTTAAAATTATATTTTATGACTGTGTTAGTATGAGAATGACTACAATCCAGGCTGGATTCATCATTATACAAAAATTATTACTATTCTTCTGATTTTAAAAAAATATTCAAATAAATGAACTTATTTAGAAAACAGACTCACAAAGAAAACAAACTCATGGTTACCAAAGGGCAAGGGAGGGATAAATTGGGAGTATGGGGTTAACAGATGCACACTTCCATATATAAAATAGATAAACAGCAAGGGTTTACTGTATAGCACAGGGAACTATATTCAATATCTTGTAACAAACTATAATGGAAAAGAATAATTTAAAAAAGAACATATCGGCTTCCCTGGTGGCGCAGTGGTTGAGACTTCGCCTGCCAATGCAGGGAACACGGGTTCGTGCCCCGGTCCGGGAGGATCCCACATGCCGCGGAGCGGCTGGGCCCGTGAGCCATGGCCGCTGAGCCTGCGCGTCCGGAGCCTGTGCTCCGCAACGGGAGAGGCCACAACAGTGAGAGGCCCGCGTACCGCAAAAAAAAATTAAAATAAATAAATAAATAAAAAAGAACATAGACATGTACATATATATGTCAATATGTATAACCAGATCACTTTGCTGTACACCTGAAACTAACACAATATTGTAAATCAACTATAATTCCATTAAAAAAATTCAAAATAAAACATTTTCTTGGGCCCATATTGTGGGCCCTCACCATGGCCTAATGGATAAGGCAACACTGTTGAGCGCTCACACTGTTCTAGGAGTTGCAGCCGTGAACAAAACACATTACTTGTCTTCATGGAACTTACATTTTAGTAAGAAACAGATAATAAACACAAGAAGTACATTCAGCTTTCGAGCCGGTTATAACTGTTAAGGAGAAAAGGCACATAAGGAGAATAAGGAGTGTTGACAGGGGGTGGCAATTTAAATAGAACGGAAAGTGAAGGCTTCACTGGGAAAGTCTTGAACAAAGACATGAGGAAAGCCTGTAACGAACCAGGTGTGTATTTGGTAGTAGCACTGCTGAAGATGAGGAATCAGCACCAGTAACAAATCCCAACCGCAAGGGTCCCTAAAGCGTCGCTCTCGGAGTTACGCATTCCCGAAGCCTATAAGCGAGGCCGAAGAAGATCACTGGAAACCAGTGCCTGCCGCTGCAATCTCCATTTTGCTTCCTGGCACCAGGTAGGAGAAGTTTATTCCTCGCCCCCATACGTTTTCCGTGCTTCAGGCTAGGTGCCGGTTTTCTTCACTTCCGAGGGAACGCCACCTGGTCCCGCTGGCAGGGGGAGAGGAGCAACGAGGGCCAGCCCTGGCGGGAGGAACTGAAGCTTCCAGCGATGCCCTCACGCAAGATGGCGGCGCAAGGCTCGCGCTTGGTCCCGTCAGGCGACGCGCGTGCTTAGGCTGCATATGCGGCCAAGCGCTAGGCAAGGGGGCGGGTCCACAGTGGTAGAGGGAAGCTCGCCCTGCGGCCCGGCCAGGAGTCTTCGTCGCCGCGGCTCCCGCTCCTGTCACCGTTACCACACCCGGATTGTGGAGGGGAAGATGGAGCCGGTCACCATCGCTACCGACAGCGGGGACCGGCCGGGGGCTCCGGCGGGCTCAGGCCTGTCGGCTTCCCAGCGTCGGGCCGAGCTGCGGCGGAGAAAGCTGCTCATGAACTCGGAACAGCGCATCAACCGAATCATGGGCTTCCACAGGCCGGGGAGCGGCGCCGGTGAGAACCTCCGTTTCCCCACAGTCTCCTGCCCATCCCTTTTGAGTCTTCGGGATCATTCTTCCTTTCCCTCCTCCACCCTGCTGACCTTTTTGACCAAACCCTGCTCTCTGACCTCCCCTCTGGCCCCGTCCCTTTGATGATATCCCCAGTTCTCACTTCTTAACCCCACGAAGTTTCTAGTCTCGTTCCTCAGTTTTCCGGGGGCTCCGCCCTTAGGTTGTCTCCACCTCCGCCGCGGGCTGGGAAACTCTCGGTCCTGAGACCCTTTGCCGTGGTGCCCTCTGCCCAGTTACCCTGAGACGGCCCCCGTCCTCCTTACCCACTCCCTCGCCTCTCTTGAAGGGCGCACATTTTATCCCCAGACTGCTCTGTCTACTGTGCCCGTCGGGAAGATTGCCTGCCTTTATTTCCTTTCCAAATGCTTTCCCTTCCTGTGCCTTCCCTGGCTTGTACCTTCTTTTGCCTTTTGCTGTAACTGTGTCGGCCTGCATGAGCTTGTCTTTACTGAACTGCCCCCTGGTTCTTCCTACGTGGATCAGAGACTCTTACGGTCAAATCCTAGTGTCTGTGTTCGGTGCTCTCCACACTGTCATCTACAGGCCTTCTTAAACAGGTGAAAAAAAATTGGAGGGACCGTTCTTTAGAAACCCAACAAGTGGGACGTGCCCATCTGAGGCTTTATCTCCTAGTGTGTTGAGATTGATGTGAGTGATGTCAGGAACTGCATTTAACACTGAAGAGAGTTCCTCGTTTCTCTCGCAATGACATGTACAATGAGTTTCTTAAAATTTTTTTTCATGTGAATATTTACTGACCACTCAGTATGGGCTAGTGTTCTCTAAGTTTCCATTGAGCGTTGCCTTTAATATTTGGCCTTTAGTCACTGATTGCATGTTCCTTAGATCCTTGTGACTTCTGCTCTGTGGGGCTTTAGATATATAGCTCTGAACTTTTAGACAGTTTACAGGTTTGCGACTGAAAACTGCCAAGAGAGGTAAGAGCCCTATTTCAAATTCTAGAACAATCGTTAGAAGACACATTTTCCCCTTTAATGATTAATAGTAGAATATTTATTCTTTCCTAAAGCGTCTACTTTGTTATTTTGCTTTGAAATTTTTATTTTATCTATCATTAAAGGTTTTTTTTCCCCCTTTGTTTTGTTTTAAACCAGAACAGCATCCTAAAACTGCTTAAATACCTGCTAATGGCTGCCAGATTACAGTAGAAGGATTACATAAACCGTAGCTGTAGTATATGCCACACCCTATGCTGACAGGACTCTGGATTCAGAAATGTAATATTAAAAATACATATTTAAAAAAAAATACAGATTTTAAAAAATCTCCATCCCTATCTGTCTTTCCCAATTTGTCTAATAGCGTTATCTTCTACCCCCAAAGTTTGGGGTATATCCTCTGAAGGAATACTCTTTTTGACATTTTGAGTGTGTAGAGGAAGGAACTAGTTTGTCTTATGAAGAATTAGTATTAATTAAATTCATAGGCTGTGAAGTTCTAGCTCTAGTGGCATATTTTTAAATACTAATAAGAAAGGTGTTTGCCAGTATGTAATACTTAAGGCTTCTAAATTTCTTTTCTCAGAAGAAGAAAGTCAAACAAAATCAAAGCAGCAGGACAGTGATAAACTGAACTCCCTCACCATTCCTTCAGTTTCAAAGCGAGTAGTGCTGGGTGATTCGGTCAGTACAGGAACAACTGACCAGCAGAGTGGTGTGGCCGAGGTAAAGGGGACTCAGCTGGGAGACAAATTGGACTCTTTCATTAAACCTCCTGAGTGCAGTATTGATGTAAGCCTTGAGCTCCGGCAGCGCAACAGAGGAGACCTGACAGCAGACACTGTCCAGAGGGGTTCTCGCCATGGCCTAGAACAGTACCTCTCCAGATTTGAAGAAGCAATGAAGCTAAGGAAACAGTTGATTAGTGAAAAACCCAACCAAGAGGATGGAAATACAACTGAAGAATTTGACTCTTTTCGAATATTTAGATTGGTGGGATGTGCTCTTCTTGCCTTTGGAGTCAGAGCTTTTGTTTGCAAGTATTTGGTAAGAAACAGTGGAAAATGCAAATTGATTATAATAATGAGTGCTTTTGTAAGATTCATTGCCAACAGTAACTTAATATTTACCAGATTCATGTGGATGTTTGGAGATGTGTTATAAACTGCTATTCGCCTTAGGTATAGAATGAGGTGTTCTGGTTAAATACAGAGCCTGATAATAATTGCTAAAATCTTTCTACATGCTAAGTAACGTTCTAAGTGCTTACATATATTAATTCATTTAACCTCATCCTTATGAACCAGGTATCATTTTTTTTAACATCTTTATTGGAGTATAATTGCTTTATAATGGTG
>NC_041221.1:131338817-131424567 GCF_002837175.3 Physeter macrocephalus
CACTAGCTATCTGTTTTAAATTTGGTAGTATATATAAGTCCATGCCACTCTCTCACTTCGTCCCAGCTTACCCTTCCCCCTCCCCGTGTCCTCAAGTCCATTCTCTATGTCTGCGTCTTTATTCCTGTCCTGTCCCTAGTGAACCAGGTATCATTTGAATCTGTTTTATAGATGAGGGAATGAAGACTCAGAGAGGTGAAATCATTTGTCCAGGGTCACACTACTAAGTGACAGCTGGGATTAAACCCAGGCACTTTGATTCCAAAGCCAAAGGGTAAATTACCTATATATACTATATATTAATTACCACTTTTCAAATTTGAAATATTAAAATGCAGTTCCTATGGTCCTGAATGTGATATAATTTTTTTATGGTTCAGAAGGCATTCTGCATTTTATAGTATAGTATTATCATAGGAGCAGTCCATTTTTGTTGTATCTTCATATGCCATGGCTGTTCAGTGAAAGTTGGGATTTATTGGTCCTTTTGTTTCATAGTATGTGGAGGAAAGAAGAAAAGCATAACAGTGTCTTGCTCTTTGAGGTGTTTCCATTCAGTAGACATTTTAAGAATACCTACCAAGTACCAACCACATAAGTAAATTTTCAGATAATTAAGGTTTATGTTATTAAGAAAAAAGTTTATTATTATTATTTTTTAAAAATTTTATTTATTTTTGGCTGCTTTGGGTGTTCATTGCTGCACGCGGGCTTTCTAACTAGTTAGGGCGATCGGGGGCTACTCTTCGTTGCGGTGCGCGGGCTTCTCATTGTGGTGGCTTCTCTAGCTGCAGAACACAGGCTCCAGGCACGTGGACTTCACTAGTTGTGGCACGCAGGCTCAGTAGTTGTGGTTCGCGGGCTCTAGAGCACAGGCTCAGTAGTTGTGGCGCATAGGCTTAGTTGCTCCGTGGCATGTGGGATCTTCCTGGACCAGGGCTCAAACCCGTGTCCCCTGCATTGGCAGGCAGATTCTTAACCACTGTGCCACCAGGGAAGCCCAGAAAAAAAGTTTTTGAAAGTCTATTTTTTTAATGGAAATTCCCATCTTAAAAAATATATATATATTATTTATTTATTTATTTTTGCCTGCATTGGGTCTTTGTCGCTGCGCGTAGCCTTTCTCTAGTTGCGGTAAGTGGGGGCTATTCTTCTTTGTGGTGTGCATGCTTCTCGTTGCGGTGGCTTCTCTTGTTACGGAGCATGGGCTCTAGGCATGCGGGCTTCAATAGTTGTGGCACGTGGGCTCGGTAGTTGTGGCTCGCAGGCTCAGTAGTTGTGACACACAGGCTTAGCTGCTCCACGGCATGTGGGATCTTCCTGGACCAAGGCTCGAACCCGTGTCCCCTGTGTTGGCAGGCCGATTCTTAACCACTGCACCACCAAGGAAGTCCATAAAAGTCTATTTTTATGCCAGTTTTTTCTTAAAGAGAATCTGTTGAACAGATGCGATTTTTTTTTTTCCTGATGATAAATTGGCATCATAGCTTTCAGCGTTTAGTGAGATGTATAGCTACTTTTTTTGTCTTATCTAAAGGGCTCTGTACTTCCATGCTTTTAAAATTATGTCCTATTTTTGTGCCTCATTTTGCGTGAGGTTTTTTGGCTTTGTGGGCTTTTTTTTTTGCTGTCAGATTTTCAGCTATTAATCACTGCTCTCATTATTCTTCCATCTAGTAATATTTGCTCCTTCACTCCCTATTTTAACTTTAGAAATAAATGTAAATTAGGTATTATTTTGATCTTTTCTGGTTTATTGTGTGAGAAGTGAGATAACCAAGCCATTTTATCTATAATAAAAACACCTTGTCATTTGAGGGCCAGAGATGAATTCACTTCTTGCCCCGAAGTGTGAGTGAGGTATGTATGGCATCTCTTTTGAGTATTGAGCCTTTTAGATATGCTTTCAAATTGTCAGTTAATTACCTCTAGATGAGAGAGATGTTACTGCATGATGATTATACATCAATCACCGCTGGGAAGTTACCTTTTAAATTATTTAAAAGGTAAGTTTTTAAGAGAGAGGGAATTTGGGGGGATGCTGAAAGAATGTGACTTGACTTGAGAAACATGTTTTATGTTAAGGAAATCAAATCTCTTTATTTTTGTCACTCCTTTGCAGAAACAAGAATCCTTTCAGCCACTAAAATTAAATATTTTACTACAGTTTTTTTGCTTGGAATTTTATAACTGCTATTAGTTTGATTTATTGTGATTTGAATGATTATGTTGGAAATATGTAACTTTATCTTCTGTCTTCACAGTCCATATTTGCTCCATTTCTTACTTTACAACTTGCATACATGGGACTATACAAATATTTTCCTAAGGTAAATTAAAATTTTTTCTGAATTATGGTGATATATTTAGATTGATTAACAACTAGATGATTTTAAGAACTTAAAATTATTTATACTTATGGTCTGAATCAGTGCTATTCAAACAGTGATTGGCTCACAAGTGCAGATCTTCAAACTATTTGTTTCTGTTTGTAATAAGTTCCTTTCAGAAAGTAAGTAATTAGAAACTTGTATAGCAATATGACATTGCCATAACATTTTTATCTTATTTTACAAAAATGTTGGTCCACCATGGAATAGGGGAAAAGCCTCATGACAGAGTTTGAATAGTACTTGTCTAAGAAAGTGTTCAACTTAGTTACTTAGTAAATTTAGTAATACATTTTGTTTTTAACAAAGGAAGTTATTTTTAAAATGGGTTCAGTTATCTTACTGTGCTCCTTACGGAACACTTAATGACAGTGCACTTTATCTTTAATGCCAAGGGTCTGATATTTGTAAGAAATATTTGGCCATACTTACAGAACAGAATCATGGGGAGTATCAGTGTTTATCTGGTCAGCTTGACTCCAATTATACGATACAGTTTTATGGAACTTGCCTTGCCAGTAGAGAAGATAACCTTACTTGTATAATTGAGTTTTTGTGAGAGATTTTTGCTGAAAAATGGCTACTTGACTGTTTGCTTAGTCATTTGTAATGCACTGATAGACCTCATGTGTGTGTTTCATGGGTTTGAAACATATTTTTGAGGGGTCAAATAGTCAAATCCACAAAGTAAAAGAGTAAAGAAAGATATGTAATTTTATTTATTTATTTATTTATTATTTTATTTTATTTTTAAAATAAATTTATCTATTTATTTAGTTTAGTTCTGGCTGCGTTGGGTCTTTACTGTGCGCGGGCTTTCTTTAGTTGCGGCGGGTGGGGGCTACTCTTTGTTGCGGTTCGTGGGCCTCTCATTGCGATGGCTTCTCTTGTTGCAGAGCACCAGCTTTAGGCGCGCGGGCTTCAGTAGTTGTGGCATGCAGGCTCAGTAGCTGTGGCTCGTGGGCTCTAGAGCACAGGCTCAGTAGTTGTGGCGCACGGGCTTAGTTGCCCCGTGGCATGTGGGATCTTCCTGGACCAGGGCTCGAACCCGTGTCCCCTGCACTGGCAGGCGGATTCTTAACCACTGTGCCACCAGGGAAGCCCTGTAATTTTATTTTTTAATTAAAACTTTTTTTATGATATAGCTGTATATTCATTGATCCCCTCCAAAAATGTAATTTTAATTAAAGCATTTGTTTAGAAATTTACCCTTGAAACATTGATTTTAGTTTTGCAATAGCAAAAGTTTGGAAACAACCTAAATGTCTACTGATAAGTGACTAGTTAAAAAAAATTATGGCCTATCCATTCAGAATGATAAAGGTCTCCATGTACTGATAATGTTAAGCTCACCAAGAAATATTAAGATATAAAAATACAGAATAGCATCTATAGTATACTTTTTTTTGTAAAAAAGGAAGAAAATCCTATGTATTTGATTTTGCTTGTATATGTGTAAAGAAACTCTGGAAGAATATTACATGACATTTTTAGCAGTGGTTATTTGTGATAGAGTGTGTATCGGTTACTAGGTAAATGGGGAGAGAAAAGGAAGGGAGATTACTGTATAATTTTCTTTCAAGAAAACATTTTGTTGTTAACAGGTTTCAACAGAAAAGTTGAAAGAATTGTGCAGTGAACACCCGTTTATGCTTACCACCTAGATTCTGTAGTGAACATTTCATCATATTTATCATATATTCACCCAATTTTCTATCCATTTTCAATACATCTTTTTTTAATACATCTTTTTTTCTTGATGCATTTCAAAGTATGTTGTAGATGAAGACATCAGTATATTTTACCCCTACACATTTCAGTTTATATATCAACTACAATTCAGTGTTTCTTTATGGTTATTTTTTGTTATTTTGAGGTAAAATTTTCATACAGTGAAATGCTCAAGTCTTTATTATACCATGTGATGAGTTTTGACAACCTGTGAAACCCAAATCCTTTAAGATTTAGAACATTACTGTCAGGAAGTTCCATCATGTCCTTTTCCAGGCATTCCCAACCCCTGCACCATGAAGGTCTGATTTTCTTTTTCCCACTGTAGATTAGTTTTGGTTGTTTTAGTACTTATTTTAAATGGAATCGTTCCTGTATGTACTTCTTTGTGCAAGGCTTCTTTCATTCTGCGTCATATTTTTGATATTCATCCATATTGTTGAGTGCATAAGTAGTTCATTCTTTTTCTCTCTCTCTCTTTTTTTTTCCCCTGAGTAATACTCCATTGAGTGAGTATATCCATTAATTTGTCTAATTACCTATTGCTGGACGTCTTGGTTGTTTCCAGGTTTTGGTTAATATGTCTAAAGCAACAAAGAACTTTCCTGAGTGGGTTTTTTTGTGGACATAGGCTTTGATTTCTCTTGGGTAACTATAGCTTTTTATATTTAAAATGTTTTGAACCATGTGATTGGATTTGGTGATACCAAATCAATAAATTAAATGAAAATTCAGCCTTGAACCTCTTAAAGAATGAGACTAGAAAATTATATTAGGAAATAAATGTTCAGTGATATTCTGCTGCATATGTAAACAAATGTGCATTCCTTTGGATGGCAATTAGGGCTGACTCTACAGAATGTTCCTTTGATTCT
This sequence comes from Physeter macrocephalus, assembly GCF_002837175.3. NCBI lineage: Eukaryota > Metazoa > Chordata > Mammalia > Artiodactyla > Physeteridae > Physeter > Physeter macrocephalus. The sequence continues at coordinate 131,343,814 of NC_041221.1, forward strand.
GTTACAAATTATTCACTGTCCTCCAGTACACCTATCACTCTTCTGACTTTTGTTGTCATAAGACTTAACCTTACAATAAGATTTATCCTCTCACTTTTGCTCATCTTAATCTTGCTCATTCTTAAAGACCTGTTTTTAATTCCACTTCCTTCTGAAATCCTTCCCTGTGCTTTACTTATACGTAAAACCCTGGAGTAATTTCTGTCTCCTTTGAGTCACTATAGCACACGTCATCCATATTATTCATTTAGCAATTATTTATGTCCTGTCTGGTAATGCTTTTCCTGTTTTTGTCTTGAGCTTTTGTATGTATCTTAAATTATTATTTATATCTTGCCTCCAAGATAAGACTTTTTTTAAAACTTTTGATAGCAAGAATGGTGTCTTTTCCCTATTGCCTAGCAGTTTGCTGCTTTACATATTATATGCTCAGTAAATGTTTCTTCATATATTATTGATTGATATTTTGAAACTTCATTAACAGTTTTTGAAATCAGGCAAAAATAGCAGCACTGATGTTTTTATAGAGCTTAAGTAGTCTTCTGAAAGTTGTAAGATTTACTGAAGTCTTTCTCTATGCAGGGTGAAAAGAAGATAAAGACAACAGTACTAACAGCTGCGCTTCTGTTATCCGGAATTCCTGCTGAAGTGATAAATCGATCAATGGATACTTATAGCAAAATGGGCGAAGTTTTCACAGATCTCTGTGTCTACTTTTTCACTTTTATCTTTTGTCATGAACTGCTTGATTATTGGGGCTCTGAAGTACCATGAAGCCTGCAGAACTCAGAAAGAGAAGCTTATAAAAAAAAATTTCTCTTCTATATTGCAGTGACTCTAAAGGAAGCATATTGGTTTACACCTTTATGAAATTCTTTTACTTTTTGAGGTTGTAAAACCACTTGATTAGGAATGGAATGGCAGGTTCCCTGACCGGAAAGGGTTGAGTTTGTATTAATATTGATGTGAAGATTAGAGTACTAATGTCAGTAATCGATTTTTCTTGTTTAATTAGAATTCCTAGTCTACACCTTTCCCTAACTTCTCAGATTTGTAATTCTTCTTTGAGAGCTGAGCTAGTGCTTTTAGGAGAGCAGATGAATGTCGTCTCAGCCAGTCCCAAGGGCTGAATCTTGTATTTGTATTGTTCTGTCCTGAGAAATGGAGCCATCTTAAAAATAAAATGAAAGAAATTGAATTGTCTAGTGTTAAGTTTGCACATTTTAACTTATAAGGGCTGAATAAGGTAGCCAATTTTATCTTTTCTCGTTGAGTCAGTATCTTAATTTTTATTCCAGCATAAATATTTAATGGAGGAAATGATTAAGATTCATACATGGGAAATTAAAAGGTATTTATGAAATCTGTATTAATTTTAATTTATGAAAAATTTTATTACCAAACTCAGAATTGGAAATTTTTACTTTTGAGTTTTAGATTTTCAGATTTTTTTTAAGCAATAAGCATAGAATGATTAGATATAAAAATGGAATTTGAAGAATTGACTGAAGTATTCAACCCAATAGCATAAATACCTTTTTAACTAACGTGGTAACACTGTCATATTTGGAAAGTTTGACTTAAAAGAGTATAAAGCATAAGTGTTTTATCACTTGGTATTACATTTCCCTAGTTTTTTTGTATCGTCTGTTTGATTAATTCTTGTGATACAGACTTTTTTTTATTACTCACAAAGTTTTTTTATGTTGAACCACAGTGATGGAGAATAAGTATAACAATTTAAGTCTATTCATTTGACTTAGGGTAAGATTACAAGCACACATTTTTCCTAATTCCATACAAATCTAATATCCAGAGGATTGGATAGTATTCTTGAATTTGTCACACTCTCCCCAATCCCTGGGAAGACACTAGGGGTTTTCAATTGCACATTTTATTTCTTCCATTTTGTCACTTTACACATGCAAAGGTTTAGTAATTGTAGGTCATTATCAAATTTATTTCAAAGAGAAGACATGAGTATTTGCTTAAGCATGTTGAATAATATCAAATGGAAATGCAGGTTTATTAGTGTTTGGAATAATTAAGAATTTTTTTTACTTCGAAATTTCAGGGATTTGAAATGTTTATGAGTTAAAACTAGATTGACAAGGATGGTTGTTGAGGACTTCCCTGGTGGTCCAGTGGTTAAGACTCTGCGCTTCCACTGCGGGGGGCGTGGGTTCTTTCCCTGGTCTGGGAAGTTTCTCATGCTGTGAGGTGCAGCCAAAAAAAACCACCACAACAACAAAGGATGGTTGTTGAGAGGTGACATCTTTGACCAGTAGATTTTTAGTCTTATTAGCTGTATAAACGGATGTGTGTACACACAGTTGGTGTTAAAAACAGCAAGAGGGTTATGAGATTCAGAACTAGGTTAGTTAGAATAAAAATCTGCTTTGGAAGCCAGGGCAGTTTGCTAAATAAGTGATGTATTGCAGACATAGTAGACTATAATTACTTCTTTCACCTCTGCTAATAGATAAAAGTAGTTTCTTCAAGGACATAGAAATGCTGTGAACTTACTGTAAATATGCTGTGGGCACAAAAAGCCAGTTAGAATTGTCACGTGAATATGTTCTCTTAAAAGGGAGTTAGAGGTACTTCCCTGGTGGTCCAGTGGTTAAGACTCTGCACTCTCAGTGTTGGGGGCCAGGGTTTGATCCCTGGTCAGGGAACTAGATCCTGCATCCATGCTGCAACTGAAGATCCTGCATGCTGCAACTAAAGACCTGGGGCAGCCACTAAATAAATGAATATTTAAAAAGAAAATAAAACTATTTTAAAAAAAGGAGTTAGAAATGAAGTATCTTGGAAAGAGCTCTGGCCTGGGTATCAGATGCCTGGGTTCTGGTTCCAGTCTAGATTCCAAGAAGATTAGTGATCTGGGATTAAATTTGTTTCCCATGTCTCAGTATTCTCTCTTAAAATCAAGAAATTTGAGTAAGTGATTTAAAAAAATCTGTTCCAGCTATATCAATGTTTGCATGGCCTCATCCAGTTCCTTGGCTTCAAATACCATATACAGAAAGTCCCTGAGTTAGAGTGGTTTGACTTACAATTTTTTGACTTTATGGTGGTGTCAGAGTGACACATTTGTTAGAAACCGTGCTTTGAATTTCGAATTTTGATCTCTTCCTGGGCTAGCCATCTCCAGTATGATACTCTCTAGTGATGCTGGGCAGTGGCAGAGAGCTGCAGCTCCCAGTCCATGGTGCAGAGAGCTGCAGATCCCAGTCCATGATGATCCACTTAAAACCGTTCTGCTTTTCACTTTCAGTATAGTATTCGATAAATTACATGAGATATTCAACACTTTATTATAAAATAGGCTTTGTGTTAGAAGATTCTACCCAACTGCAGGCTAATGTGTGCGTTCTGACACGTTTAAGGTAGGCTAGGCTAAGTTATGATGGGTAGGTTAGGTATATTAAAATGCATTTTCCGCTTGCAGTATTTTAAACTTACGATGGGTTTATCAGGATGTAATCCCATCCTAAGTTGAGGAAGATCTGTATTATACATTCTATAAAGTGCTTATGACCCTTATCTCTCCAATCTCTATTTCTCCTTTGAACTCCAGAATCATATATTTCCTTTCAGCCATTATCTCCTGGATATCTAGTAGGCAGAAACACTGATTTTCTCTCCTTTTCCCACCAAATTTGCTGCACCCAGGCCTTTTTCATCTCCACAAATTCACCACAATCCAGAGTAGCTCTGTTCAAAACCTGGGAGTCATCTTTATTCCTCTCTTACCCTTGCAGTTCACATCCATTTTATCAATTAGTGTTTGGAAAGCTGCCTGTGGAATACATCCAGAATCTGACCACTTGTCAGTGTCTGCACACTCCTTACCTTCAGCCCACATACAAGCAATTTACAATGGCTCTCATATCTGACCCTCATTGGTGTCCATTCTGTCATATATTGGCTCAGGCCTTCCTTACCCTTGGCATGGTCTGCCCTGCAGCCACAGGTGGGCAATAAATCACAGAGGAAGAGAAGAAGCCAGTCTTAGAGTCTTAAACTCGTTTGTTTCATTTTTTAAAAATTCAAATTTATCGAGGTAAGATTTACATACAATAAAACACACCAATTTAAAGCATACAGTTAGGGAACTCACTGGCCGTCCAGTGGTTAGGACTCCATGCTTCCACTGCAGGGGCCCCGGGTTGGGGAGCCAAGATCCCGCAGGTTGTGGGGCACGGCCAAAAAAAATAACAATAAAAGCATACAGTTCAATGAATCTTGACAAACATCCATGCAATGACTGCCACAGTCAAAATATGGAACTTTTCTATCATTCTTATTGTAAGAACGTAAAATAGTACAGAGGCACGTAAAGTAAGTGAGAGCCCGTCCCCAACTCCTTTACAGCTTTCTGCTAAAACAACTCAACATTGCAGCGTTAAGTTCCACTAGGCGAGTCGTTCCTCGCCTTGACCGGACTGTACTTCAGAATCACCTGGGAAGCTTTAAAATTCCCAGTGCACTGGAAGCACTCCAGACCAATCAAATCAGAGTACCAGAATGGGACACACGCATCCGTGTATGTTTTTTTATTTTATTATATGTGTATTTCCCAAGCGCAGGCAATGTTGAGAACCATAATCTTGTGTAACGTATTTTTAGCTCTTCGTCCTCTTCACCAAGTTAACGCCTACTCAGTCTTCAAATCATACCTCAAAGGTCACTTCCTTAGGGAACTCTTTTTCTGAACCCCTTTCCTATGGTAGAATCTCTTTTCTGATATATTACATCTGCTTGTGTTTTTGTTAATGCCTATATCTGCCACGAGATTGAAAGCTCGTTGGAAGGTAGAACATGCCTGACACGTAACAATATGTTTAAATGAATGCATGTAGAAATGATGAGAGTGAATGGAGATGTTTGTAGCATCCCTTAGATGTCAGTACACTTCCTGGGACAGCTCGGGGTTGCTTATGGCGTTTCAGTGCCCGCTGTAGGAAAGACCCTCCCAGGGCTTGCATGGCTGAGGCACCACCCTCCAGCGCACCAAGGCGCGGGAGCTCCCGCGGCTGTGCAGGGAAAACCCGGCCGAGGCAACCTCTTTAGGCGCAGCCGGCACTGTGCGGCCTCCAACCGAGAGGGGGCGCTGTGGAGCGATAGCTGCTTCCGGCACGCTTTTTCCTTCCTCCTGCCGCTGGCGCCAGCACGTCCTGTTTTCGTTGGCCGCGTTCGGATGGTCGCTGCCGCTCTGGCTGCTGCAGCTTGTTAGTGCTGCTCCTCGCCCGGCGTGCTGGGGGCTGTGCGGCCTCCTACTTTGTCCGGTTCTCCTGCGCGTGGTCCCGAAGGGCGCCGCTTTCCCGCGGCCTGCGGCATGGGCCGGGAGTCACGGTGAGCAGGCGCGCTGGGCGGGCGAGTCCTTTCCTCAGGCGGGAGTCGAGGTGGCCGCGGGGCCGGGCCTGGCCCGGTGCGGCCCCGCGTGCGGCCAGCGCTGCCCGCGACTACTAGAGGGGCTGGGGGACCTCGGCTGAGGCAGTGGGTGTGCTTGGGTCGGCGGCGGGCACAGGGTTCCCTTGCACGGCCATCGGCCGGTTCGAGCCCTTGGAGCGGGAACACACCTTCGGGACGTCAACTACATCCCGCCATTTCCGCGGAGCTTACCCGGATCGTCTTAGTCAATAGCGATCCCAGTTGAATTTCTCACCACTTCGCGTTTGCAACATTTCTTTGGCCCCTGTCGCTCTCTACTTTAGTTTTTTGTGCGCGTGTGGTATTTTCTTAATTGAAAGGAGCGTGTGGCCAAACATTTTTACATCGCCTACAATGCTACGTGACTAGGTTTGTTTTGGGCTACAATAAATGCTTGTTGCCTGGGCATTTATTTCGCACATAGATTTTAAATTTATTTGTTATGTGTTTTTTATCCTTTTTAAACTGAGAACTGGGAACTTATTAGAACTCTGATATCTCTTCAACATTTCAGATTGTTACCTGGTTTGGGACCTTGAGATTTTAATCTTAAATGTGCGTATTTGCTTAATGTTTAGCTGTGATTGAAAGGTCATTTATATATAGGATATAGATAATAAGTAAGTAATAGTAGTTTACTGAGGTACAATTAATATTCAGGGAAATGGTCAACGCTTAAGGATAGAGGTTGGTGAAACTTAGCTCATATATGAACCGTGTAAACATCACCTGGGTAAAGAGTATTTCCATAACTACAGAAAATTCGTGTAAAGGTCTTTTAAATCTCTGTGAAAGCATTGCTGTTCATCTGGCCACCCAGACCAGAAACCTGGAAATGATATTTATTTGACTGATTCTTCTCTCTTGCTGCCTACATCCAGTTAGATACTGCACCCTGTCACCATTCCTGCTCTCCCTGACTTAATTCAGGCCCTAATCATTTATTACTCAGACTGCTACACCTGCCTCAAGTTACCTTCCTCCGATCTTGCTCTCCCAGTTGATTCCGCACTGCAGCCAGAGTGACACTTCTGAAATTAACGTAAGATTATGTCATTTTCTTGCTTTCATGTCTGTTGGTTCTTACTGCTTCCAAGATGAAGTGAGACTCTTCAGCACAGCCTTCAGGGCCCTTCCCAAGAAGGTCCTTTCCACCTCTTCGGCCTTCTCCCCCACTTCTCTGCCTTTCCTGGCTTGTGTACTAGATTTGCTGTTGCGCTTGACATTTAATTAGTCATTAAAATATCCAGATTTTGACACTCCTCAACAACTCTACATGTAACATTCTGATCCAAGCCAACGCTGTCTCTTACTTGGACGATTGCTGTAGCATTCTACCTGTTTTCCCTGCTTCCGTCCTTGCCTTTCTTTGGTTTGTTCTCCCCTCAGCAGCCAGAGTAATGCTTTAAAAATAGTAGGGAGGTTATGTCACTCCTCTGCTTAAAATCTTCCAATAGCTTCTCATATTTTCTCAAAGTAAAAGAGAAAGTCCTTATAATGGCCTATAAGGCTCTCCACATTTGGCTACCATGCTGTACCTCTGACCTAATCTCATGACGCTTTCTCTCACTCATTCAACTCCAGCTACATCTGGTTCCTTGCTGTTCCTTAAACAAACCAATCAAGGTTCGTCTTCAGGGTCTTTGCACTTACTGTGCCTTTTGCCTGCAAAGTTTCTCCCTCACATATCTCCATGGTTCCTTCCTTTACTTCCTTCAAACCTCTGAAATGGCACTTTATTAGTGAGACCTTCTCTAATCACTTGGTGTAAAGGAGCAAACTTCCTGCCTCCCACTGTCTCTCTTTTTCCCTTTACTTTCATCTGTTTTTCAACGTAACACCAAATACATATTGTATACTTATTTCTTTACTTGCCAGTCCTCTCTTCCTTTACCAGAATGCAAGCTGCTTGAGGCCCAAAGGCAGGAACTTGGTCTCTTTGGCTTACTGTCCTTCCTTCTTTTTCAGGACAGTGTGCTGTAGCAGAAGAGTTTATTCTTTCCCCTTAATTTTAAAAAAGTTTACGTATAAGAAGTCCTTTCAGTGTTTAATTTATCTGCTGAGATTTTTTTTTAGAAAATAATAAAATGTAATAGAAGCTGTGTTTGCTAAGCTTAATCTTTAACTTAATAATCTAGCCACTATCGGAAGCGATCAGCATCACGGGGACGCTCTGGAAGTCGATCTAGAAGTCGCTCACCCTCAGACAAAAGAAGTAAACGTGGAGATGACAGAAGGTCTAGAAGCAGGGATAGAGATAGAAGGAGAGAGAGGTCTCGTAGCAGGGATAAAAGAAGATCTCGGTCAAGAGACAGGAAGCGTCTGAGGTAAGACATTAATCTCCACAGGACTCTTGATAAATTGGACCTTCTCAGCTAAATCAGGTTTCTTCAAAAATTCTGGCCCCTTTGCAGGCCCTCTGCTTTAACCCCAGCTTGTTTGATTAGGTACAGAAGTGATTTGCCTAGAACAAAAACTTTCAAACAGTATTTTTTTTTTTTTCCCTTTCCACTGTCATTTTCAAACAGTGAAGTAAAAGGCAGGCCCTCTGCTTTAACCCCAGCTTGTTTGATTAGGTACAGAAGTGATTTGCCTAGAACAAAAACTTTCAAACAGTATTTTTTTTTTTTCCCTTTCCACTGTCATTTTCAAACAGTGCAGTAAAAGCTAAGGTAATATGCTATCAGGGGGGTTCTAACCCCAGCTTGTTTGATTAGGTACAGAAGTGATTTGCCTAGAACAAAAACTTTCAAACAGTATTTTTTTTTTTTTCCCTTTCCACTGTCATTTTCAAACAGTGAAGTAAAAGCTAAGGTAATATGCTATCAGGGGGGTTCTAGTCTAATCCTGTCCCAAGAAAGCTGACACCTGTGTTCAGAGCAACCACTAGAGCTGACAGGAGAAGGAAGCAGGGCAGAGCCATCTCCATACTCTGTTTGAAACTATTTTAAAGAACTTTTTAAGATTTAACCAAAGAACATCCTAATTTTTTTAAACTTGATTAAATATTCCATGGTACCACCCAAGCAGCCATAACTTTTCTGGAGGTAGGAAACAGTCTCTAAATAAAAATAATCTTCCCCACACCAAAAAAAGATTTCTAATAAAGTTTCTCATTAAAATGGGAAAGAAGACAAGGTTATACACGTGCTGTGAACTGATCACAGAAAGAACTTTGACTTTATCTTTTTCAGGCATTGGAAGGAGAGATTGCAAAAGTGTCACCTGGTACTTAGGGAAAGTACTGACCCATAACAATGTGGATAATGCTAACTTATTCAATTTTATATTATGTGGTACCAGGAACAGTTTCATACAATTCAGTCAAGTACTTGTTAAGTGAAATTGGTCATTTAAGATTTGGTCTTTGACTTTTTGGTGTGAAAGAATCACAAGATTTTAGAGCAGGAAGGATTTTGAGATTATTTGGTGACGTCTCCATATTTTACAGATGAGGAAACAGAGACCCAGAGAGTTGATCTGCCGTATGTATGTCACTAATTAGTAGTACCAGGGTAGAAATTCTTGTCTCCTAATTTTCATATCTGTGATCTTTCCATAGCCCCATTCTGCCCATCCTTATACTTAGGTTTCGGCTGTGTTTGAAATTTAGATTTTCTGCTATAGGTCATAAATTTCAAACAGCTCTTGTTACATATTTCCTCTGTTTTTCCACAAACATCACTTTGAAATTAGTATCATTTATTTCATTGACCACTTGTAAGGACTGGCTTTACTTGTTCCCTGTTTAGCTGATTTGATAGTTAATTGAAATCTGTCTTTAATAATGGTAATAATTAAGGAGCTTCTTTCAACATGAGGCAGAACCATGGTCTGAAGTAGACGTTCCACTTGGTCATAGAATAAATAAAGTGTCCCCTTTCAGGCGCTCCAGAAGTAGAGAGAGAGATCGAAGTCGAGAGCGAAGAAGATCTCGAAGTCGAGACAGGAGACGTTCGAGGAGTAGAAGCCGGGGCCGGAGATCCCGATCCTCCAGTCCTGGCAATAAAAGCAAGAAAGCTGAGAATAGGTAGGTTGGGAACTGACTCCCTTCCCTATAGTTTTTAAAAAAAATCTTTATAAATAGTGAATTTGGCTGCTGCCATGAGCTGTTAGCTGAATTATTTCAATAGGTTATAAAGCTTGTAATGCTTTTAGAAAATGCTAGATTCTATTAGTTTTAACACTCATAATGCATTGTTTTTTTATTTAATCTGCTATTAATGGTCAGAAATGCATTTTATATACATCTTTGTGGGAACTATGTTTTTTCCTTTGAAATTCCTTTCTTGGCATTTCCGATGTTGATTGACAAATAACTTTTTTACTCATGGTGTGTATTGCTGAATTGCTATTCATAATGGGTGAACTTTGCTTCTGTAAGTTAAATGTACCTGTTTCCTTAAGATGTTAGTACCATTCAATTTTGAGATATTATTTATGTCTATTAGACATAATACGTTTACTCTTTTTGTTTCTCTTGTTAGTGGTTTGTTCTTTGCCTATTATTGTTTCTAAAGTGGTGTCATGGGATGTATGGATTTGTTCTGTTTTCTCCGTATTACTTAATGAGGATTTTTGCCATGTCATTTATTTTACTTTATAAATTTTACTTTGTCAAGATCAGTGTAGTAATGCCCATTGGGATTATTTTAAATTTTAAAATAAAAATTCAGAGAAATGAGGGAAATATAAACATGCAGCTTATTAAATAATTATAAAGCAAGATCCATGTAACCACCACCAAAGTCAAGAAATAGAACATTTTCAGTACCCCTGGAAGCCCTCCATGTGCCTTCTCTAACCCAGCTCCCTCCTTCCCTATATAAAATCACTCCTGACTTTTGTGCTAGTAATTTGTGTCCTAATTGTTTCCTTATAGTTATACCCCCTGTGTGTATAACTGGAAAAAGAATAGTGTAGATTTATATGTTTTTTAACTTTACATGAATGAGTCTTGTCTTCTTTTGTGTTTTTGCTCAACCTTGAGAGTTATCTGTGTTGCTCATAACAGTAGTTTATTTTTATTGCTGAACACTATTCTGTGGTATAAATATACCACTATTTATTTACCCATTCTACTGAGATGGATGTTTGGGTTGTTTTAACTTTGGGGCTATTATGAACATATTTGTATATATATCCTAGTATACATGTGTATGAGTTTCCCTTGGGTATATATCTAGGAGTGAAGTTACATGGTCATAGAATAAACATAGCTTCATTTTAACTAAGTAATCCAAAATGCTTTCCAAGGAGTTTGTACTAATTATACTTCCAGCAGTATATGAGAATTGTATCCCTCCATACGCTTGCCAGTATTAGGTATTGTCAGTCCTTTTAATTTTTGTTTATTTGTTAGACATGTAATAGCAATATCATTGTGGTTTTAATTTGCATTTCCTTGATTACTAATGAAGTTGAACACTTTCATGTGTTTCTTGGTCATTCAGATTTCCTCTTTTCTAAAGTACATGTTTAAATGTTTTGCTCATTTTCCTATTGGGTTGTTTCTGTTGTTAAAAATTGATTTATAGGGCTTCCCTGGTGGTGCAGTGGTTGAGAGTCCGCCTGCCGATGCAGGGGACACGGATTCGTGCCCCAGTCTGGGAAGATCCCACATGCCGCGGAGTGGCTAGGCCCGTGAGCCATGGCCACTGAGCCTGTGCGTCCGGAGCCTGTGCTCTGCAATGGGAGAGGCCACAACAGTGAGAGGCCCGTGTACCGCAAAAAAAAAAAAAAAAAAATTGATTTATAGGGGGTTTTTGTTTTTAAATATTCTGGATAGTTGTTTTTATCATTTATGTGAGGGGCAGATATATTACTCTGGTTTGTCTTTACTCTGTAATGATACTTTGGAGGAACAAAGACTTAAGAAAGAAGAAACATTCATAAAATGAAGAAAATTAATAAGATGATTGAGGAAAACCTGACAAGGGCAGTGTGAAAAAGGAAGATTATAGGCTATACTCAGTCTAAACATAAAAGATTAGCATGCTGGTTTTTTTTTTTTTTTTTTTGCGGTACACGGGCCTCTCACTGCTGTGGCCTCTCCCGTTGCGGAGCACAGGCTCCGGACGCGCAGGCCCAGTGGCCATGGCTCACGGGCCCAGCCGCTCCGTGGCATGTGGGATCTTCCCGGACCGGGGCACGAACCCGCGTCCCCTGCATCGGCAGGCGGACTCTCAACCACTGTGCCACCAGGGAAGCCCTAGCATGCTGTTTTTAACAGTATATAAAAAAGATAATACAATCATAAACTAGTTGGATTTATTCCAGGAATGGAAGGTTGGTTTAACATTGGAAAATCAATCAGTATGATCCTCTACATTAATAAGATTCAAGTAGAAAAGTCTTGGTTATCTAAGTAGATTCAGGAAAAGCATCTTATTAACTTCAACATACATTGATGTTTAAAAGTTCTTAGCAGACATGAATAGAAAAGTATTTGATAAACTGATTATAAAATTAGGAATGCAAAGGGCATAAACACTTTTGAAGCACAAGTTATGAGGGCTTGGACTACCAGGTATCAAGACTTGTCATAAAGTTATAGAAATGAAGAGTGTTGCTTTATTGTAAGGATAGACAAGTAGATCACTGGAACCATATAAAGAACTCAGAATCAGATCCACGCATATAAGGTCATTTGATAAATGACAGTGGTGACATTGTAAATAGTAGGAAAAAGTTTTTCCAATAAATGGTGTTAGGGACATTTGCTATCCTTTAATAAAATAGGACTGGCTACCTCATTCTGTGTGCAAAAAGCATTTCCAAAGAGATTAAAAACCAAATTAGATGGCAAAGCTATAAACTTTTTAGGAGTTTGTACTAGAGAATATCTTCTTTACCTCTTGAGTATCTTCATCAAAGTTGGAAAAATTTCTAAGATGCTTTAAAAAGCACCAATCATAAAGGAGGGAAAAAGGTCAACTAATTTGATTACAATTATGGGATTTTATTCATTATTAGATGCCCTAAGTAGGGTCAAAATGCAAGCCTGTTGGGATTTTAAATATTATTACATATATCAATTGGCTTGTAGACTATTAGTGTCTTCGTGTATTTCTCCATTTGTTAAATTTTAACTTTGTTATTTAAATTTTGTAATTATTTTTATATGCTGTGTCCAATTTTCCTTTGGTCAATTTCCAGATATCTAATAATATTTGCAGTTAGTGTCATGGGATTAATTCTTCATTTTATTTCCAAAGTGTTTATTAATCGTATATAAAAATTCAGTTGACCCTTGGAAGTTTATTTCTTACATAAAAAGTAAAATACAAGTCTAAGTATTCTAAAATTAACGTTTCCAAAAACAAGTAGATGATGTCCCTCTCTCTCTCTTTTTTGGTAGGTCTAGGTCCAAAGAGAAAACAGATAGTGGGGAAAGTTCTAAAGAGAAGAAAAAAGACAAAGATGACAAAGAGGATGAAAAAGAAAAGGATGCTGGTGTATGTTTACTAACATAAGTAATCGTATAATATCAAATTTGTTTCTATAGTGACAAATTCTTGTTTTTTAATGCTGTGTGTTTTATTTTTAAGTAAATGATAATGGATTTGTGAAATAAACAGGTAAAATTATAGTTGTCCCATGAGAAAATTTTTCAGAAAAAAGTTGCATATCTATACAAATTATCTAATTTTATGTGCAAAATATGATCATACTATATGCACTATTCTGTGCCTTGCTTTTTGTCACTTTTAAATTATGAATTATTTTATCAATATATAAGGTCTTAAGAGTAATAAATAGCTGTATACGAACTATCTAACTTAAGAAGTAGAATGCCTTTCTGTTTTCATTTGTTAAATATTGGATATCTTTCTGTAGGTGCATACAGAGGTAGAGCTTGTTGTTTGTAATGCCTGCATAGTGTTTTGTTGAAAAAAGGTAGATGGATATTTAGGCTGTCTCCAGTCTGTAGTTATAAACAGTGGTATATTAATCCTTGTACACATGTGTTTTGTGAATATAGTATAGGGTAAATTGGTATCAGTAAAATAAATGATTTTGTCAATGGGTATATATATATATAGCTTTCCTTCAGTATCCTAGGGGGATTGGTTACAGGATCCCTGCAGATACCAAAATCTTCTGATGTTCAAGTCCCTTATATAAAATGATGTAGTATAACTTACGCATATCCTCCCCGCATACATTGTCATCTCTAGAGTACTTATGATACCTAATATGACGTAAATGCTGTGTGAATAGTTGTAAACATAATGTAAATGCTATGTGAACAGTTGCCAGCATGGGGCAAATTCGTTTTGATTTTTGGAACTTTCTGGAATTTTTTTTCCTGAATACTTCTGATCCACAGTTTGTTGAATTCTGAGGATGTGATCTCACAGGCACAGAGGGCTGTCTGTATACATTTAACATTTTGATGAATAGTATCAAATTGCTCTCCAAAAAAGTTGTATAAGTTTTAGGATTTTAGACATATGAAAATGTCTGTTTCTTCACATTCTTGCTAACATGGGTATTTCAAAATTTAATTTTTGCCAGTGTAATTGGTTTCTTGTTATTTTGAGTTGCATATCTTTAACTATGAGTAAATATTTTTAAATGCTATGAATATAATGTAAACTAATAATTAAATAAGGTATTTTAAGTTTATTTACTATTTGCACTTTTCTTTGAATGCCTAGTCATATCTTTTGCCCGTTTTAGAATATATTATAGCTTCACTTGTTTTTCTTTTTTTTTTTGAGTTCTATTTGTTTAGTGTTTTTTTTTTAAGGGACCTGCTTTCTGAGCAGTGTATCTAAGAAAAGATATAACACAAGAAGTCTGGGAGTCTGGTTTCTGATCTAGTTTCTACTAGTCTTGAATGAGTCGGTGATCTTGAGAAAAACACATAAGCTTTCTGGGGCTCATTTTCAGAGAGGATGGAATTATTATAAAGGATTTATAAAGGATAAATTTATAAAGGATATAAATTCAGGAGCAAAGCTGTTTGTTTAAGAAAGAAACTTATTTTAAAAATACAAACATGATATAACCATATTGTAAAATAGTTGGAAAGTCAGAAATAATTCTCTGTAATCCCAGGTGCCCAAAATGCCATCATCATTATAATTTATTAATATTTTCTTTGACTTTTATACATGTGTATTTCCATACCTACCTGTAAGGTAGCGTGTCTAAAATTTTGATTTCTATAATGCTTAATCTTTAAGTCCCTGATTATGACTGTGCAAATGATTTGCTCTCTCCTTTTAAGAGTATTATTAATAATCTTGATACAGGCTTTAGAATGGCTGTTCCTAGGAAACCTAGACCTAAAGGCTAAAAGATCAAAACTTCTTAATCATGTTGATAAATAGCTTTCATTTACTCAGTAATTTGTAATAGAAAATTGCTTTTCATGGAGGCAATCTTGGAGGAGTTTGGAGGATTTAAAGTTGAGAATAACTAATAACTAGGGAACTTTGCTTGCTAGTTCATTTAGTTTCCACTTGGAGAAATTGAATTCATGTGTGCATATTGCTTGTAACTAAAATGAGATTAATTTATGGTGTTTGAAGTCTGTCTACTTTCTTAGTTGAAGATGCTTTTTATTGTGATTTCATTTTGCTAATTTATTCCTGAATATATTTAAAAGATGTGTGATCTAAATCTGGTCTAAATTTAGGAGTTTTGTGTACATCTATTTTTCCTTTTTTTATACTTTGGAGAAGTTATCTGGAATGTCACTTGGAGTAAAATTGTTGATCCTTATTTCCCTCTCTCTATTTCTCTTTTTTTTCTCCCAAGAACTTTGACCAGAATAAGCTAGAAGAAGAAATGAGAAAGCGAAAAGAAAGGGTAGAGAAATGGCGGGAAGAGCAACGTAAAAAGGCCATGGAAAACATAGGGGAACTGAAAAAGGAAATTGAAGAGATGAAACAAGGGAAAAAATGGAGTTTAGAAGATGATGATGGTATATTGATTTGTTAGACTAATAGACTATATAACAATTCATGTAGACTATTCTAGAATTATGAGTAATAAGCCATTTTTATTGTGGAAAAATATACATAATGTTTACAATTTTAACCGTTTTTAAGTGTACAATTCAGTGACAATTAAGCACATTCACAGTGTTGTGCAGCCATCACCACTGTCCATTTCCAGAACTAAACAAAAATTCTGTACCTCATTCAACAATAATTCTCCATCCTGTCCCCCTCCCCCCCATTTCTGGTAACTTCTAATCCACTTTCTGATTCTGTGAATTGCCTGTTTTAGGTACCTCATATAAGTGGAATCATACAATATTTGTCTTTTTGTGTCTGGCTTATTTCACTTAGCAAAGTGTCTTCAAGTTTCATTCATGTTGTAGCATGTATCAGAATTTCCTTCTTGTTTAAGGCTGGATGGTATTACATTGTACATATATGCTGCATTTTGTTTACCTATTCATCTGTTGCTGCATATATAAGTTTCCATCTTTTGGGTATTGTGAATAATGCTTCTATGAGAATTGGTGTGCAAGTATCTGATTGAGTCCCAACTTTCAGTTCTTTTGGGTATATACCTAAAAGTGGAATCACTAGGTTCATTTTGAGATTTTTAAATGCCCCTTTTAATGTTTGCATTAAATTTTAAATTGTATACTAGTGTTCAGTAAGGATCACTGATTTTACCTTATAGTGGAGAGTTAGGTGCTTATGGGCATAGTCAGTAAATAGCTCTTTAATTTTTTACTTCAAATGTTAGTAATGAGGGTAAGTTAAGGGCATGTTTTCAAGTCCCTCTGGTTTTTCATAAATTAGAGAAATATTTCCCCTCCACATCTGATATTGAAGATTTTAGTAAAGTGGAAGAGTGTGAGGTATTATAGGAAAAGGGAATTTTGCTCCATTTTCTGTGGAAATTCCTGTGAATTTTTCATTTTCTGTGAAAGTTGAACTAAATAGATGAATGGATTATACCTTTAAGTGGTGATGATAACTTAGTTACATAAAAAACTTTAGATTGTCTTTAATTAAGAATGTGCTATTATTTTTTCTTTGTGTGATTTAAAGAAAGATAATTGCAAGAAATAAACATACCATTTTAGCAGACAGAGTTCTGCTGCTAGTGTAGTTGTAAAACAATACCGGAGATCCATTTTTTAGACATATTAGTCTTTCTTCCTCTTTTCAGTTTAATAATTTATAATTTATTTCTTTTATTATTAGTATTATTCAAAACTAATACCTGCTGGCTTTAAAACCTTGCCAGTGTGAGTATTTGAACTGCGTTGTGCCTGGGTTAATTGGTAAGGAAGGTGTTTGGGTAGTAAGAGAAAAGGCTTTAATGGGGGTTGTGTGGTCTCATTGTGAAGTATTTCCTTTTGAAACACAGATTCAAAGAAAGTGTATTCTAATATTTTAGATGATGAAGATGATCCTGCCGAGGCTGAAAAGGAAGGAAATGAAATGGAGGGTGAGGAGTTAGATCCATTAGATGCCTACATGGAAGAAGTGAAAGAGGAAGTAAAAAAGTTTAATATGAGAAGTGTGAAAGGTGGTGGGGGAAATGAAAAGGTATGGAATTTTCTTCTATTTTTAAAGATTTACATTCCTAACTGGGTAACTTGAATTCATTGTTGCATTGACCTACTACTGACATGCATGGCTTTATAAAGTTAATGATTTTGTTTCCTTCCCCGTCTCAGAAGTGTCAATACTTTTCTAAATAGTAGAGATACTAGTGAATTTTAACTGCAAATGTTCTTTTAGAAGTCACTGTTAACTACTACCATCATCTTTGTTTAGTACTTTTTCTTACTTACTGCCTTCTCAGTAGGTCCTCTTCAATAAGCCCTGAATAGGTCCTTCTCCATCACTCCCATCTTTTATACTCCTGATCCTCTTTACTCTAGTTTTTCTTTTTCTTAATAGCATTTATTACCTTTTGAAAAATTATATAAATTAATTTTTTGTTGTGTTTATTGTTTGTTCCTTCTTCTAAAAACTTCCCAAGAGCAGTGATCTTTACTGTACCTGTCTTGTTTATTGATTTATCCTAAGGTCCCAGAATAGTATTTGGCTTGTTGAATGAGTGAAAAGTACCATTTAGTAGTATTTTTAAAATAAATTATATAATATTATATAAAATTATATATTATATACTGTATTACGTATGTATTAATGTGTAACAAAATATAATGCAATTGTATTACTTTTTTTTTTTTTAAGTTTTAAAAAATATTTATTTGGTTGCGTCGGGTCTTAGTTGTGGCATGCAGGATCTTCATTGCGGTGTGTGGGCTTCTCTAGTTGTGGCGCGTGGGCTCAGTAGTTGCGGCATGTGGGATCTTAGTTCCCCGACCAGGGATCAAACCCACATCCCCTGCATTGGAAGGTGGATTCTTAACCACTGGACCACCAGGGAAGTACCTACATTTTTAAATTCAAGCAAGTCATTAAGGAGAAAGCAGGCTACTTTTTGTTTTTTTCATTAGGTTGTCACTAACAACTAAGTTAATTCAAATTATAAGTTGTGACAGTTATCATTGTGTCTCATTTGGTGTATAATTTGTGTTTCAACTTTACAATGTTTTATATTCTTTTTTTAGAAGTCTGGGCCAACAGTCACAAAAGTTGTCACTGTTGTCACAACCAAAAAAGCAGTCGTAGATTCTGATAAGAAGAAAGGTGAGCTAATGGAGAATGACCAGGATGCCATGGAGGTAATTCTTCATTAATTTTTATTTATTTATTTATGGCTGTGTTGGGTCTTCGTTGCTGTGCGCGGGCCTTCTCCAGTTGCGGTGAGTGGGGGCTACTCCCCGCTGTGGTACACGGGCCTCTCATTGCAGTGGCTTCTCTTGCTGCAGAGCACGGGCTCTAGGCGCCCAGGCCTCAGGAGTTGTGGCTTGCAGGCTCTGGAGCACAGGCTCAGTAGTTGTGGCACATGGGCTTAGTTGCTCTGCGGCATGTGGGATCCTCCCGGACCAGGGCTTGAACCCGTGTCCCCTGCATTGGCAGATGGACTCTCAACCTCTGCGCCACCAGGGAAGCCCCCTTCATTAATTTTTGACTTTGTTCGCGATACTGTCCTAGAAGTATTTATAAGAAAGCATTGATGGAAGTGTGCTTTTCAGTTACTCTTAGGAGAAATTCTTGCTATTCTCAACAGTGTTGTAGCCGCATATTCAAATTGGTAGAACAGTCTAACATCTTTGACCTCTTGCTGTATGCCCACTTTTTTTTTTTTAATTGAAGTATAGTTGATTTATAATACAGTGTTAGTTTCAGGTATACAGCAATATATATACACACATGTGTATATATATATGTATTTTTTTAGATTCTTTTCCATTTTAGGTTATTACATGATATTACATATAGTTCCCTGTGCTATACAGTGAACCCTTGTTGTTTATTTTATGTATAGCAGTTTGTGTCTGTTAATCCCATACTCCTAATTTATCCCTCCCCTTCCCCTTTCCCTTTTGATAGCCCTAAGTTTGTTTTCTGTGTCTGTGAGTCTGTTTCTGTTTTGCAAATAAATTCATTTGTATTATTTTTTAGATTCTGTGTATAAGTGATCTCATATAATATTTATCTTTCTCTGTCTGACTAAATTCACATAGTATGATATTCTCTAGGTTCATGCGTGTTGCTGCACGAGTGTATGCCCACTTTTTGATTCCCCCTTGTCCCTCATCAGCTCATCCCAGACATAGAATAGGGAGAGAAGAAATGAAGTGACAGAATAAATTAAATTTTTTTCCTATTAGCACTCATTGTAAAGATTTATATAGAGAAAACTATAGGAAAACTTTATTAAAGCCATGTTAAAATTATTTTTTTATTTTAGCTTTATATTGTTATTATAGCTTTCTATAAGGGCAAAGAAAAAAATAAACTAAGTTGGAAAATTCAGAAAATAAAGTAAAAGCCAAAGAATATTTTCTAGGAGAGGAGGGTCTTTAAAACTAGGAATATTTCTTCCCATAGGAGAAAGTAGTAATGGATTTAGCTCTTAATTTTTCTTTTTTAATTATAGTATTCTTCAGAGGAGGAAGAAGTTGATCTTCAGACTGCCCTTACAGGTTATCAGACAAAGCAGAGAAAGCTTCTAGAACCAGTGGATCATGGAAAAATTGAATATGAACAATTCAGAAAAAACTTTTATGTTGAAGTTCCAGAACTGGCAAAAATGTCTCAAGAGGGTAGAATTTTTTTATTCATTTATTGGTTATTGTGGGAACAGAGGGAGTACACTTCACCTTGTCTGGGAGGAATGTTAATAGGCCTGTGAGTTGATGCATGAGTAGGAGGAATTTGCCTGGCTTACCTGGAGAAATAAGAGGGAACTAGGAGGCGAGAAGTCATTCTAGAGAGTAGGACAACATCTGCAAAGATTTGGAGCAGTGAGGAATTAGTGTGTTTTTGGAAACATTTAAAAAAATGAGTAAAAATTAGTTGGGCTCATGTAGTTGAGATTTTTAGCATTGAAAATACTCTTCATGTGAAGTTAGCAAATAAAATATTGTTAACCTTTTCTGATATTTGAGAGTTAGGAACCAATGTGAATCTGTGTGATATTGATAGAATAAGGGTAATCTGGGCAACCCTTGCTTAAAGAACAAGTGGTTGTATTACTTGTCAATCATTGTTCTTTTATTGCTGGTACAATTTAAGTCAAAATAAAAGCCAAATTGTAGAAATTGGAGTGTTTCTTTTGTTCCTAATTGGTTGTAACAGTAATCACTTTAGTTGTCTCTCTGAGCTGTTCATTGCTTTGTCATGTAGCTTTTCTATGGAATTATCTTCAGGAGCACTAGAAAAGAATTGAAAATTCTTAATATTACCATGCCTCATTGAAAAGTAGAAGGCACTAATAGAACAATATTTAAGAGTTTTTAATCTGGATTTTGTTTTGTAGAGGTGAATGTATTTCGGTTGGAAATGGAGGGCATTACTGTCAAGGGAAAAGGTTGCCCCAAACCAATTAAATCTTGGGTTCAGTGTGGGATTTCTATGAAGATCTTAAATTCTCTCAAAAAGTAAGTGTTCAGTGGTTGTCCACATTTTTCAATATCTTGCTACTAAAAATAGCCCTTTACACAAATAATTCCTTTGCTTACATTTTTACTCTAATGGAAAAACTTGATTATTTTTTCTTAAACAGCTTTATTGAGATATAATTTACATACCATAAAATTTACCCTTTAAGTTTACAATTTGATGATTTTTAGTATATTTATGGAGTTGTGCAGTCATTACCATAATCTAATTTTAGAATATTTTCATTATCCCCAAAAGAGGCCTGGATCCATTAGTAGTCAGTTTCTCCTTTCTCCTCCACATTAGGCAACCTCTCATCTACTATTTTTATAGATTTTTCTATTCTGGACATTTCATATAAATAAGATCATACTAATTTAGTCTTTTGTGACTGGCTTCTTTTAATTAGCGTAGTATTTTCAAATATTTCTACATCATCCATGATGTAGAATGTCTCAGTACTTCATTCCTTTTAATTGTATGGATATACATTTTGGAAAACTTTTACAGTTTGAGGGACCCAGAAATCACAGTTCTTACCTTGTCTTCCTTTGGTTTGCTTTTTAAGGCATGGTTATGAAAAGCCTACGCCAATCCAAACCCAGGCGATTCCTGCTATAATGTCTGGACGAGATTTGATTGGTATTGCCAAGACAGGAAGTGGAAAGACCATTGCCTTCCTGTTGCCCATGTTTAGACACATCATGGATCAGAGGTCCTTAGAAGAAGGAGAGGGGCCAATAGGTACAATTCCTTTCATTAAACTGTTTTTTCAATTAACAACTTTGTTGTCAGTTAATCAGAAAGACCTGATGCTTTGTAATGTTAATTATAACAATAAAGATGTCTTTATGTACATTTCCTTTATAAATTTGGCACTTTGGGGCTGATTTCCCCTTACCAGCAGGTGGAGTGAGAATCTTCAGAGCTCTGGAGTGACATCTCAGAAGTACAAAAACAGCCTCTCCTGGCACAGCTCAGTTTTTAAACTCTGACTCGGCAGGTAGACTCCTCGTGCATCTATCTGTTTATTTATGTTGAGGTTTGTTCTTAGCCCATATCAGTGGATCTATAAACTCAACATAGAAGATGGTAGGGAAGTGTATTTTTCTTTTCTTTTTTTTTTTTGGCCTTAAAAGGCTGTAGTGCCAACATTTCATTCAGGTTTAGGTCTTTAGATTCAGTTTTCTTGATTCATTTGGCAGAGATCGCTTCTCCAAATTTGAGTAGGGTTTTGGAAAGTTGTTCAACTCCTCTCTTGGCAACAGAGGGCACAGTATATTTCTCCTCTGTCTGTGCCCCTCAGACCAAGGTTGTTTCCGGAAGCCACGGCATGGCTCTTCAGCACAGTGAGTCACTTGATTATCTTTGCTCTGTGATTTGCAGTTGAGAATGATTTGCATTCTTTTCAACCAAGTATTTTCCTGATGGTTGAGTAAGGTATTTAACTCTCACTTATCTTCCTATAGCATGTTCTTAAAATCTTCTTAAAATTATCCTTCACCACAATCTCTGCTGTTACAAAACTTTTGAAATAGGATTTTCAAAGGTGCATAAAACAAATGAGAACAAAAATTAGACTAAGATCTGAACTTGATTGCAGAGGTTAATTTTAACACTATAAAGCTTAGCCTCTCAAGAATTTTGGTGGTTAGGCTTTTGACATATTTATCTTTTCAGCTGTCATCATGACTCCAACTCGAGAACTGGCTTTACAAATTACTAAAGAATGTAAGAAGTTTTCGAAGACCTTGGGCCTTAGAGTGGTCTGTGTTTATGGAGGAACAGGAATCAGTGAGCAGGTAGTTATAAAAGGAACATTCAGTTTTTCCAATCTTTTTAAAAATTGAATGACAATGATGTAAAAGTGATTTTTTGCTTTAGTGTTTTCTGTATTGATTGCTTCTAAAATCTTTAAAATGAGGTGTGAAAATAATAGTAAGAATGAATTATGTTAAAGTTATATTTTAGAATTTTTGAGTCATTTTCATATCTTAGCTTTCCGGTGCTTGTCTTTCCCCACTCAAGGAAGCAGATTATTTTCTCCATTTTACAGATGTTCAGAAAGGTTAAGTTGACCAGAGTCTTCAGCTTAGTAAAAGTTTGTCCTAGAATCTAGGTCTATGATTCCTGGACCAACATTTATTTTCTCTAATCTAAATGACATCTTTAAAAGATGGTTTTGAGTGGGATGTATTAATATCAGGGTTTCATCTGCATTCTTAAATGATTTTAGTGAGAATTATTTAAACATACCTTCATTCACTCTCTTTAGATTGGCATTTCTCCATGTGTCTTCTAAAAAATGCTAGTCATCAGATATTTTGCTTTAACTAGAAGAAGGAAAAATACTGGGTTCTGTGGTCAAATAAATTTTGGAAATGTTGGACTATGCAAAGTTAAAATTTTCTTTCCTGCAAGACTTCTTAGTTGTTAATAAGCTAATGTATATTGTGATGCTAGAAAAAAACGGGGTAAATTAAGTGGCATTTTCTGAACATATTTAACCCCAAAACCCTTTCTGAGGACTTGTCTTCTCAGATTTTAGACACATCTTGGGAATATTTGCTTTTGTTATCCCAATGCTATTTTAAACACTTGAACTTAGTTTTCTAAGTTTATCTGTGTCAGTTTTTTTGGCCATAGCCTATAGTAAATACAGTCACAAAATAAGCTGGTACATGCATGCATATTTATATGGAGGTCAAACAAAGTTTTATGATGTCTAACAAAGACTGATGTTTTCCATTCTATTTCATTTTTAAAACGCAGGTTGTGACTTACTGATTTTGTGATTCACTAATGGAAACAAATCTCAATTTGAAAAACATTGATCTATCAAATTTCTTTATTTATTGCTCTCTCATATTTTTTTCTTAGTTTTGTGGAGTCGTGTCAAATTAAAATTGGTAAAAACCTCTGGTTTTCATTGATTTCAAAGTTACAGCATCATGTGGTCTTTCTGCTGCTTCCTATTCCTTTAGTAGTGCGCCAGCATTCCAAAGAATTAAGCAGGAGGCTTTGGTGTCTTCTAATCAGACCTGGCTGTCTTACCTTATGGAGCTCTGCAAGGACCTCAGTCAGTATTTTCAAGTCTGTAAAGAAGAATTAGTGATAAATACACTATAAAATTTCATCTTTTCTTATTAGATTGCTGAGCTGAAAAGAGGTGCTGAAATTATTGTTTGCACACCTGGTCGAATGATTGACATGTTAGCAGCTAACAGTGGTAAGTCAGGGGTGTTGGGGTTTTTTTGTTGTTTTTGTTTGTTTTTTTGTGCTCATTTCTCCTTTTTGAATTCTGTACATTTTTGTTAAAGCAGATACGAGAAACAAGAAACCACCAAAGGGTTTCTACATTTCTTCTTGAAGCTGTAATATCTTGAAATTTGTATTGTAACAAGCTTTTGTTGCAAGTATTCATAATATTTTTGCAATTTAATTAAAAATTTTTTTTCACAACTACTCCATCTGTTTTTTTTTTTTTTTTTTTTTTTTAGCACTTAACGTGGATTCTTAATTCAATTTTGGCCTAGCTTTGCTTTTAAAAGGGTGGGGGACTATTTTTTTTAAATTGTACAATTTAGACATTTTCTCCGTAGGAGCTAGTACTTTCTTACAATACTAGATAAGTTAAGATCTTGCAGCTTCAAGAAAATTTATCTTTTGTAAATGTGCATGTTTTTAGCTGAAATATTGTGCTTTGTTAAATTATTCCCTATCAAAACTGTTACTAAACTGTTGACATTATTTAACTTCTGTGGAGAAAGGCCCTTCAAGATTTATAGAACTGGGCTTCCGAGACTTAAACCATCAAAGGTAGGTAATTTAATGCTGTTCCCAATCTTGCAAAACTAATTGGGGCTGCACATGTTAGTATGGAATACTTAAATATTAGGAAGCATTTATTTTGGCACATTTCTGTTTTTTGAAGAAAATGCTTTCAAAGGTTTCCATTGTAGTATTCAGTATATATATATCGTAGAGTATTTAAAACTTTGAGTAATGCATGTTTCTAATAGCATTTTGCTTGGATTTCTGTGTGCACTTAATTCTAATTCTACATGAAGTTGGTAAAGTGACATTGGTATTGATAAGTCATTGTGCTTGTATAGCATATGAAAAGTTTTGGGTTGAATGCTGATGAAATAATTCCTTGTTTTTTCTCAATGCTGCATTGATTGTCTCCTCCTGAAATTCATCTTGATTAATTTTATCTTTTCCCTTTATCTGTCCTTTTGGTTTATATTTAATAACTGTTTTATACATGTTTTTGCCAGGTGATTGAATCAACAATTGATAGAAATGCTTGTGTTAATCCTTTAGAAAGGGTTTCCTGTCTGTGTATTTAATTTTTTCTGGCTAAGAAGCCAGTTGCATTTATTTAAACCAGTGGGAGCACTGTGTAAAATAGGATTTGTATCTTTGTATAGAAAAATGTATCTATGTAATACATTGATTTTTAAAATTTTTGTGTAATATGTTAGTTACCTAGTGATATTGAATAGCTTATTTGTTTTGACATGCCCGTTAGAAGCTTCTAACTGTATATAAGTAGGTTATGTACTACATAAAGTATTGTAAAGAAAGATTTTCTGCGTCTGAAGTAGTTAGCACTGGAACTTGCTTTCCACACATACGCTGTAATCTCTAATATGTTTTTTCCTAGGTGATGCTGTCAGATAATGGCTGATGTGGCTCGATGCTCCATCTCAGTCTTAGTTTTATGATGTGTTTTGGAGAGGGCTGTTTTCTGAATTTTACAGGTTCTTCAGGCCCTATGATGGTATGCAAGAGACGAGTTTGACAAAATAAAGGGCCTCATATACCCATTGTCAGAAAGTATTTGCCAGTAGATTAAGATATTGTAAACCAAAATTTCTTTTCACTGTTTAAAGATACCTAACTCTCCCCTCTGGTTAAGTCAGGCATTTTAGTTCCCTTTACAGTTTTTTAAAGATTTTGGTAGTCATAAAATGAATTGTGACTGATTTTTAGTTTTCTTTTTGTCTTTATTTTTTTTCCTCATGTTAGGTCGGGTTACAAATCTTCGAAGAGTGACTTATGTTGTTTTAGATGAAGCAGACAGAATGTTTGACATGGGTTTTGAACCACAGGTATTTATTAAATTCCTTAGTGTTTTGAACTATAAACTAAACCTTGTAACTGCCATGAGCATGAAATATTTGTATGATTTCTGAAATTCTCACATACATTTCTGTTGTGTGGTGATGCAGTGGATTGAGGACATAGGGAATTGAAGTAGATATTTATGTTTTGGATTCTTCACTAAACTTGTTCAGGAGGTATTTGTGTAGGCTTTCCTAAGCCGTCTAAAACCATAATTGGTAAAATTAGAAGTGGAGTCCTAATAGACACTTAAGCTTTCGTATTTTATAGTTTTCATTGTACTTCCAAATAAATTGCTTTAATTCATGCTTTTCACTACCTCATGATCTAGATAGCACAGGTTGTTTACATTCTCCAAATGTAAAAACTAAGGCCCAAAGCATTTGTCTAGCTTAGATTTTATATTCTTCATATGTGCAGTTTCCTTCAATACAAAATTTTAGTGATAAAAGCCTAAAGGCTATAAAAAAAAAAAAAAAGCCTAAAGAAAAACATGTTAAAAGGTGGTAGAGGGACTTCCCTGGTGGTCCAGTGGGTAAGACTCCATGCTTCCAATGCATGGTGCCCAGTTTCGATCCCTGGTTGGGGAACTAGATCCCGCATGCATGCTGCAACTAAGAGCCGGCATGCCACAACTAAGACCCGGCGCAGCAATCAATCAATCAACCAGTCAATAATTAATTAATTAATTAATTAATTTTTTAAAAAGGCAGTAGAAATTTTTCTTAGCAAGAGGAGCTGTATGAGTAGTCAGTATGCTATGGATGCCAAAAAAAATGCTTTTAAATCACAAATTGTAGTAATAGAAATGGAATATTGGAAAGAGATATGGTTAAAGTGTTCATTCTTTTCCATTTATTCATGTATTCTCCAAAAATGTATTACCTGTCATATGATAGTGCATGTATTGTGTTTAGGTTTAGGGACCACATTCTAAATGAGATACAGAGGAGCATATAAGAATAAACAGGACTATGGTAACACTTGAGCCGTGTGAGAAACAGTTAAAGGAATGAGGAATATTTAGCTTGAAGTAGGGGATTTGGTAGCATCCTTTAACTCTTTGAATAAAGTCTATCACATGAAAGAAGCATTAAATTTATCCTTTGGGTCCGAACAAGTAGGACTGGGATAGTGGGGAAGCTATAGGGAGCTTGATCTGAGCGTAATGTGAAAAAGGACTGGATAAGCATTTTGGGGAGATTAAACAGGTTACTTTGTAGGAGGGAGATATTGAATATGCTTTTTATCTATGTGTTCTAGTAGAGACAGCAGGTCCATTTGTAGAAAGAGTAGAGCGAGTTGAAGAAGTCAGGTGGAATATGGAGCTAGGTGCCCTTTCCCAGTCAGTTCAGTGGTTTTTATCATATTCCTGGAACTTTGCAACCATCACCACTATCCAATATCAGAACATTTTCATGCCCCCTCACCAAAACTCTGTCCTAATTAGTTGCTTTTGTTTTGAGTCATGTCACTGTGAATTTTTAAAATTCTCCTTTCTATAATGTTTTGTCATTCTGGAGGGTGTAAAAATAGATGCATGTGAAAAAAGAAAAAAATAAAAGGTGCATGTGTTCAATCTTTCATTTTTAACCAGAAATTGATCTCATGGCTTTTTCTTGGTACATTCCTTTGTTTATGGACTGCTTTTTCAGTAGTGCTTGGAGGTACATTCTTTGAGTCTTTGCATGTCTGGAAAGTCTTTGGTCTACCCTCACATTTATTTGACATTTAGCCAGATAAGAGGTGAGAATTATTTTCCCTCAGAATTTCTTTTTGTCTCCATTGGTTTTCTTTCTTCTTTTTCTTTCTTTTCTTTTCTTTTTAAAAAAATATTTATTTATTTATTTATTTATTTGGCTTCACTGGGTCTTAGTTTCGGCATACAGGATCTTTAGTTGTGGCATGTGGGATCTAGTTCCCTGACCAGGGATTGAACCTGGGCCTGCTGCATTGGAGTGTGGAGTCTTAGCCACTGGACCACCAGGGAAGTCCCTCCATTGGTTTTCTTGAGAAATTCAATATTACTCAGTTATTAACCTATTGTATTTAATTTGTACTTTTTGTCTTGAAACTTTTTGGATCTTTATCCTAATGTTCTATGTCATTTAGGCTTGTTTTATTCAACTAGTGTCCTGACTACTTGGTGGGTTCTTTCCGTTAGAAACTCAAATCCTTCCCTTTTGAGAAATTTTCTTGAATTACTTTTTGATAATTTCCTTCTCTTTGTTTTCTGGAACTCTTTTTTTTTTTTTTAAATTGTTTTATTTATTTTTTTTTTTGGCTGCGTTGGGCCGTCGTTGCTACGTGCGGGCTTTCTCTAGTTGCGGCGAGCGGGGACTACTCTTCATTGCGGTGGCTTCTCTTGTTGCAGAGCACGGGCTCCAGGCACGCGGGCTTCAGTAGTTGTTGCTTGCGGGCTCCAGAGTGCACACTCAGCAGCCGTGGCACATGGGCTTAGTTGCTCTGTGGCATGTGGGATCCTCCCGGACCAGGGCCCGAACCCGTGTCCCCTGCATTGGCAGGCGGATTCCTAACCACTGCATCACTGGGGAAGCCCTGGAACTCTTATTATTTGAATGTTGGACCTTTTGGACTCATCCTTTAATTTTCTTAATTTTTCTTAAGTATTTTGCATCTCTATCATTTTGCCGTACTAGGAGATTTCCTAAACTCTAAGCTTTCAACCTTTCTGTTGAATTTTAAAATTCTGCTTTCATAGTTTTAATTTCTAAATGTTCTTTTCTTTTCTCTGAATTTTTATTTTAAATGGCATCCTGTTCTTGTCTCATAGATACAGAAATTTCTGAAGTTTCCCTGGATATTGATAGTTTTTTGAAATTTTCATCTCCTTGCATAGTCTCTTTCTCCCTTCTTGCTTTTTTTTTTTCTGTGTTTGCCAGTACATTTGAAAGCTTTAGGTTAAACAGATTCAAGAACACTAAAATAGTCTTACATTTGTTAAAGAAATCAACTTTTAATTTTCCTACAAGGAAAACACCAGTTCCTGACTATTTTTTACTAGCAAGTTGTACCAGACATTCAAGGAGTAAATACTTATGTTCCTAATCATACTTTATTTCAAAGTATAAAAAAGAGGGAATACTCATCAATTTATAAGGTCATTATAATCTTTTACTTTTAAAAGAGCTCTGTTAAGGTCTAATTATATACCATAGAACTCACTTTATTAAAGTGTGTAGTAAAATGGGTTTTAGTACACATACACGTTTGTTCAGACATCACCACAATTCAGTTTTAGATTTCTTTCACCAGAAAAATGTCTTGTGCCTGTCTGCATTCATTTCCTGTTTCCACCTCAGCCCGAAGCAGCCAGTAATTTGCTTTCTGTCTTAAAAGATTTGCCTTTTCTGGACATTTCATATAAATGGAATCATACAGGGAGTTCCCTAGTGGTCCAGTGGTTAGGACTCAGTGCTTTCACTGCTGTAGTCCGGGTTCAGTCCCTGGTCAGGGAACTAAGATCCTGCAAGCCGTGCTGTGGGGGGTGGAGGGGGTGGAGAATCATACAGTATACATCTAGCTTGTATTTATTTCACTTATCATATGTGTTTGAGCTTCATTCGTGTCCTAGCATTTGTCAGTACTTTATTCCTTTAATTGCTGAGTAATTAATATTCCGTCATATGAATATATGTCATATTTTGTTTCTCCATTAGCCAGGTGATGAACATTTGGATTATTTCCATGATTAGGAATAATGCTGCTAGGAACATTTGTATACAAGTCTTTGTATGGACATACTTATTCGTATATTTTGAATAGATTACCTAAGAGTAGAATTCCTGATTGTATGGTAATTTATGTTTAACTTTCTAAGAAACTGTCAAACTTTTCCATAGTAGCTATTCCATTTTATAGGCCAATATAATATTGATACAGAAATCAAACGTTATGTTACAGTTTTATGTACAATGGTGCAAAACCCCTAAAAAATATATTAAGGAACCAAATATAACAATGTTTAAAATAGATAATCATATCGAAGTTAGTATCTTTTGGATGCAAGTCTGGTTTAACATTAGAAAAATCAAGTAATGTAATCTACCCTGTTACCAGAATAGAGGGAAAAACCATACTATTATCTCAAATAATGTAGAAAAGCATTTGGTAAAATTTCACTGATGGTTTAAAAATTCAGCACACTAGGACTAGTAGGGAGCTACCAGAATAAGCGTATAGCAAACCTTACACCTAATGGTGCAACGTTGAAGCTTTTAACATAAGAAAAAATTAAGTAGTGAACACTCACTCAACACTTCGCTGGAGGTCCTAGCACAGTAAGCAAGAAAAAGGTATAGTATTTAGAAAGGAAGAAACAAGTGTTATCTGCAGATGATATGACTATCTTTGTAGAAGACTCAAAATAATCTACAGATAAATTATTAGAATTGATAAAGAGAATAGTAAAATTTCTGGACACAAAGTCAGTAAAGAAAAGTCATTTTGCAGTTCTTTTCCCAATAAGTTAGAAAATGTACTTTAGAAATCATATAAGTTACAAAAGCTTGAAAAAATAAACTTGACAAAGATGTGTAATATGTATCTGGAGAAAACTGAAACTTTACTGGAAAACATTAAAGAGAACTTAACTCTGAAATTTATGTAAAGATCAAGTGGTAAAGAGCAATCCTCCTGAAGAAGAGAAACAGGATAGGGTGTAAGAGAAGGCACTTCTTGAAAGTCTAGTTCATTCCCATTTTAGGATTTAGTTTTCTTGGGTCTGCTAAGTCAGGTACCACTTAATCAAAATGTTGTTGCTATCGTGTCCTATCTTATTTTCTTTGTCTTTGTTGGTTTGTGTAATTTTTTAAAACAATCCCTGTATTGTTACATTTTACAGGGTTTTTCAAGGGAAGAGAAGTAAGTGTGTGCGGTCAACACTGAAACATTTTTAACTGAAAATACTGGCATATGTTTTAAAGCCACCATTTTGGCTGCTGGGTGGAGAACAGATTTTAGATTGGACAGGAGTAAAGGCAGGAAAACCTGGTAGGAGACAATTGAAATAATCCAGATGAGAGATGGTTGAGGTTTGGACCAGGAGCCCAGGATTTCCACATGCCTTAGGTAGGGCAGCCCCTTTCACAGATATCACATCATCTTTGATTGGAGTAAAAATGTGGTCCTGTGTATTCCTGGCAAGACCTTTACCCTTTCCAGTTTCCAGCCACTCACCCCTGTCTCTCTTGAAACCATCATTAATAATTTTATTCATTATGTCTTTTTTTTTCTTGTTTATGCCATAAGAATCCTAGAACTCCCTGATTCCTCCAGGGCTCTTTCGACACTGAGGTAGTTAATTGGTACCTGTATCCCACTCCCTCAACAGTATGTCCACCATCATTTTTCTTTTTTTTCCTGTAGCTCTTATCATCATTTGTAACATAATATATTTGTTTATCCATCCTCATTAGAATATAAGCTCTATTAAGACAAGTTTTTCTCTATTTTTATTGCATATTCCAAGCACTTAGAACAATGCCTGGCACATAATGGTTGCTCAGTAAAAATGTGTTGAATAGGTGAAGGAAAACAGGAATAGCAATGAGGAATAGTTGCATTGTAGGTTTAGTTTGAAGGTCAAGACTACTGAATTTGTTGATGGATTGGGTGTGAGATGAGTAAGAGAGAGAGTAGTTATGGATGGCTCCTAGATTTTTGGCATAAACCAAAATGACTAGAGTTGCCATTTCTTGAGAGGGGGAAACTATGAGAGGAGCAAATTTTAGGGTAAAATCAATTATAATATTCTAAGGTAACACATTTAAAAGTTACTGAATAGATGTTCTCAAAAGTTCCTTCTACTTGGTTTTACCGTACTACAATTTTTGGAGACTACACTCACCATGCTTATTTGTAATGTTTTCTCAGGTCATGCGCATTGTGGATAATGTTCGTCCTGACCGACAGACAGTTATGTTTTCAGCTACTTTCCCCAGAGCTATGGAGGCCTTGGCTCGCAGAATCCTGAGTAAACCCATTGAAGTGCAGGTTGGAGGCAGAAGTGTGGTTTGCTCGGATGTGGAGCAACAAGTGGTGCGTACAGTCCTTAGGAAACCCCGAGTTCTCCGTATGTTTAGGCACTGTGTCATCCTTTTGGGATTGTTGTGATGTAGGCAGATAATTTCTAAAATTAAATAGTACATATCAACTGAAGCCTTTAACATTTTACCAAATATATATTTTAATTTTATTTATTTATTCATTTATTTCTGCATTGGGTCTTCATTGCTGCATGCAGGCTTTCTCTAGTTGTGGTGAGCGGGGGCTACTCTTCGTTGCAGTGCGTGGGCTTCTCATTGTGGTAGTTTCTCTCGTGGAGCACGGGCTCTAGGCACACGGGCTTCAGTAGTTGTGGCTCACGTGCTCTAGAGCGCAGGCTCACTAGTTGTGGTACACGGGCTTAGTTGCTCCACAGCATATGGGATCTTCCTGGACCAGGGCTCGAACCCGTGTCTGCTGCATTGGCAGGCAGATTCTTTTTTTTTTTTTTTTTTTTTTGCGGTCCACGGCCCTCTCACTGTTGTGGCCTCTCCCGTTGCGGAGCACAGGCTCCGGACGCACAGGCTCAGCGGCCATGGCTCACGGGCCCAGCCGCTCCGCGGAATGTGGGATCCTCCCGGAACAGGGCACGAACCCGTGTCCCCTGCATCGGCAGGCGGACTCTCAACCACCGCGCCACCAGGGAAGCCCAGCAGGCAGATTCTTAACCACTGTGCCACCAGGAAAGCCCTACCAAATATATTTGAATTTGCTCTTCCATGGAACTGTCTGTTTAAATGCTCTTTTAATTTTTTTCACCAGAAGTGGTGGGCTGGTGATAAAATATCACATACCTATGTTATTCTTTGGTTAATAGGATGTGAAGTTAAGAGTCAGAGAGAGAACAGATGATC
Source organism: Physeter macrocephalus (assembly GCF_002837175.3). Classification (NCBI taxonomy): domain Eukaryota; kingdom Metazoa; phylum Chordata; class Mammalia; order Artiodactyla; family Physeteridae; genus Physeter; species Physeter macrocephalus. Next base: position 131,376,305 of record NC_041221.1, read on the forward strand.
ATCTGTCCACATTTGTAGGCCTCTTAGTCTCTGAAAGTTACAATTCTTTTTTTTTTTTGTCTTAGTGGTTTATCAATTAAAATCAACATTTTCCTACCCCTTCCTAAAGTTATAGGAAGATGTTTGTTGTTTATTTATTTGCCACAAATAAAATGAATATTTTTGTTCATGAAATGTATTTGGATTTTTACTCCATTAACTTGGTACAATGTGTTGTTTTCAGATTGTGATTGAAGAAGAAAAGAAATTCTTGAAGCTACTTGAACTTCTAGGCCATTATCAAGAATCAGGATCTGTCATTATATTTGTGGATAAGCAGGAACATGCTGATGGTCTTCTGAAAGATTTAATGAGAGCTTCTTACCCTTGCATGTCTCTTCATGGAGGTAACGTTTAATGAAGTCTCTGTTAAGTACTTAACTTAACCAAGCACTGTGCTGTGTATTTCCTTTGTCTCTAATTTAGCAGTAAATTTTATGTCATCCATCCATGTCAGTTTTCATTCACAACAGTTCTGTGGGGGGTAAGCATTATTTTATTTCATCTTAGTGATAAAGAAAATAAGACAGCAACACATTGGTTTGATCAAATTCCATAACCATTAATCAGCTAAGGAGGAATTGAACTTAAAATTTTTTTTTCAGCCCAAACCCCCAATATTTATTTGCAAGTTATTTATATGTACAACTAATGTAATATTATGCTCTTTTTAAACATTAACGCACAAATTAAAAAACACAAAAATTGGAAATATTCTAGTATTTTCTTCCCACTCCCCCAACGTATCATATCACACACACCCTATGTTACCTCTCCCCTCCAACCCCCTCACCCTCCACCATCACTTCGGAGCCCCTGCTGTAATCAAAGGGAGCCTTTGGAGTTTCTGAAACAGAGGAGGGGCATGGTCTCTGTTGACTTTCCCAAATCTGCAAATTAAAAAACAGACTGAGACATCAAAGAACTGCAATTGCCTTAGAGCGCTTTCCACGTGCCAGGAAATGCCTCAGTGCTTTAGTATAACTCATTTAATCCCCAAAGCAACCCTACGCTATACGTACTATATGTACAACTAATGTAATATTATGCTCTTTTTAAACATTAACGCACAAATTAAAAAACACAAAAATTGGAAATATTCTAGTATTTTCTTCCCACTCCCCCAACGTATCATATCACACACACCCTATGTTACCTCTCCCCTCCAACCCCCTCACCCTCCACCATCACTTCGGAGCCCCTGCTGTAATCAAGGGGAGCCTTTGGAGTTTCTGAAACAGAGGAGGGGCATGGTCTCTGTTGACTTTCCCAAATCCGCAAATTAAAAAACAGACTGAGACATCAAAGAACTGCAATTGCCTTAGAGCGCTTTCCACGTGCCAGGAAATGCCTCAGTGCTTTAGTATAACTCATTTAATCCCCAAAGCAACCCTACGCTATACGTACCATTATTGTCTTTTAAGATATTTTTATCTTAAGATGGAACCGAGGCATAGTGAGGTTAAGAAACTTTGCCAGGGTGACACAGAAATGGTGGAGCCAGAACTGGAACCCACCCTGGGTGGGTCCACACTCCATGAGCTTAACCGCTACTGGAGGGAGATGAGGGGGGCTCCCTTGGTCAAGTCCCTCACCAATCACTGCTGTCATGAGAATCCCAGGTACTGTGTGAGGAGGCAGCAGGAAATCACTAACCACCGGGGTACCTCTCACTCGGTTGTCTAGGCAAGGTCGGCTTATCCGCAGTCTCTAGAGGCCAACTCAGCTGGTGACGCAGGCACAGATCGATAGGCTTGGTTTCTATGAACTTAAAATTTTTGATTTATGTTCTATTCTTTCTATTGTACCATGCTACCTAGAGGTTTTTATTATGATTCACATTAGAGCTTTAATTAATTTCTGTGTAATATTGCCATTGTTATATATATGTGGGACTCAGAACACTAAACATATGGAACAGAGACAGTTTGAATTAAACTCACTAACCAAGTGTTCTGGCAATATGGCTTTATGACAAACCACCCCCAAATTTAGTGGCAACAGTCTTTTTTTTTTTTTTTTTTTTTTTTTTTTTTTAATAAATCTGCCATTTGTGTAGTTGTTAGCACACATAACTAGTCTCTCTTTCATGCTCTGTCTACTCGGATGGCTCAGTTGGGGTTGGGGATCCATTTCCAATTTGCCTTACTTAGGCAGCTGACAAGTTGGTACTGGCACTTGACTGAGAGCTCAGTCAGGCTGTTGGCCAGGAGTCCTGACTCTTTCCCTTGTGAGCCTCTCTGTGAGGCTGCTTGGCCAGAAGGCAAGAACCAGAAGCTGCCAAGACAGTTAAGGAAGATACTGGGAAGTGGTAGAAATTTTATTTCCACAATATACTATAGGTCAAAATAGTCACTAGACTGGCCCACATTCAAGGGAATGGAGGCATAGACTCCACCGTCTTATGGGAAAATGTCATTCGATATGCAGAAGAGCATGTGGGATAGGACATGCTTTTGCTGCCGTCTTTGGAAAATACAATCTATCACATAAGGCTTCATGTGGAATGCAATTAAAAGGACTTTGAGGGTATGTATTTGGTTAACTTTTTTTTTTTTTTTTTTTTGCGGTTCACGGGCCTCTCACTGTTGTGGCCTCTCCCGTTGCGGAGCACAGGCTCCGGACGCGCAGGCTCACTGGCCATGGCTCACGGGCCTAGCCGCTCCACTGCATGTGGGATCTTCCCGGACCGGGGCACGAACCCGTGTCCCCTGCATCGGCAGGCGGACTCTCAACCACTGTGCCACCAGGGAAGCCCTTGGTTAACTTTTAATGTTTGAAAATGACTCGTTGTGTTTTCCTTTTCTTTATATTTATTTATTTATTTTTAAAGTTGTGAGTTACATTTTTTAAAAAATAAATTTATTTATTTATTTATTTTTGGTGTGTTGGGTCTTCGTTGCTGCGTGTGGGCTTTCTCCAGTTGCGGCGAGTGGGGGCTACGCTTCATTGTGGTGCACGGGCTTCTCATTGCAGTGGATTCTCTTGTTGTGGAGCACGGGCTCTACGCACCTGGGCTTCGGCAGTTGTGGCACGTGGACTCAGCAGTTGTGGCTCGTGGGCTCTAGAGCGCAGGCTCCGTAGTTGTGTGGTGCATGGGCTTAGTTGCTCCGCAGTATGAAATTATGTAGGGCTTTTGAAGAATTATTTTTTTTAAAGGTGTGACCCTGAAATTCCTAATGTGCACATGTAATTAATGTGCATTTCATGCATAATATATAGTGTAATGGCATTAGTTGTGAGAAGTGTGGGTGTTAGTATGTCTGAAATGCATACAATTTTTTGCCCCTTTAGAAGAAAAAAGACTACCAACTACAAAACATTTAGTCCATTCTTCCTGTTAGGATTATTGCAACTGCAAGATGCTGCTGACTCTGGATTGTGACCAAATGACAGAAAATCCTGGACTTATTCATTTGTAAGATGGAGATTATGGTATTTCTGTTCTTCTAAGATTGATCTCCATAAAGGGGCAGTCAGGCTGATTTGCAGAAGCTATTGCTTAATGGAATAATAGCTGTTTATTCCTGCTTATTCTTCTGAATAGTGAGAAGGAAGCTCAGAGACACTCTGAGTGCTGCCACTTCTTCAGAGCCACCTGTAGTTCTCTAGTCTTCAGGTCTAGTGGAGGGAGAAAGGGAGGCAGGAGGTTGGGGAGTGGATGATGTGTTCTGCCCACTCCTGGTTTTCTTAACCTGAGACAATTTTCTCAGTTCAACAATCAGAGCATTCCATAGTTGCTTGACTTTTTGGTTAAAGCACAAAGGCCAGGTAATTGTAGTTTATGAACAAAATATATGGAGAGCATATTGTTCTTAATACTCTATTTTTTTTTCGGTATGCGGGCCTCTCATTGTTGTGGCCTCTCCCGTTGCGGAGCACAGGCTCCGGACATGCAGGCTCAGTGCCCATGGCTCACGGGCCTAGCCGCTCCGCGGCATGTGGGATCTTCCCGGACTGGGGCACGAACCTGTGTCCCCTGCATCGGCAGGCGGATTCTCAACCACTGCACCACCAGGGAAGCCCAATACTCTAGTTTTGATTTATCACATACCTGTATTCCTCTAAACTGGGTTAAAAAATGAAAGAAGAAATCTGAAAATACTGTCATTAAACCATGGCTATTTCTATTCTGTCAGTCATCCATTTCTTCATTTTTGCACTAATAATGAATAATTTTAAAATTCCTTAAATACGCAACCTGCATTTAATATGGTAAATATTGCTGAAATTAGGAAAGTAGCACAATGGTTTCTACTTTCAGGTGTTTATGATATATGAAAACAGAGACATTTTAAAATAGGGCAAAGTGCTTCAATGACACTTTTGACATGTACTATTAATATCAGTTACTTTTCCTTTTGGTTCTCTGCAAGTAACAGAAAATATGAACTCAGCTGCTGTAAATCATGAGGAATATTTATTATTTTACAAAACATGAAATCCCATGGCAGAACGATTCCAGGGGACTTACCTGGCGGTCCAGTGGTTAAGACTCCGCGCTTCCACTGCAGGGGGCCTGGGTTCTATCCCTGGTTGGGGAACTAAGAGGCCACATGCTGCAAGGTGCGGCCAAAGAAAAAAAAAAAAAACGGAAAACGATTCCAGGATTGCTTCACTCAGCAGTAGCTCAGTGTTTACCATATTGTAGTTTCTATACTGCCATCTTGAGCATAATAACTTGGTTATTAAGCTAAGCTTTCTTTATGGCAGCAAAAAGCCTTCTGCAGGCTCAGTCATCACTTCCAGATCTGACAGCTTCCAGAGGAGGAAGACTATTTTCCATATATCTATGGCTTTTTTTCCCCCTCATTTTTATTACCAAAATTTTCAAACACAGAAAATCTGAGAAAACTATATCGTAAACACCCTTGAATATCTAATACTAGATTCTACAATTAACATTTTGTTATATTTATCTGTCACATCTTTAGCCATTCGTCCTTTTACCCACTCCTCAATTTTTCTTAGTTTTTTAAAAAAATAAATTTCTTTCTTTTTATTTATTTATTTTTGGTTGCGTTGGGTCTTCGTTGCTGTGCGCGGGCTTTCTCTAGTTGCAGCGAGTGAGGGCTACTCTTCGTTGTGGTGCGCGGGTTTCTCATTGCGCTGGCTTCTCTTGTTGTGGAGCACAGGCTCTTGGCACGCGGCCTTCAGTAGTTGTGGCTTGCAGGCTCTAGATCACAGGCTCAGTAGTTGTGGTGCACAGGCTTAGTTGCTCCGTGGCATGTGTGATCTTCCCAGACCAGGGCTGGAACCCGTGTCCCCTGCATTGGCAGGGGGATTCTTAACCACTGCGCCACCAGGGAAGCCCTGTCTTAGTTTTTTGATACATTTCAGAATATGTTGCAGCATCAGCACATTTCACTTCAGTGTGCACATGATTAACACTAGTTCAAAATTTTTTTTAATAAAAAATCTGTAAGTAAACTATAGTGAAATGTACAGATTCTGAGTGTACCATTTGATGAGTTTTGACAAATGCATGTAAGTTGTGAAATCCAAACCTCTGTTAAGATACAACCTCAGAAATTTCCCTCAGTCCCTGCCACCACTTTTTACGTTTTTTTCCCAACTTTACCTGTTTTAGAATTTCAGATAAATGGAACCATACATAATGGACTGTTTTATGTCAGGTATCTTTGCCTCTGCATATATTTTTGAGTGTTCATCCATGTTGGATGTAACAGCTCTTCCCTTTTATTGCTGAGTAATACTCCAGTGTATAAATATATCATAGTTTGTTTAGTCATTTCTGTTGGTCACCTGGGCTACTTCCAGTTTTTTGGCTGTTTTAACCATCCCAAAGGATTCACCATAATCAGGATACAGAATAGTTCCCTCACCCCCCAAGACTCCCTTGTCCTATCCCTATGCAGAGTAACTCTAAGGTTTTCTTTCCTCTTGTACATAGCCCCTGGAAACCACTGATGTGCTCTTATAAGAATGTTTATAAATGCAGTCGTACATTATACAGTTTTTTACAGTTGGCTTTTTTTTCACTCAGCCTGATGGCTTTGAGATCCATTCAAGTTGTTGCATTGTTCATTTCTTTTTATTATCTAATAGTATATTTTGTGTGGATGTACCACTGTTTGTGTATTTCTTTATCTGTTGAAGGACATTTGGGTTGTTTCCAGTTTTAGACAGTTATGAATAGAGCTGCAATTAAATATGTAAGTACAGATTTTTGTGTGAACATTTCATTTCTCAAGGGTAGATAACCAGGAATGGGATAGCTGGGTCATATGGTAAGTTGATTTAGATATAATTTTGTTTGTATTCATTCTCCTTGGGGTTTACCGCCTTCTAGAATCTGTAAATTTATGTCTTGCATCTAATTTGGGAAATTCTTGACTGTTATTTCTTTTTAAATTAATTAATTAATTAATTAATTTGGTTGCACCAGGTCTTAGTTGCGGAAGGCAGGCTCCTTAGTTGTGGCATGCGAACTGTTAGTCGTGGCATGCATGTGGGATCTAGTTCCCTTACCAGGGATCACACCTGGGCCCCCTGCACTGGGAGTGTGGAGTCTTATCCACTGTGCCACCAGGGAAGTCCCTTGACTGTTATTTCTTGATTTATTGATTGATTGATTGATTGATTGTTTTACTGCCCTATTTTCTCCTCTCTTTTTGGACTCCAGTTGCGTGTATGTTCAGCCTTTTGATTCTGTCTCACATACAACTGATGCTATCTTCAGTCTTTGTTTTTCAATCTTTTTTCTCTCTAAGACTGAATAATTTCTTTGACTCTGTCTTCAGGTTCACTGTGTGTTTTTGGCCATCTCTTATCTGCTAATAATAAGCCCATTCAGTGAATTTTAAAATTCAATTATTATATTTTTTTTAGTTCTAGAATTTCCAGTTGGCTCTCTTTTATATTTTACTGATTCTCTAATTCAATTTCCTAGCCATTCATTATAAGCATTTAAAAGTTTTTTTCCTTGATCACAATTATAATAGTTGCTTTAAAATCTTTGACTATTAATTATAATGTCTTGGTCATCTGAAGTCAGTTTCTATTATCTTTTCTTTTGATTTTGTTTTATAGTTTTCTGTTTCTTTGTATGTCTAGTAATTTTGGTTTGTATACTGGCCTTTGTGAATGATACCTTGTAGAGTCTGAATTCTCTTATGTTTTATTTAAGTTTTTTTTTTTTTTTTTTAATAGGGTATTAACTTGGCTGGATCCATATTTGAAACTGTCTTTCTTGTAACGGGCAACCTCTGAAATTTCTAATAATTTCTTTCAGCCAGAGCTGGGCTACTTGGATTCTGCCCCATGTGTGTATAGTTTAGGTGTCAGATATTTGGGCAGCGTTTTTATTCCTTCTTCCCTCCCTCCCTTCCTCGTTTCTGCACCCGGGCTTTCTCTAGTTGCAGTGAGCAGGGGCTTTGTTGCGGTGCGGTGGCTTCTCGTTGCGGAGCACGGGCTCTAGACGCGTGAGCTTCAGTACTTGCGGCTCTAGGGCACATGGGCTTCAGTAGTTGTGGTGCATGGGCTTAGTTGCTCCACGGCATGTGGGATCTTCCTGGACCTGGGCTCGAACCCATGTCCCCTACGTTAGCAGGCAGATTCTTAACCACCGCGCCACCAGGGAAGTCCTTGGACAGTGTTTTTATGCACTGTTGGACGTGCCTGCTCTGTTGTTCTTTCTGGGATTTATCCCCTCTTTTCTGGTCCTGAGTTCATCCTGAATGCTTTCTTCTTGTTTCTTCTTGCCAGTAAGACTGTTTCTATTCATGTTTTGACTTCCCTACCTGGGCTGCTCAGGGCCCACTCCCAAACAGAAAGTTTAAAATAAAGAGGTAAAATCCTGTAAACTCAACCAGTGCCATTGCATTCTTCCAGGTGTCAACTCTCTTCCAGTTTCTGCCTTCTTTTAGTCACTCTCTGGTGCCTTCAGGTAATTAGTTCTTTATATTTTGTCCAGAATTCATAGTTGTTACCCACAGGAGGGTTAGTCTATAAGATTTTCCCCTACCTTGATGTAAACGTGTATTTTTTAATATACGTAAGGAAATTTTTCCCCATAATCCCCTGTCTGTACTTCTTTTATCTTTTTGGTCAGAATTGCTTCACATGCTTATGCCTAATTAATTCAAAGACAAGGGAATGACAAATGGTTCTTAATGTATTATCCTTGCACCCCTGAGGTTTCTGAGATTTTCAGGGGTTTCATGAGGTCTAAAATATTTCCATAATAACCCCACCAAGTTATTTGCCTTTTTCACTTTCATTCTTTCATCAGTGTATATGTAGTATAGCTTTCTAGAGGTTGCACAGCGTGTTAAATTGCAACAGATTGAATGTAGAAGATATGAGACTCCAACTATCTTCTATTAAGCCAGACATCAAAGAGATTTACAGAAATGTGAAGCGCCTTATTTTTATTGTGTTGGAAAAGTTACTTTTCACAAAAATATATTTTTTAGCATGTAATTGTTTTATTATTTTAAAAAATGTTAATAAATATTTAAAGTTTTCCTCAGTTCTAGTTTCTAATACATTAAATATTGATAGAGATGACCTAGATAAACTAAAGCTCTCTGGGTCTGGTTCTTATTAATTTTAAGAGTGCACAGACAACCTGAGCACAGAAAGTATGAGAAGGGCTAGTTTACACTAATCATTACTCACCTCCTGAGACTGAGAATTAGGCTCATCTCTGGTTTGATATTTGTGACCATGTGTTGGGAGAAGGGCTAGTTTACACTAATCATTACTCACCTCCTGAGACTGAGAATTAGGCTCATCTCTGGTTTGATATATGTGACCATGTGTTGGGTGGATAACAAAATTGAGGTTATGTTGAAAAGGAAGAGGGTTAATGGTTGCTGCTATTAACTACTAACTCTACTGCACATATGTGTCAGGATACCTCAGTCTACAGTAAAAGTTGTGGTATTTTAAAATTATAAATGTAATGTATATCGTTACTGATTCCACTAATTTTTCTTATGAGGTTTTTGGGTACAGTGTTGGATCCTAGTTTCTTTGAGATAAGATCCAAATATTTTCCATAATTCAATCTTTGAAGAGTACATTTAAAACTTTTGGTAATATAAATTAATATTGATAAATATTTAGATGCTAAATGTTCTGTATATGTTAAACACAGGTTTTATATGGAATGTTAGAATATCTCTTGCTGCAAAAATGAATTTCAAGGTTTGAGAATTTATCCCATTCCCTTCTCTGATTACTAGAGATTCCCAGGTACCCCATCATAAAGTATATTTGTGGCCTGGACATTTTGTAAAAGAACATTTTGGTATTTTATGCTCTGCTTTGTCACTCATCCTGAGGCTCTTTGAGTAGCAAATTTTAAGAGAGATCCAGTTGGGTACTTTTTAAGCAGTGCACCATAAACTTTAATGTGCATATGTAATCACCTATGGATCTTGTTAAAATGCAGAATCTGACTCAGTAGTTTGGGGTAGGATCTGAGATTCTGCATTTCTAACAAGCTCTCATGTGATGCTGCTCCTGGTCCCTGGGACAAAACTGTGAGTAGCAAGGCTCTAAGTAACCTATGAGAGAATTAGAAAGATGTGAATCCTGTCAATATAGGCTGAATGTACCTGCCTTTTTCCCATTTGCCCCTGTAAGAGATACAGGTTAGTGATTCTGAGGTTGGGCTTCTGGAGTGATAAGCCTTATATATAAGAAAGGGGGCAAAACGGCAGATTTGGAATTCATAAATAGCAATAACTTTTGATCTTGCCATTAAATTTCCTTAGTCTTTTTTTTTTTAAATTTTTTATTGAAATGTGGTTGATTTACAGTGTTGTGTTTCAGGTGCACAGCAAAATGATTGTTATATATTATATCTGTTCTCTTTTAGATTCTTTTCAATTATAGATTATTATAAGATGTTGAGTATAGTTTCCTATGCTATACTGTAGATCCTTGTTGGTTATCTATTTTATATATAGTAGTGTGTATATTTTAACCCCAAACTCCTAACTTATCACTCCTCACCAACCCCCACCAAGTCTTTTACTTTCTAAATGGTAGTTGTTGGACATGTGGTCAATATAAGTTGGATTTGTTCTTTACCCCATGTTTAACTTCTTTGTCTGAATGTCAGAGGAAATGGAAAATTTAATTTGAATATGTGGTTTTACAACTGTGTAATTTACTTGCAGGCATTGATCAATATGACAGAGATAGCATCATAAATGATTTTAAGAATGGGACCTGCAAACTTCTTGTTGCTACGTCTGTTGCTGCCCGAGGCCTAGATGTGAAACATCTGATTCTTGTAGTAAATTATAGCTGCCCCAACCATTATGAGGATTATGTGCACAGAGCAGGACGGACTGGAAGAGCAGGCAACAAAGTAAAAATAATTGTTTTTAAAGTTGATTTCTATTATGTTAAAATTCAAGTGTTTCTTTATGTTTATAAAGAGGAGATAATAGGAGTTATGGGGACATTCTGAAAATCCATCATCAGAGTATGGGGAATAGTTGATGTTCATTATTTATATACTTATACATGTCTTAAGTGCTGTTCTCTGTAGGCAGATAGTGTTAACCATTTGTGTCCCCAAAAGGTATTTTTCCCCACCTAAAAATTTCTGTATATACATATGTGCATATAGTTCAAGATCTTTCATTGCTTTTTTTAAAATAAGGGATCATGAAATACACTCAGCCCACACCTATCACCCCTGTTCTCACCCCCCGCATACACATGAATATTATTTGCTTTTTTGACTTATCTGTATTCTAAGTATATAGTTCTAACTCATTCTTTTTGAAGGCAGCAGAATATTCCATTGTTGGAAGCACTGATGGTGATATATTTGATATTACAACCATGGACATTTCTACATACTGAAGCAATAATAATTTCAATAGGTTATATAGGTTATATTTATTAAATGCCCACCACTGTTCTGAGTGCTTTACATATATCATCTCATTTTATTCTCACAAATTCCCTTTGAGGTGGATATTACCCCTTTTAACAGATGAGAAAAGTTGAGGCACACTGACATTGTTACTTGCCAAATTTACATAGCTAATAAGTAGTGATGGCATTTATTCTTTTAACCTGAGTTATTCTGTGGATTTGGGAAACTTTTGTGTAAAGGGCCAGGTAGTTAAAATTGTAGCCTTTTTGGGCCACACACAGCCTCTGTCACATCGTGTGTGTGTGTGTGTGTGTACACAACCCTAAAAAATGTAATACCACTTTTAGTTCATGGGTCATATAAAAGTAGGCCATGGGTCAAATCTGGTAACTAGGTACTCGTGAAATAAAATATTAAATCATATTTTAAAATTTATAACAGTTCACTGGTAGGGTAGAGCGTTTTGTGAAGATGGCAATCTAATTGTAGTTTGTTATTCCTCTACTTACAACTCCAGTCTTTCTCTTGCCTGAACCAAAAAGCTGCTGGGGACACCTGCATCCTTAGGCTTTAGAGAATCCCAGGGAAGTGATGTAGCTGACTTCATTTTTGTATATGTTAAAGACGTATCAGATATACATGTGTGTATGTTTTTATATCTTTTAATTGGTCTTTAAAAAATATGAGAAGCTGTATTCTAGGACATTAATACAGGTTAGCTGGGGTAGAGAGGTGCAGTAGGTAGTGGAGGAAGGTAATGCAAGCAAAAAGGGAGAAATAGGATATATTAAAGTTAATGCTTATGACAGTGGAGTTGTGCATTTATGTAAAAATCACATGTATTTCCCTTTATGCATAAAGAGATTAGAAATTTTCTGGGTTTGCTTATTTTTAAATATTAAACTTAGGTATTTCACTTTGAACCATTAAAGAATTTAGTAGGACTCTTTTGTGGTCTTTGAAATTCTTTAGTAATGGAGTCATCTTAAAGAGGGTATATTAGGTTACTCAGATTTTATCTTATTTGTGATCTAAGGAGGATTCATCTTGTTAGTGTTTAATAGTACCACTTTTTCATCATTCACTAGGGCTATGCCTATACTTTCATCACAGAAGATCAGGCTCGGTATGCTGGTGACATAATTAAAGCCCTTGAATTGTCAGGGACTGCAGTGCCACCTGATCTAGAGAAACTTTGGAGTGATTTCAAAGATCAACAGAAAGCTGTGAGTTTTTTAAGTCTCATTTTTATGCAAGTCATTGTGTTCTAAATCTTGAATATTTAATACCTGTAAATCTTGATAGGATTATTTTCATTTATCTCTTTAGAGAGGAAGGGAAAGGAGTGAAAACAAAATGCTCCCTTTTGCTTCAACTTAGTATTTTTGTTGTTGTTGTTTTTTTGGGTTTTTTTGGTATGCGGGCCTCTCACTGTTGTGGCCTCTCTCCTTGCGGAGCACAGGCTCCAGACGTGCAGGCTCAGCGGCCATGGCTCATGGGCCCAGCCGCTCCGTGGCATGTGGGATCCTCCTGGACCGGGGCACGAACCCTTGTCCCCTGCATCAGCAGGCAGACTCTCAAGCACTGTGCCACCAGGGAAGCCCTAACTTAGTATTTTTTTGTAGTCTACATAGAGTTCTTTTTTCTCACATGCTAGTTGAAGTGTTTTTGTTACATTGTCATACACCGCCTTGAAAAATATTTAATTGCCATAAATTCCTGAACATTAAAGTTTTTTATTATGAAATTAACTTTCTTGTTTTTCCTTAAAAGGAAGGGAAAATAATTAAAAAGAGTAGTGGGTTCTCTGGTAAGGGATTCAAGTTTGATGAAACAGAACAAGCTTTGGCAAATGAGAGAAAGAAGTTACAAAAAGCTGCTCTTGGTCTTCAAGATTCAGATGATGAGGATGCTGCAGTTGATGTAAGTATTGTTGTTCTAAGCCTTATTCTTACCAGTTGAAGCAATTATTCCTTTTGTACTGGAGGATTTACCATAGGCTTGTTTAGTTAGCAAGTTACTGGAAACTTTGTTGTGTACCCTTCTCAGTTTTTTTCTATGTATACAGATGTATTCACATATGCCCGTATTTCTGTATTTTCATAAAAATGAGATCATACTGCTTTATAATCTTCTTTACAATAGTCCTATGTTGAAATCTTCCCTTTTAGCAAATTCACTATTATGCTTTTCTTTGGTTACATATTTCATTATATGGATGTTCCACTGTTTAATGAATCAAATCCCTATTTTTGAATATACGGAAACAAACATGTTTGTTTCCATATATTTTTTATTTGGAATATACTTCATCGCTCATTCTTGAACTTTAAATCTTGCACATTCGTCGCATTAAGTCTTGAGGATGAATGTATAAATGGAATTGCTAGGCCAAAGGGTACATCTAATTTGGTCTTAAAACGTTGTCAGATTGTTCTCCTGCAAGGTGAGTACCAGTTTGCACTCACAATAGTATTATATAAGAGTGCCTGGCTCCCTGTATCTTTAACATCATTGGTACTAATATTGTTTTTTAATCTTTTACAATTTAATTGTTATACAACATCCTTATTAATAATAATAGTCAACATTTATTGAGTGCTACTAAGTGCCATGTCCTGTGCAAAGTGCTTTACAGGGATTATTTCATTTACTTCCTCACAATAGCCAGATGAGTGGATACTCAGAGTATTCCCATTTTATAATTGAGGAGATTGAGGCTTAGAAAGAAATAATAACCTTTTCAGATTTGCATAGCTGTTATGGGGAGGAGCTGGGATCTATACCCATTCTGTTCTTACTTCAAAGCCCATGTTCTTAGCTTACGGAATTATTTGTAACCCAGTGAAAAGAGACCCTGAGGACTCAGCAAGTTAAGGGTTTCACAGAGTATTCTTTGGAACCCTAATCCCAGGAGCTTGAGCTTTAGATGTTTTCATTATAAAATAATTTTGGAAAATCTGCCTAGTATATACCACTATTAGTGGTATCCTATCAAAGGATGTGAAAAGTCATTAATAAAATAATCTTATTTAACTTTATTTGACCCAGAAATCTTCCAACATATTTGATATTTGATCATAGAACTTTTTTTTTTGATTTTGAAACATACCCTGTTAAACCTTAGCTCAGAACACAATTTAGGAAATCAGGAATTCAATCTGATCTTGTCATTTCAGGAAATGACCACACTGGCTGTTAAGCACAGCCAGGACCAGAACCAAGGTCTCCTATTAACTCTAGGCCATTTCTTACTAGCATACCATACTGGCTTAAAATTCAATTAAGTCAATATTTTAGTTATTTGTTACCATGTAAAAAATCAATCCAAAACTTAGTAGGTTAAAACAATAAACATTTATTATCTCGTGATTCCTGACGGTTAGGAAATCAGGAGCAGTTTAGCCAAGTAGTTCTTACTTAGGGTCTCATGAGGTTGCAGTCAAGCTGTTGTCCCAGGTTGCAGTTATCTGAAGGCTTCACTGATGCAGGACCGTCTTCTTCCAAGATGGCTCAGTCACTTTAATGTTGGTAGGATGCCTCTGTTCTTCACTCTGCATTTGTGTCCTTACACCATGGCAGCTGGCTCCCCCAGAATGAGTGATCCAAGAGAGAGCAAAGAGGAAGCCTTAGTACCTTTTATGACCAGTCTCTGAAGTTACATACTGGCTTTTCCACTTTTTTTTGTCTGTTAGAAGCAAGTCACTAAGTCCAGCCCACATTTAAGGAGAGGCTTCACCTCTTGGAGGGAAGAGTATTAAAGAATATGTGGCTTTGTTTTTAAAACCACCTCAGTTTTTTTTATGTTACTTAAAACATTTTTAAAAAATCTCATAATGAAATATGTTGATTTTTTTCCTTCTTTATATAAGTTTTGTAAAAAAAATAGAGCAATACTAAAGTGAATAAAGTTAAAAGTAAAGTTACCCCTGTCAACTAGCTCCATATACCTTCCCCATTCCTGATTTATGCATTTGTTTTGGATTTTAATGCTATGTATGCTGTTTAATTTAAAAGGGTTAGTTAAATGTTAGTTTAAAAGTAGTTGGTAACTCACACCCCTTATTAGATAACAGATATTTTAAAAAGAAGATAAGTTGTCTGTTTCCATTTCAGTAAAAGGTCTTTCTAAATTAACCTAATTAATTTTAAACCCTGAAAAAGGCTTGCTCCTCGTTTGAGATTTAAAATATTAGCCTAATTTTCAGCATTGCTCTTGCTTTGATGGGGAAACCAACCTTCATTTCTTTCCTTCCTTGAAGGAAAAAAACAATAAAGGCTTTTTTTCCTGATTCTCTTACCCAGTTTTTTAGGTAAATCCAATTGCATTTTTGGAGTTGGGAAGAATTTTAGGAACCCTGTTGCAGCATTTCCCCTGGGAACCACTGACTGTATTTTTAGATGTCCACTGGTCTTTGAGTTATTGCCCTTCTTCCAGCCTCTTTCATTGCAGTGTATGTAATTTGGCCTTAAGGCCTTGGCCCTGGAGCAACTCAGCTGCATCAAATTGTCTGCTCTGTCTTGACAGCACAAGTTCTTCATTTACTGAATTGGGATGTATCTGTACCACTCAGGAGTCTGCTGAAGTGGTTCTTGCAGCCTTGTATCTCTGTTTCTTTCTTTCCTTCCTTCCTCCCTCCCTCCCTCCCTCCCCTCTCCTCCCTTTCCTTTCCCCTTCCCCTCCTCTTCTCCCTCTATAAATTGGTATTTTAAATTAGATTTTTACTAATCCTTTTTCTTCTTGTTTAGATTGATGAGCAAATTGAAAGCATGTTTAATTCAAAGAAGAGAGTGAAGGATATGGCTGCTCCTGGAACATCTAGTGTTCCTGCTCCAACTGCAGGAAATGCTGAGAAGTTAGAAATTGCAAAGAGATTGGCTCTTAGAATCAATGCTCAGAAGAATTTGGGCATTGAGTCTCAGGTATTAAGTAATTTGTTCCAAGTCTTAGTACTTTTTGTAAGTTCTTTGATTTAAATGCTTTTCAGGAATTATGTTAGCACAAGTGAACAAGAAGTTATTTTAGACATTGAGGTAGTAAGCATTTAACATTATTCTCAATACAGAATTCTTTAATTATTATATTTGGGTGATTTCTCTAGTGTGGTTAACTGAGGTCTTAATGCCTATTCTGGAAGGCCTAACTGTTAAGCATGTTGACCATGGGTAATTTTATAAAGTAGTATTCTGATTGATCTTACCAAAATCCTAAAGAAATAACTCTGTTTTTCTTTTCTGTTTATATTAGGTGGGTTATTGGGCACACAAACAATACCTTGGAAGTACAAATATCCAGTTACATAACTGAAACTAACATGGGTTTAGACAGTGGGAAAATGTGTTAAATATTTCACCTGCCTTGTTTCTCTTGGGAGTTTTTTGGTTAACTTAATTTTTTTTTTAAGTATAGTTGATTTATAGTGTTGTGATAGTTTCTGCTGTACAGCTAAGTGATTCAGTTGTACATATATATATATTCTTACTCTTTTCTGTTATGGTTTATTACAGGATATTGAATATAGTTCCCTCTGCCATACAGTAGGACCGTCTTTACCCATTCTCTATATAATAGTTTGCATCTGGTAATCCCAAATTCCCAGCCCATCCCTCCCCCACCCCCCTCCCCCTTGGGAACCACAAACAAGTCTGTTCTCTATGTCTGAGTCTATTTCTGTTTTGTAGATAGGTTCATTTGTGTCATAATTTAGATTCCACATATAAGTAATATCATATGGTATTTGTCTTTCTCTTCCTGACTTACTTTGCTTAGTATGATAATCTCTAGGTTCATCATGTTGCTGCAAATGGCATTATTTCATTCTTTTTTATGGCTGAGTAGTATTCCATTGTGTGTATGTATATATGTACATATATGTACGTGTGTGTGTGTGTGTATATACACATACCACATCTTCTTTATCCATTCATGGACATTTAGGTTGTTTCCATGTCTTGGCTATTGTAAATAGTGCTGCTATGAACATAAGGGTGCATGTATCTTTTTGAATTATAGTTTTGTCCAGATATATGCCCAGGAGTGGGATTGCTGGATCATATGGCAACTCTACTTTTAGTTTTTTGAAGAACCTCCATACTGTTCTCCATAGTTGCTGCACCAGTTTACATTCCCACCAACAGTGTAGGAGGGTTCCCTTTTCTCCACACCGTCTCCAGCATTTTGGTTAACTTAATTTTTAACTAAGGTTAAATTTTCATAGCATTCCTGAAGAACAATTTGTTAATTTTGACAGTATTTTTAAGATTTTGAGAGTTTGGGGACCTGCAGGGCCCTGTGTCCAGTAGCCTGTATAGGTTCAGGTCTATGGTATCCAAGTGGGATGACCAAGCTAGAGGCCAGTGGGCTGACCCAGTGAGGCAGCCACAATCAAGGCTCAGAGCCTTGGGTCTCTGCATCTGTTTTATTTAGCCAGTGAGTTACTATGAAGTGTTTACTGTACTCAAGCCTGTGCCTCTTCTGACAACAGGGACACAGCACCTCACCTAATCTTCTCTTGGATTATCGCTACTAATAACTCTTTATTGTGAAAGCAAATGGCTCTAACTTGTCGCTGTTGTTGGAAGAGCTTGAGGTGTGAGTCGTGTATTACCCACAGAAGAATTATCTTTGCATTAGGCACATAGTAAAATTAAGTTCAAATTTTAAAAAATGTGTTGAGTAAAGTCATTTACTGTAATTTATAGAATGTTGGGTTGGTCCATGGAGGGAGGAAGAGCTCAGTGGTGGTAGTGGGCAAAGATTCTGATTCAGAGGAAACTCCTAGTAGCCACAAAGTATGTAAATGATTTTAGAAATATTATACTATATTTGATATCAAGAGTTACCTAATTATCTATGATTCAGTAGAATTTTTAATGTAGAATTGAATATTCTTGTTTTCTCATCAAGTAAGGGAGATATATTAAACTGTCTGTTATAAATATATGCTGTTAAATTGCACTTACGGGTAGCACTCTACATTAGAAAGATGCTTTTAGTTAGTGGCTTTCCAGAGAATAATTTGTGGTGGGATCTTTGGTCTTGTCTCTGCCCTCATTTGAGATTTGACTGTAGGTCTTCTTTAACTGCAGGATGTGATGCAGCAGGCCACCAATGCAATTCTCAGAGGTGGAACCATCCTGGCTCCCACTGTCTCTGCAAAAACCATTGCAGAGCAACTTGCTGAAAAGATCAATGCCAAGCTTAATTATGTGCCTTTGGAGAAACAAGAAGAGGAGAGACAGGATGGTGGACAGAATGAATCTTTTAAGAGATATGAAGAAGAATTAGAGATCAATGACTTCCCACAGGCAAGTAACAGATTTAAACTTTTTTTTTTTTCGGTACGCGGGCCTCTCACTGTTGTGGCCTCTCCCATTTTGGAGCACGGGCTCCGGACGCACAGGCCCAGGGACCATGGCTCACGGGCCTAGCCACTCCGTGGCATATGGGATCTTCCCGGACCGGGGCACGAACCCGCGTCCCCTGCATAGGCAGGCGGACTCTCAACCACTGCGCCACCCGGGAAGCCCAACTTTTTTTTTTTTATTGTAGAGTAGAAACTCCTTTTTTAGGAGCGAAAATGCCTTGTTTAAACCTCATGAACATTTAAATAGCTGCTTTACTTTTTATCTAGATGGGGAGACAACACTAGAAATTCCACTTTTATGATTATGTTCTAGTTACATTAGAATCTAAATGAATTTATGATGTAGGTGTTAATTATAATCTTAATATTGACCATAATATGATTTAGTTAACCTATTCTTTGTCAGTACATCAGGTTTCTTTATTCTGTTGTAAAGCGATTTTTTCCCCCCACTCTTTTTTATTTTATTTCATTTTTTAAACATCTTTATTAGAGTGTAATTGTCCCCCCACTCTTTATTTCACAGACTGCTAGGTGGAAAGTTACCTCTAAGGAAGCTCTGCAGAGAATCAGTGAATATTCTGAAGCTGCAATTACAATCAGAGGAACATACTTCCCACCTGGCAAAGAACCCAAGGAAGGAGAGCGGAAAATTTACTTGGCAATTGAAAGTATGTACTGTTCGTCCTGTTTCAATCTTGAGTTAGATCACAGTTGATATAGGTAATAGACACAGAAAGAATTATGAGGTCAGTTCTAGAGACGACTGAAAATGAGGAACACCTATAAGAAAAAAAAATAGTTTCATCTATCATTGTGGTCTTTATTTAGAAGTTTAGTACATATATAGAGGTGAATGATCTGTGTTTGGGACTCTTTCAGTTTTGACCATTTGGTCAAATTGAAAATCACTTTATAAGAAAACATGTATTTTCAGGACTGGTCTGTTTATGCTTCCGGTAAGTAGAACATTCAGGCCAAAGTTTAGGTTAGAAAGTAAATCAACTATATATAATCGTCCACTTAATGCTTGTTTATCCAAGCAAATATTGCCTGTGATTTTACGCCTAAAAGTTCATACATAGTTTTTAAAAAAATAGGATAGGACAATTAATACCATAACAGGGTATATTTATTTTTTTATTTTTGGCTGAGTTGGGTCTTCGTTGCTGTGTGTGGGCTTTCTCTAGTTGTGGCCAATGGGGGCTACTCTTTATTGCGGTGTGCAGGCTTCTCATTGCGGTGGTTTCTCTTGTTGTGGAGCATGGGCTCTAGGCGGGTGGGCTTCAGTAGTTGCAGCACACGGGTTGTAGAGCACAGGCTCAGTAGTTGTGGCGCACGGGCTTAGTTGCTCCGCAACATGTGGGATCTTCCTGGACCAGGGCTTGAGCCCATTTCCCCTGCATTAGCAGACAGATTCTTAACCACGGCGCCACCAAGGAAGTCCCTCAAAGGGTATAAGTAATGTGTTATCTAAGAGTGATCAGGTGTGTTTTTTAACCTTATTTTATACATTCATGAATGAATTCAAAAGATAGTTTCCAGTTTGATTTTTTTCCTACTTTGTTATCTACTGCATGGTAGATAACTTGTCTCCCTTCATTTATATTTAATTTGATCATTTTTATAATAGATTTTTTTTTTTTTTTTTTTTGGTATGCGGGCCTCCCGCTGCTGTGGCCTCTCCCGTTGCGGAGCACAGGCTCCGGACGCGCAGGCCCAGCGGCCATGGCTCACGGGCCCAGCCGCTCCGCGGCATGTGGGATCCTCCCAGACCGGGGCGCGAACCCGGTTCCCCTGCATCGGCAGGCGGACGCGCAACCACTGCGCCACCAGGGAAGCCCTATAATAGATTTTTAAGTATAGACCAGCCACAGATCCATTTCAACTATTTAATGAACTAAATATTTTTTGAATACTGGTGTTGGAGCTGTGAAGAGGTTTTACTCCATGTGTCATGTAAATCCAGAGTCTGCATACCTACTGCTTAAATGGCTTAGCTGGCTGCAAAGGAGCTCTCCCACACCTTGTATAATCTTAAACACCAGTCTAGTCCTTCGAGTTATACACATCACTTCTAACAAGGAAGCCTTACTTGATCTCATTTCACCACTCTGTAGCTCTTTACTTGCTTTGTTTTTCTTCACAGTACTCATTACATAGAAATTATAGTATATTTTTACTTGTTTCTGTCTCCCCTACTAGAGCTCTGTGAATGCAGTGACTTTATCATCTGCTGTATTCCCAGTGTCTGGCACATGGTAGGCACTTGATAAATTTTCTGAATAATGCGTCTGATCATGCTCTAGAACCACTTCTCTTCTGTACACAAAAATTTTTTTTTTTTTTTTTTTGCGGTACGCGGGCCTCTCACTGTTGTGGCCTCTCCCGTTGCGGAGCACAGGCTCCGGACGCGCAGGCTCAGCGGCCATGGCTCACGGGCCCAGCCACTCCACGGCATGTGGGATCTTCCCGGACCGGGGCACGAACCCTTGTCCCCTGCATCGGCAGGCGGACTCTCAACCACTGCGCCACCAGGGAACCCCTGTACACAAAATATTATTTGACAGGCATAACCATGTGATCTCTCTAAAGCCGCACTGTCCAATAAAAACTCTGATGGTTATGGAGCACTTGAAATATGGCCAGTGTGACCAAGAAATTTTAAATTTAATTTAATTTTTATTAACTTAAATCTAAATAGCCACATAGCTGATGGCTACTGAATTGGCTAGCTCAGCTCTAAAGTTTGTTGCTGGAAAGATCAATGGAAGTATAAACTGAAAGTATATTGTAAATAAGGTTTATCACTAGTTAGTATTTTCTTGTTATATTTTGGCATTCCTTTGATTTTTGTGAAGACTTTATAACTGTAGGTAAGTTCCTTACTGAAATAAATATAAACTAAAAATGATTTAAATATATATGAGGACTTATTTTTAGGGTTTGATTCCTTCCTGGCCAAAACAAAGAGAATTTCACAGATGTGAAAGTAAATTAGTACTGTGCCTATTTACTTTACTTTTAACTGGTGACCTCAAATTGTTTTTGTGTGACTTCTTAACATAAAGACTACAAGAAGAGAAATGCACGTGCAGTGTGCATCCCATTTACCCTAAGTAGAAGTTGTTTCCTGGTCAAAATGCTTGATAGGATCAGAGTAAGTTAAAAAACAGAAAAGTTTTGTTACCAGGATTGAGCTGGGTTTTTGTTTTTGTTTTTTTCTCCTTTAATAAGTGTTTGCCTGGTTGAGGTAAGGTTTTTATTAGTTTCTGAGTTCTGATAAAATTGATTTTAACAGTTTTTGCAAGTTTATTCACTGCTTTTGTGGAGGGACAGGCTTTTGAAGTTCCCTCCTGTGCCATTTTCACTGATATCACTGTCACTTTCGGACTTTTTAAAATGAATAATGATGAATTGTGGCAAAGGTAAAACTCAGATATAGCCTTTATGTTTTCCATATTATTGAAATTCTACCTTTACAGTACAGTAAGATTCATACATATGTTAAATGGTGTGCAAAGAATGTGGGTCCAGAACTAGGCAAGTTGTATTTTTTTGTTTGTGATTGTGACTTTGAGAAACTGGATCATATCTATTTCAAGTCAGGTTTTTAAATGGCACCCTTTTATGTATCCTGAAAGACTTTTGCTCTGCCAGTGACTCAGTGTGTTTCTGAATCATGTGACACTGTTCCTTATTGTGAGGCAAAATGTGGGTTGCTGGCACCTCAGCGTTCAAGGAGAGAAAATTACACTGACATCTTTCTGCACTTGGAACTGGACAGCTCTCTCTTACTACTGTGTTCATTAGGCCATACAGGATGTCATTCGGTAGAATCTGATGATAAAACCTTTGGTAAACATGGAGTCATCCTTGTATATTCAGCTTGAATGTCATAGGTGTCATTTAAGCAAAACCAGTATTGTATTTTATTTTTATTATTATTTTTTGCAATAACATAACTAGTTTATTCTGAATATCTCTAAGATTTCAAAACCAGTATTTTAAATGACTGCCTTTTAAAGAGGTAAATCAGAGATGATTGTTTGCTTTGAAAAAGGATCCCATATATAATTTATTAATTTAAAGGTAATTATACTTATTTAGTGTAGTATAATTAATGTATGCCAGGTTTAATTTGTATATAACTTTATCAGAACACATCTCCTGTACTACCAAGTGAAGTGAAATGAGAAGCCCACAGCTTCTGCTGACTTTTCCATCCACCTAAAATGGTTCTGGGTGCTTCTTTCCACTGTCAACTTGTACTTAGGAAGTAACATCTAATTTTTATAATCTAAGCAAGGTTTTTCTCCCCCAGTAAAAAGATAACCTTGTCAGAAATGAATCTTGAGAATTCTGGCAACATAAATATGCTAAATAAGAGCTGGAGATTGGTAATTAAAATGACCTAAAGCTTTGAAAATTTTCATAGATGATTAGATTTAAAGGATCTTTTAGCTTTTGAAACTCCAACCAAATTAACTGAACACTAATAGGATGAAAACAGGTGTTGGAAGGAGCCTAGTCTCATCTGTTTCTAGTTCTGTAATTGGAGGGACCCCACTGTCTGGCTCCTTAGAGGCTCTGTGTGGCTCAGCAGCTCCTGGCAGTGCAAAGGAGAACAGGAAGGAGGTACGTGCCTAGCCAGCCTGTATAATTTATAGCCTGTTTTGTGACCCTCTGTTTTTACTAGTGGAGAATCCCTTAAAAGCAGCCAGAGTTGTTTTGGGACCAATGAAAGGAAATGCCACTTTTTCATGACAGTTTATAAACATATGTAACCTATTACCTAAAGAAGCTGTGTCAGTCAAAAATTTAAACTGGTCCAAATGGTCAGGTTCTAACTAACGCAGGAAAATTGCTCTTCACTTGGAGCTGGGTGGGAGTATCATTTTCCTTCTTTTTAAAACAGCAGAGAATGTCAACAGGCTATATACATCAACTCATGCCAAGTAGCATATTTTCCTCCTGAATTTCATTTTTTTAATAATTTTCATTCTGGCTTGGCTCTTGATTATACCCTTGGCTTCACATTCATCCACCTCTCTTGCCTTCCAGCACCCACAGCTTTAAAATGTTGTGGTCAGTGGCTGGTCGAGGTGTAGGACTTAAATTAGATTAGATATGTTGCTATGACTTCACAGCCATACTCATGACCCTTTCCTTCCTGTTGTTAAACTGTTTCTTTTTCTTCCTCCTTGTCCTCCTCTTCTTTCTCCACGTCCTCCTCCTCCCCTCCCCCCTCCCGTTTCTTTTCCTCTTCTCCCTCCCACTCCTCCCTTCCTCCTTTCCTCTCCTCTCCTCTCTATGGGTTTGAAAAAGTTAGCGTATCTAATAAGGGGGGAAATTTTCCCATTTCTTGTGAATTGTTTTCCTTATCTGATTTTCTTATATAAAATGATAAAAACAGGACTTCCCCGGTGGTTCAGTGGTTAAGACTTCAAGCTTCTACTGCAGGGGACATGGGTTCGATCTCTGGTCAGGGAAGTTCCACATGCCATGCGGGGCAACCAAAAAAAAAAATTTTTTTTTTTTAAAATGATAAAAACATAGTTCTCTACAACCCCAGTTCTTTTTTTCTTTGACATTTCACTCCTAGTCCTTAATCTCTAGTCTCCTTCTTTGGTCCAGCTCTATTCCTTTTATAGGTGTGCACCGTGTTACCTCTCTAGAGGTACCTACTTCCTGGCATTGTCCCCTGGCTTCAAATCCCTCCACACTTACCCTTGATGGCTCTGTAATCTCCATCTCTCCTCTACTTCTTTCTGCTCCTTGTTTCCATTGGCCTTACTGAAATTTCCAACTTGGTGTCCCCTGAACACCTCAGCCACAACGATCTCAGAATCGAATTTCATCCACTATCACTGCTAATAGTAGCACCTGTTCTTCCTCTTGGATTCAGTATCTCCTTTATTACCTGTTATTTTCTTTACTTGCTACTCAACTCTTAGCATCTTTGTTCCTCTTCTTCACTGTTCACATCTAGTCAGAAAAAACGTCTTGTCCATTCTACCTTAAAAATGCACTTTCAGGGACTTCCCTGGCGGTCCAGTGGTTAAGACTCCACGCTTCCACTGCTGGGGGCAGGGGTTCAGTTCCTTCTCAGGGAACTAAGATTCTGCATGCCGCACGCATGGCCAAAAAAAAAAAATGTGCTTTCATGATGGTATGAACACAATCCTGTGAGAGCCCTGAGGGAAAAAACACTTAACCCCACCTGGAGAAGTTAGGGAAAGATTCTTGGAAGAAGTGATATTTAAAAGTTGCTCTGGGGACTTCCTTGGTGGTGCAGTGGTTAAGAATCCGCCTGCCAGTGCAGGGGACACGGGTTCGAGTCCTGGTCTGGGAAGATCCCACATGCTGTGGAGCAACTAAGCCCGTGTGCCACAACTACCGAGCCTGCACTCTAGAGCCCGTGAGCCAAAACTACTGAGCCTGCGTGCCACAACTACTGAAGCCTGCACACCTAGAGCCTGTGCTCTGCAGCAAGAGAAGCCACCACAATGAGAAGCCTGCGCACTGCAACGAAGAGTAGCCCCCGCTTGCCATAACTAGAGAAAGCCTGTGTGCAGCAATGAAGACCCAATGCAGCGAAAAATAAATAAATAAAATTTTATTAAAAAAAAAAATTGCTCTGGTAGACTACTTACTACCTACTCATCTTGCTGTAATATCTTTACAAGTTTGTTTTTCTAGTAGCCTACAAGATCATAAAGAGATGAATGAGTACTTTGTATAATGAATCTCTTATAGTATAGCATACATGGTGGGTGCTTAATGTTTCTTGAATTTATAACTATACAAATGTCTCCAGCCTACCTCATCTACTTGGCTATCTTGCTGTGTTCTTTCACACACTTTTTAAATTTTTCAACCATGCTGTACTTCTCTTACTTTTCAGTAGTTAAGCGTGACTTTCTTAATCTGTACCATTACACACATGATTCCCTTTGTAAAATACTTTTCATGTCATCTCTCCTCCTCCAGCTTGGCTAGTCGTCCATTCATCTTTAAGACTTTGCTCAGGTGACACTTTTCCAAAACATTTGCTGACTTTAAAGAGCATAATAAACATCCAATAAATATTTGCTAAATAAATGAACCTGGGAAGTTATATTTTCCTTTTACTTTTTCTTCTTCTCTTCTGGACAAATTGCGAATTATCTTTTCTTTGCATACCAACATACCAAGAACTTGTAACACTAGTACCTCACTAACCTTAACACTAACCTCACTGGCTACATTTGAAACTGTAAATGTAATCATAATAATAAGCAGCCATGATGCAATGTAGATGATGTTCCACCAGGTATTGAAAGACTATCTTGGCAAGTAGTACAATGTTGCTGAAAGTCACCTACCGATCTCTATGAAGTAGATAAGCATCCAGCCTAATTCTAGTAATACAAATAATGTTCTCCACTCACTCACCAGGTGCCAATGAACTGGCTGTGCAGAAAGCAAAGGCAGAAATCACCAGGCTTATAAAAGAAGAACTGATCCGGCTGGTGAGTGAAAACCTCAAGGACTTATTTGTTTTAATAAATGTTTTATTGAACTATAATATAAATAAGAAAAGTAGACAAATGATATACATATAGTTTGATGAATTTTCACAAAATAAGCACACTGATGTGATCACTAGCCAGTTGAAGAAATATAGAACATCACCAGTATCCCAGAAGGCCCGCTCATGCCCCTCCTTGTCACTATTCATTGCCCCCAAATGTAACGTTATTCTGACTTTCAACATTGAAGATTAGTTTCGCCTATTTTTGAACTCCATATAAGTGGAATCAAATGCTGTGTACTCTTTTATATCTGATTTCTTTCACTCAACATTACTTTGAGGAAATCAGTAGTATTAAATAGTATAGTATTTAAGCATGTGAATATACCACAGTTAATTTATGTTTTAGACTTTGAGGTCATTTTAGTTTTTGGTTTTTATGAATAATGCTTCTATGAACATTCTTCCATGTCTCTTTGGTACACGTTAGTATATTTTTTTCTTGAGAACGTACCTTGGAGTAGAATTGCTAGTTATAGGGTATGTGTAGTTTAGCAGAGTAGTTATACCAGTTTACATTACCTTCAGCCGTGTATGAAAATTCCAGTTTCTCTACATTTTTGCCAGTGTTTTTAAACTTAGGTGTTTTGAGTGTTTTTAAACTTAGATGAGGACTTAATTTGATTTTGGATAAAGCGGCCTTTTATAGACCACCTTTCCAAAGGAGGCAGACATATCCCTGTAAACTCTCCCTACAGTGTGTACATTGGGATGAGGACCCTTTGAAAGGAAACTTTATCCTTTCTCTAAGAATGTGTTTTTGAGGGCTTTTCTAAAATTTCCCTTACAGAACATTCTTTCAGGTGGATAAAAAATTTAAAGAATAGAAGGTACACAAAACAAGTGGGAAGAATAAAAACAATGTTTAAATCAAGTGACTTTCATCAAGGAGTGATAGAAAAAGAATGCCACCACCATTAAGTTGGTTCAGAACCGTTGTTAAGGAGCAGTCGAGTGAACACAGGGAGATGATTGTTGAATAGTTCTTTCTTCTTCAATATAATATTAATATTTTTTATTTTAAATATCTGATAGTTTTATAAGTTTGTAAAGGAAATTACTTAACATATTTTTTTCTCCCTTTTACTGATCATATGCCTTTTATTTTCTCTTGTAGCAAAATTCATACCAACCAACAAATAAAGGAAGATACAAAGTCTTATAAAACATCTGGAAAAAACTTTTTACCTGTGCTGGTCTGTGATACATGTGGCAATTGTTGTCTACAGTTTACAATGTATTTTAAGTTAAGATTTTTAAAATTCTGTCTTGCTGATTTTTTTTTTTAATACAAGAAACCAGTATTTGCTAACGAATCTTCTTTCAGTAAGTATCCCCAGAATTATCAAACTATATTTAAAGTTTTCATTAAAGTGCCCTTTAATGTAAATCTGGATAATATTCCAGAAGCGTTAAGAAAATTAAAATATTTGGACTTTCCATTGAAGGAAATAAAGTATATAAGTCGCTAAGGGGCTGTTCACCTTATCTTCTTGCAATGAAATTGTGATAATCTCCTCAGAAAAGGTAAAATTCTCTAATTTTGTGACCACCTTGAGCTTAAATCTTACTTGACTCAGTGGAACAATATGAACTATATTTAAGAATATTATAATAGAATTTTTACAAAATGGGTTCACAGTTTTTGTTTCAATTTTTATTATCATGTATGGGCCATAATTGGACTGGTTTTTGGTTTTGTAAAATTAAAAATTTGTAGTATAAGAATTTTTTGCATTCCTTTACACTCTTAAGAGTTTTAGTATTTACTACTTTCAGGTTCCCCTCACAACCTCTGGCTCTATGCCTAGCTACTAACTCTTTTCTAATCTTCCTTAAAAGAAAGTGATTTGTAGCCTATAAATATTAATATGATTGTTTTTTCCCCCTGAAAGTGTTCGTTTATGCATCTGTACATACAAACACCATACCAATCTGATTTTTCTTCAGGATTATTGAATAGGTTGTGAATTTTCTTTCTTAAAAAAAGCATAATGGCACTCACATTTTAAACTTAGACTTCAAGCATTTCTCAGTGAAATTTAGTTCACAAAGAATCATAAATTATATTTTTGAGCCTTCAGATATATTTCCTGAATATTCTAATTTAAATTGTTATAATTGGATCACCTAATTTTTTTCAAGACTCCTGGTGTATTAGAACTTCATATTGTTGTCACTCCTTGAAAAAATAAAATTTTCAGGAATTAAATAGATGTATTTCTTAAAAGGTACAGAAGTTCCTTTGAGTATTCTTGACTTAGAGTTTTTAAAAAAGAAAAAAAACCAAAGAATATTATAGCTGTTAAATTATTTTAATAGTACGTTAGGTGGTTAAAGTGACAAGGAGTATCAATCATGATTTCTTCAATATAAAGTTATCCTTAATGAAAATCTAAGGTATAACTTGGAAATATTCTTGGATCCCTCGCATATCCTCTTTTTTTCTTAGAAGAAGAAAACAGACACAACACAGGTAACAACAGAACCAAATAAACCATTTACTATAAGATTTCAGGCATCTTGGGTCCCTCCTCCCTCCCCCCATTTTATTTATATCCTTATTTTTGTTACCTAGTGATAGTTTGTTTCTTTTGATAGAATATGTTGCAGTCCCACATTGATGGCAATTGGTGCTCCCTTCAGCCTGCTCCATCACTTGGAGATTCAGAGTTTTACATCATTTTAGCATTATTACCTTTATGTTTGTATATCTAGTTGTAATAAGCCACTGATAGTATTTTGTTAAAATGAAGCACATTTCTCTGTTATTACAGTTTTTTAGTGTCACACTCTTTGATTTTTAAGATTTGAATGACGTACAGGTTAATTTGTTTTTTTAATGCAATATCAATATTTGCTCATGTTTTCTAAATTCCTTATAAAATAAAGTTAATTTAGTCTGAGTTTTCCTAAAATTATCTTTGCTGAAATGTTTTCTGCTGTTTATCTAATTTTGTTTACATTGCTAGGCATGTGAGAGAGTAATACCTCTTTATACTCTCTGTATCTTTATTAAAAAATTCTAGCAACACAAAATGTATAGTTCTATCCAAAAATATCTTCCTGAAGAGGGCTCTTAGTCTTTAATGGTGTTTATATTTGGCATAAGATAGGGTGTAGGTGAAATAATGGATTCATGTGCCAGTTGGTGTTTTATCACAGTGACACTCATTCTTAGAAAATGGAAGTATAGAATGAAATGATAATGGCTAGATTCTCTCCAACTCCTTTTAGACAGTTGATTATCTGATATATTTCATACCTTACTAGCCTTGTTGGTATGCACATGGTATTGAACTGGTAGTCACAGTATACCTGTGACTGCAGTCCTTCTTTGGAGGGAGGCAGTCCCTATGTGCAAAGAAGTTTTTGTTTGAGCAGAACCAGCTTTTGAGTACCTGGGATTTATAAATCCTACGAAGCCAGCTGTGGAGCCCACTTCTAAATAATTCATCAGCACCTTAAGAATCACATGCTAGAGAGCAAAGCCTCCAAAGTTATAACTTGTCTGTGTGTGAGCTCTTTTCCTATGATTCCTTGCTTTGCTTTATAAAACCATCAGCTAAAGTCCTTTAGTGGCAGATAACATAGCACTTGTTTAAGATAAGAGCTGGGGGTCAATATATAAAAAAAAAAAACCCAATCTAAAAATGGGTGGAAGACCTAAATAGACATTTCTCCAAAGAAGATACACAGATTGCCAACAAACACATGAAAGGACGCTCAACATCACTAATCAAACCCCAATGAGGTAGCACCTCACGCCGGCCAGAATGGCCATCATCAAAAAATCTACAGGGACTTCCCTGGTGGTGTAGTAGTTAAGAATCTGCCTGCCAATGTAGGGGACACGGGTTCGAGCCCTGGTCCAGGAAGATCCCAAATGCCGTGGAGCAACTAAGCCTGTGCGCCACAACTACTGAGCCTGCTCTCTAGAGCCCGCAAGCCACAACTACTGAAGCCCACGTGCCTAGAGCCCGTGCTCCGCAACAAGAAAAGCCACCGCAATGAGAAACCCGTGAGCCGCAACAAGAGTAGCCCCTGCTCACCACAACTAGAGAAAACCTGTGCCCAGCAACAAAAACCCAATGCAGCCAAAAAATAAAGAAATTTTTAAAAATCTACAAACAATAAATGTGGGAGAGGGTGTGGAGAAAAGGGAACTCGCTTGCACTGTTGGTGGGAATGTAAATTAATACAGCCACTATGGAGAACAGCATGGAGGTTCCTTAAAAAAACAAAAATAGAACTACCATATGACCCAGCAATCCCACTACTGGGCATATACCCTGAGAAAACCGTAATTCAAAAAGAGACATGTACCACAGTGTTCACTGCAGCACTATTTACAATAGCCAGGACATGGAACCAACCCAAGTGTCCATCGATGGATGAATGGAAAAAGAAGGTGTGGCACATATATACAATGAAATATTACTCAGCCATAAAAAGAAACGAAATTGAGTTACTTGTAGGGAGGAGGATGGACCTCGAGTCTGTCATAAAGAGGGAAGTAAGTCAGAAAGAGAAAAACATACTGTATGCTAACACATATATATGGACTCTTAAAAAAAAATGGTTCTGATGAACCTAGGGGCAGGACAGGAATAAAGACGCAGATGTAGAGAATGGACTTGAGGACACGGGGAGGGGGAAGGGTAAGCTGGGACAAAGTGAGGGTAGTAGATAGCTAGTGGGAAGCAGCTGCATAGCACAGGGAGATCAGCTCGGTGCTTTGTGACCACCTAGAGGGGTGGGATAGGGAGGGTGGGAGGGAGGCACAAGAGGGAGGGGATATGGGGGTATATGTATACATATAGCTGATTCGCTTTGTTATACAGCAGAAACTAACACAATATTGTAAAGCAATTATACTCCAATAAAGATGTTTTTAAAAATTTAAAAATAAAAAGGGGCTGGGGGGAAAATGGTAGTTGAAGTGAAGTCCAGGGTAAAAAACTATATTTTGTTGAGTAAAATGCCCCATTCTGGTCCTTTTTAGATGATGGATGCTAAGTTCATGTAGCAGGCGTGAATTCTGAGTGGCTAGCCCAATGTGGTCAATGAGAATACTCTTCCTCTTAGAACTGAGTCTGGAGCTACCAGTTCTTCACATTGTGGTACATAGTTTTATGTAAGAATTGGAATCTATTGACATTTTCTTATGCCTTCTGCTTCTGGCATGAAAAGCTGAAGTTAATCTTTTAAAAAGGTGTGTATGTAAATACAAAGAGAGAAAGAGAACGGATGAATGTGTGTGGATAGGTAGAGGGGATGTCTTAACATTTTATTCAGTTTAGGTGTTGTAACCACCAGAAAACCTTAATAAAATCTCACTGGAGTGAGGCATTTGACTTGGAGTATAGCAACATCTTACATGTTGCTTAGTGAAACATATGCTGTGTTCTTAGGCCAGCTCTCTGGAGCTAAAGGTGGCTACATTTCCGTCACTAGGTAAAGATTCCCTGGTGTATTACCAATTGCAGATATTTGAAGGTCCTTTTTTTTCTGTATCAACTTATAATTTTACTTGAGCAGGAGTCCAAGTAGAGACATGAAGAAAAAGTGTAAGCAAATGAATTCTTTGCAATATCCCAACAATATCAGTGGTCTCACCTTTCTGGGGCTTTATGGCCAAACTGGTATGTAAGTGCATACCATCAAATCACATGACTAGTGAGGAATTTACTTTTGATTATTTTTCTTGACCTTGTTCTCTTCCAAATATGGCATAAGCTTATAGAAGTTCATGATTTTGAAGCTCAAGCCTTTAAAAATTCTATATTTGTGTTAACCTTGTTCTTCTAGAGGGGTAAAAATGTGAAATAAAAAAAAGTTTTAACCCCTTTGGAAAACTGGAACTCAGAGTTACTCTCTCAGATATCATTAGGATTACTGTAAAAGCTATAGAGTTTCAGAATTTAAGAAAATCCTAATTATTTTTAATAAATGGAAATACGTGATACTTCATGTTTTGAGTATTAGTCCCTTTTCACAATTTTGCCTATTATAGAATAAAGAAAATGTGAGGATTCAGTATGAAAAGTGTGCTCTTTGACCACAGAAAAAGCATGTATTTGAACTTGGCGCTTGGTAGTAGGTGGATTTTTTTGCAGCCTGTCAACTCCCAGCAGTTCTAGCAGCCTTGGGTGTTAAAGTGTCCTTGGCCTTTATTCCCGAATTCCTAGGAGGCTCTCAGGTGCCTGTGTCCAGCCAGTGCAAGGTAATATCGAAGGTAATATTTTCTTTCCATGCCTTTGCCTGAGGGAGGCTTCTGGGAGCTGAGATTCCTAGAACTCTACTGTAGACTTTTGAAAAAAAGTCCTCCCCATCCCCCAAGCCAGGCCCAAGTCTCAGATCTGGAAAGCTCCATGGAAAGAGCAGGGGAGTGGATGTCTTTAAAGAATGCACAAGTTCCCCTGTAACTTTTTACAGTCTAGAGTTGCTATTATTAGTATGTTTGGGATGGTATTAATTCTGTGATACATATTCAAGTTTGAAAGCCACTGATAATCTTCACTTTGTTTTGTTCTTGGATTTTGACTGCCTATTATCTAAAGCAGTGGCCTTCAAAGTGGGGCACATGTATAGTAAGCCATTGGAAAAAGGGAGAAAACACTGGATCCTCTATTTGTATTTCTTCTTTAAAATCTCATCTTTTAGGTTCCCACATGCCATGGGGCAGCTAAGCCCTTGCACCACAGCTACCGAGCCCACGGGCCGCAAACTACAGAGCCTACGCGCTCCGGAGCCTGGGTGCCGCAACTAGAGAAGAGAAAACCCACACGTCACAACAAGAGAGAAGCCTGAGCGCTGCAACAAAGAGCCTGCGTGCTGCAACTAAGACCCGACACAGCCAAAAAAAAAAAAAAATCCACATTAAATCTCATCCTTTAAATTTTTTGAGTAGATTTTATAATATGTTGTTACATGATATATCATGTATAGTATTATTACAGTTTAGAATAACAGTTCATATACATAATTATAAATCACATATTGGGTGATACTTGGACAACCTTAGGCAAGTTGCTTAAATGCTTTAAAATGTCTCACTTTTTTCATACATAAAATAGAGATAATACCTATCTGTTTTTGTGAGGATAAGATGAAATAATACATGTAAAGCATTAAAGCATATAAAAACTGCCTGGCATATGGTAAGCATTCAATAAATATTAGTACTCTTATTACAATGGGTGAATGGGAGTATATTTTCTTAGGCTATCTTTCAATATTGCTGTATCTTTCATTGCTGTAAGCTGCATATCTAGCAAGGACAGTCAGTGGCTACTGATAAAATCTAGAAAGTAAGATTCATTTTTCCTATGGATATCTTTCAGTTCAAATGAATAGCATTTAAGAACACTTGTTGCCTTAATTGAAAGGTCTTTAGAGGCAGCCAGTTTTCCACTCTAGTCGAATATTCCTTTTATGGCCTTCCTTTCACATGTATACAATCACCGCTTATCATGCAAAAGTCTTATTAACTAGTGGTTTGTCTATATTATCTGGCCTACTCTGGGCTAGGCTGAGGCTTTTGGAGAAGGAATGAAAAATGTCGAGTCCAAATCGTATTTCACAGGTATGCATTTTTTTTTTAACATCTTTATTGGAGTATAACTGTTTCAATAGTGTGTTAGTTTCTCCTTTACAACAAAGTGAATCAGTTATACATATACATATGTTCCCATATCTCTTCCCTCTTGTGTCTCCCTCCCTCCCACCCTCCCTATCCCACCCCTCTCATGGTCACAAAGCACAGAGGTGATCTCCTCACAGGTATACATTTTTGAAGAAGAAATGTTTGGAGGTAAGTCAAATAGTGTGACACTTAAAAGTGTGCTCTTTTTGCAAATGAAGTGATGATAAATTGATATGCTCTTGAAAAAGCATATCCATTTATCTACCTGTTATGTGTACTATAGCACCTCATGAAGACCAACCAGAGATAATTATCTGAAAACACCAGATCATTGCATTTAACACTGTATTTTGATTATTTATATGAGTTTTTGCCTACCGCACCAGAATGTAAACTTCCTGATGTTAGGGACCTTGTCTGTCCTGCATCGCTTGTACTTTGAATTCAATAAATATGTTGAATTAACTAGTTACTTGTCCATAGTCACACAGCTAGTAAGTGGTAGACTGAGGATTTAAATCCACATCTTTCTTTACCTATTAGCTCATTTTATTTCACAGCCCTACAAGAAAGACATTATCTTCATTTCACACATACAGAAACTTCTGGAAAAAGCAGTGACTTGTCCGAGGTACCATAGGAGGTGAATGGCAGAAAGACATTCAAACCCGGGAATGTCTGACTTCCTTTACTACTCTGGCTACTTCTCCATTGGGCCTGCAAATCATTTGACCTTATTAGTGTGAAAGTTTTTTTTTGGCTCTGCCTTGCAGCTTGTGGGGATCTTAGTTCCCCGACCAGGGATTGAACCCTGGGCCCTTGGCGGTGAAAGCGGGGAGTCCTAACCACTGGACCACTAGGGAATTCACAAAAGTTTTCTTCTTTAGTGGTTTTATGTACAAATGCAATTTCAGTTGAAAGTTTAAAGTTATGGATCTGGAATAGTCATGGTATGGCAGCACAGCAGTGCATTCTCACATTTCCCTTCAAGAATAAAAAAGAAACCTTCCTTAGAGAAAACGTTTTCAGAAAGTTTTTTGGAAGGCTACTTAATATCCCCTAAAATCTGTGTACATATTTTAGCTGTTTTCTATATTGGTATTCTCCTTTTATATATGAACAATACTAGTATGATCGGTCCTGTTTTCTAGTATTCTATAGGAGTTAGAATGATTCTTAGAATCATTTTACAAAACCCTGCTTGCCAGAAAATGAGCTTGCCTGTTCTATGTACTGTATTTGGTTTGCCTCCTGGCTTGTGTACTCACCCAGAAAAGTTGTTGCTCTTTATTTCCTGCTGACAGCAGCACTGGGCCAAGTGCTGTGCTCATGGTGCAATTCAGTGTTAAGAATTATCTCCTCAGTCTTCATTGCATGGGCAAAAGGGATAAGCACCTGCCTCTGGCCTCTTCATGCTGTCAAAGAAGTGTCTCCTGGGAATTCCCTGGCGGTCCAGTGGTTAGGACTCTGCGCTTTCACTGCTGGGGCTGGGAACTAGGATCTTGCAAGCAGCAGAGCCTGGCCGGAAAAAATAAAAGTTTAAAAATTTAAAATAAAACAACAACCATGCTTTATTTAAAAAAAAAAAAAAGTGTCTTCCTCTCGGCAACCTTGCTAATTCTGGATCCTCTCCTTTCTGACATTTTAGAATTAACGGACCGAAGAACCGGGGAAACTAATCCCTTCTGCTAAGTGGCTTGTATGGGGTGACCCATATGCCAGAAATCTCACAACAGCTACATAAAAGGGGAGATTTTGTAAGCAAGCTAATTCTTGTCCCATCCCTTCCTGTGATGGTGGGATGAAGAATATGGTAATTCAGAGGAGGTCATGGATATAAAAACTTGTTAAAGTTTTAATATTAGCTTTACAAAATGAGGCTTTTCGTTATTACATGGTGCTAGGACTGAGGGCCCAAACACCTCATGTTATTTGAATATTCCCCATTTTATTTGCAGGTGGAGATCTCACCGCACCCATTCCTAAGTAACTAGAAGTCAGAGGCTGAATCCTTTTAATATGCTTTGGGTAGCACCTAGCACAATAAGGGATTAATAAATCTTTTTGCCAACGGTGATTAAAAGCACAGTTTCTGGAACAAGAATGCTGGGTTCAAATCCTGACTCCACCATTTATTAGTCCTGTAATCTGAAAAATGGGGTCGGTAGTAGATCCAGCATCACAGGATTGGGTTGAAAACTCCACGTTAGGAAGTTATTATCCCTTTGCGCGCGCGACCTGCACCAGAGCCTAAATAGCTCCTTCCTAAGCCCCACCTCCTGTCGTCCCCGTGCCGCGCAAGCGCAGCCCGGCTCCCTGGGATACTCTCCCCAGGCTTGCGTGCTGGTCGTCGGCGGGAGACTGGGTCTCGCGACGTGCGTGTGCGTGTGCGTGTGCGTGCGCGGTACTCGCGAGCTCGCGCACGCCGCTTCTTGCTCCACGGGGCTGTGGTGGCCTCTTCCTGCTCGGTCCGGTGCTGCACTGTGAGCGGTGGCTGAGGTCGGAGCTGGGAACCAGCGTCCGCTTCGCCGCTGCCGCCGCCCTGCCTGCTTTGGGCTCTCCGCGCAGTGTAGAGGCGCCGGGCTGGAAAGAGCGGCGCCAGCGTGAGGTTCCCAGCCGATGGGCAGCCCCTGGGCGCGCTGAGGGGCCGGGCTACTGGCGGCTGAGGTAGGTGGGCGCGCGGGGGTTTGTCAGACTGGCCGGGAGCAGAGTCGGGGCGGCGGGTGCTCGTGGAGAAGGCAAGGAGGGGGCCAAAATGAGGGCCTAGCCAGCTGGTGAGAAGAGGTCTCCGACCCGCGCCTGAGAAGGGGCTCTGGCCTAGCCCGGAGCGAGAGGAGGGGCCCCGGTCGTAGCCTGCTCTTCTCCGGGCTTGAAGCCATTATTTGGGGGAAATTCCTCCTGCGGCGGGGGGAGGGGTCATCCTTTCTTTGCGAGGTCAGAATCCTCATTCCTCCCCGCCATCACTTTAAATTAATGCTTGCTGGCTTCGAGATGGACGTCTAGATGGAGTGGCCTGTGGACTTGACCAGCTTGCAGAACTCCGGTGCACGACAG
Source organism: Physeter macrocephalus (assembly GCF_002837175.3). Taxonomy (NCBI): domain Eukaryota; kingdom Metazoa; phylum Chordata; class Mammalia; order Artiodactyla; family Physeteridae; genus Physeter; species Physeter macrocephalus. The sequence continues at coordinate 131,412,856 of NC_041221.1, forward strand.
CGGGCTATCAGTTATGATTATCGGAGAGGGTTCACAACCCTCTCTCTAGTGTGGGCGTGTATTTGCTGCAAAGTTCTTATTGCTGATACATTAATAATCGCTTTCGGGCACAACAGGTAATGCATTTTTAAACGCCTCTTGTCAAATAAGGATTCCGGCACTGGGGAAACTGCGCCGTGGAGGCACAATTAAAGAGTAGAAAGAAGACAAAGAAGACCGTTATTTATGTTCTCTCCTAGTATCAGAACTTTACGTGGTGGGGCAGGATGCGTCGCTACTGGCATTTGTTTTAGCCTTTGCTGAATAGACTTTCTGAGTGATTGAGGTCGATCACCAATGGACTTTCATTTAGAATTATAAAATCACATGATTTTAGCTAGTTGTTACAAGTCAAATGACCTGAAATTAACCTCTGAGAATTATGTGGTGTTCGCTCCTCGGAAGAGAGCAGAACTTGGTTTTCTTGAAAGGAAGATTTTCTCCATGTTTAAAAATGAATGCGTTGTGAAGTTACTAAAAATAGTTATAGTTCTTTATGTTGACAGTGGTGACTGCCACATTCAGGAGAAGGAAAAGGAATTATTTCTTAAAGAACAGCTCACAGAAAGACTTCAGGAATTAAACACACAGTAAAACAGCTTCAGGGATGGCAAGTTTTAGCATATGCTTTTAAGAATTCTAATTTAGTCATAGTTAAAATATATCGAAGCTCTTAGTTGATTCCCTTATATTTAGTGAGCTATTTTAAAAGATTATTAACCTTTGCTAGTTCTGTATTCTTGGATTTCGTTCAGCCCAAACTTTCTAGAAATGTAGTATTCGTTCTGACTCTATTAAGAAATGTGGCCTGCATGCTTTCAATGAACTCTGTACTATGGTATGGGAAGAGTCTCAAGAAAGAACAGTTAGCTGGCGAGCCCTGAGGTGGAACCAGGGAGGCGTTATTAAATGTAGGAATAATGCTTGTATATGCACATACTGCATACAAACATACAAATTCTGTATGCGCCCGCCTGTGTGTGCACGTGTGTTTATGTATGATGGTTATGCACACAAGGATCTAATGGTGCTGACTCCCATCTTAAAAAGTTGACACCTGAAAGTAGAAAGAGATTGGTTTTAGCTCTGTTTCCTGTTTCAGTTAACTTAAAAAAAAAAATTTACTTATTTATTTATTTTTGGCTGTGTTGGGTCTTTGTTGCTGCGTGTGGGCTTACTCTAGTTGCGGCAAGCGGGGTCTACTTTTCGTTGCCGTGCGCGGGCTTCTCATTGCGGTGTCTTCTCTTGCTGCGGAGCAGGGGCTCTAGGCGCGCGGGCTCTAGAGCATGGGCTCAGTAGTTGCGGTGCACGGGCTTAGTTGCTCCATGGCATGTGGGATCTTCCTGGACCAGGGCTCGAACCCATGTCCCCTGCATTGGCAGGCAGATTCTTAACCACTGAGCCACCAGGGAAGCTCTTTTATTTAACTATTTACATGAGTAACAGTCATAGTAAATTTCTTGTCCAGCTTCTTAATCAGTAATTGAGTAAGCAGAATGCTGTACTGATTTCTTGGTGGTAGAGGGAAGGAAAATATATAACATATAGAAGACTTGCCCTTTAGAAATGTTCTTTAAGTCAGTATCTTACTGTCTTCCCTGGGATAAACAGCTTTACTCCTCTCTATTTTGTGTCCTGATGGCTTAGAATAGTGTTTTTCATGGAGTTGGCCCTCAATAAACGTGAGCAGTGTCAGAAGTAAATTAACATAATACAAACCAAATTCATAAATTCCTGGAGAAGATTAAAGTAGTTGAAGATGGGTGGATTTTTTTTTTTAATTGCAGGTCTGCTGTTTAAATGGTGTATTTTTCTTCAGTGTTGGTTGTCTGAGTAAAGGATATATGGCAGAATCTTGCTTCTGAAAGCCTAACATAATGTAAGCTGAGACTGTATATCCTGAGTGATAATAGATGGTGAATGTTCTGATATATTAAGAGAAAATGAAGTTAAAGGAATAAGGTCCAGAGGGAAGGTTTTGGTAAGTTAGTGATAGGAACTTAAAAGGCATGAGCTATAAACCATTGAAACAGATTATAGGAAAAAACATTTTCTCCCTTTACTGGCAGTGCTACTAGTGGAAGAGAACTGGTACTTTTCTATCTCTTTATACTAGAGCTTTCCAGCAGGGTGATTTCTGAATAATAAAATTGAAAAAGGGATCACTGGGAATTCCCTGACAGTCCAGTGGTTAAGACTCTCAGCACTTTCACTGTGTGGTCCAAGCCTCAGGGCACGGCCAAAAGAAAGAAAGAAAAAGTGATCACTTTTTCTCTTATAATCTGCTCAAAGGTCTGAGTGTGTTTCTCTTTGTATTTGCATGTGGTCTCTAGTCTAGTTTTATTGGCAATAAACTAGTATTTTGATTCCTATCTAATTCCTGTGTATATTTCTCAGTTAGTTTATAACTTGTAGGGGAGAGGAATGTGGTTGGTCCCTTCACAAATCCCAACGTTGGCTTTTCTTCAATTTGGAAAACAAATCTATTTGATTTAGATGTTGTAGATGTTATCAATAGAAAGGTTCTGTGGATATTTGGAGAGGTTATCAACAGAACGGTTTTATGATTATTTGGAGAAGTTATCAACAGATTTTATGGATATTTGGAGAGGTAGGAGCTTAAGAGGTGAATAAAAACTTCAACAGGAGTGTTTTATTTTTTTATAAATTTATTTATTTATTTATTTTTGGCTGAGTTAGGTCTTCGTTGCTGTGCGCGGGCTTTCTCTAGTTGCGGCAAGCGGGGGCTACTCTTCGGTGCGGTGCGCGGGTTTCTCATTGTGGTGGCTTCTCTTGTTGCAGAGCATGGGCGCTAGGCGTGTGGACTTAAGTAGTTGTTGCACGTGGGCTCAGTAGTCGTGGCTTGCGGGCTCCAGAGCACAGGCTCAGTAGTTGTGGCGCCTAGGCATGCGGGCTTCAGTAGTTGTGGCTCACGGGCTCTAGAGCGCAGGCTCAGTAGTTGTGGCGCCTGAGCTTAGTTGCTCCGCGGCATGTGGGATCTTCCCGGGCCAGGGCTCTAACCTATGTCCCCTGCATTGGCAGGTGGATTCTTAACCACTGTGCCACCAGGGAAGACCAACAGGAGTATTTGAAATTGAGTTTTCTGTTTTCATTTTAGTATAGCTGGGTGATTCTCATGATAGATGGCAGATTTTGCCCCCCAAGGAATATTTGGCAATGTCAGGAGAATATTTTGGTTGTCACAGATTGGGAGGGTAAAGAGGAGGGTGTAGCTACTGACATCAAGAGGGTGGAGTGGGTAGACGCCAGGGATGCTGCTAAGCATCTTAAAATGTACAGGACAACCCCATCCTCCACCCGCCTCCACCCAAAAGAATTATCTGACTCAAATGATACTGGTGCTGTTGAGAACCCCGGTTGGTTCTGAAGTCAGATTATCTGAATTTGTATTTGGCTTCGCCATTTCCTAATGTGTGACCCTGGCAAGTTGCTTAAAGTTCCTGCCTCAGTTTCTGTAAAACAGAGCTAACAGTATGTTCCCCATAGAGTTGAATTGTAGTGATGATTAAGTCAGATAATGTGCAAAGTGCCAAACATTACCTGGCACGTAGAAAAATCTCAAAAAACTTTCAGTTAATATCGTTACATTTGGAACACATCTTGATGATCTCTTTTTATTTCTCATCTGAAATTAGAATTTGAGCAAATGAAGTGATAATAAACTCATTCTCATTCTCTATCCTTGGGGAATAAGTGAAGAATCACTCCATTTAATATTTGTGTTTAGCTCACTCTTGTTTTATGTTTTCAAGTCTATAAGGCTTCTGCCATAAACAAGTAGCTTCTCGTTGTAAATGTTTTTCCTTCATAGTTAAGACTTTAAGCTAGCTGGCCAGTGGCTCTATATCTCTTGATTCTCAGCAAATATTTAGTAATGTAACTGAATTCAGTTCTTTGACTTCATTTCCATTTCCTTTTACCTTTATAACTGAAATAAATTTGCAGTGGTTTTGGCTCACATTGATTATCTATTCTTAGCCTCTGGGAGTAACTATTTTCATAACTGAGGTTTTGGTACAATTTTACATTTATGAAAGGTGCAGGCGAACATCTAACAACTTGGGGCTGGACCTTCGTATACATTTGTGACTCTTTTGAAATATGAATTGGAACCCATGTGTTTTTTTTTTTGTTTTTTACCTTATTGAAGTATAATACTGTAGTCTATATAGACTCTCATTTTCTGTGTGTCTAAACGATATGGCTAAATAGAGAAACAATTCACAGGGATGTCTTCACAGATAGAGAGTTTGGACTGTTTGTTAATAAGCCACAGAGCTCTTGTAAGGGAAGAAGAGCCACATCATTATTTATGGTCAAGGGAGAAAGCAGTGTTGCACATTCAACTTTTTGTCTTGATAACCATACTTTAAAAATAGAAAGTATTTTATTATGATTGTTACATGTATTTTTGTAGTATAAGTCTCTGTAGTTTGTATAAATGTTCACTTATTTCAGCTAATGGAAACCTTTGTTTACCCTTTTTGTTGTTATTGCCTCCTGTTTGGATAGAATAGTTTAAAGGGCGTCAGTACCTTTGACCAACAGATTGTGTTCTTTCCTTGGTACATTCTATCTTTTGTAAAGTGTAACATACACTCAGGATTCTGTATAAATAATAAATGATGATAATGATAAGGAAGTGTCCACCTTGTGAAAACTGGCCAGATCAGAAGTATACATGTGGGAAATATAATGAAAGGCCAAAGGAAGACATTCTAAGAATGCTAGGCAGGGCTTCCCTGGTGGTGCAGTGGTTGAGAGTCCGCCTGCCGATGCAGGGGACACGGATTCGTGCCCCGGTCCGGGAAGATCCCACATGCCGCGGAGCGGCTGGGCCCGTGAGCCATGGCCGCTGAGACTGTGCGTCCGGAGCCTGTGCTCCGCAACGGGAGAGGCCAAAAAAAAAGAATCATGTTAATAACAATTCTTGTCTTTATTATTATCTCTTTAGGATTTAGTAGTCTAGAAGAAAAGAGCCTACAAAATGTAACAGATTTCATGTACACACTTTGCTAATTCCTAAGCAGAGAACATTATAACTACAAAATCAGTACTAGAGTTATCTTGCATGGCATTTGTGCCTGCCAGTGATTAAATTGAGAAAAAAAAAAGTATCTGAATCTGCTGATGTGTGTTTGTTTATAAGTGGTCTGGAGTCCTGCCTGTCAGCTAATTTTAGAGAGCCTGCATAGTTGTTGGAAGACAGACTGTTTTCCCACTAAATGCTGTCATACAGATATATATTTGTATATGTGTATTTATGCATATTTGTCTTTTATTTTTGGTAGAAAATGATGCATCCTGTTGCCAGCAGTAATCCAGCTTTTTGTGGGCCTGGCAAACCTTCCTGCCTCAGTGAAGATGCCATGAGAGCTGCTGATCAGTTTGACATATATTCCTCCCAGCAAAACAAATACAGCCACACAGTCAGCCACAAACCAATGGCTTGTCAGAGGCAAGACCCATTAAATGAAACACACTTGCAGACTACAAGTGGCAGAAGCATAGAGATAAAAGATGAACTAAAGAAAAAGAAAAATCTCAACCGATCTGGTAAGCGTGGCCGGCCTTCAGGAACCACCAAATCAGCAGGATACCGGACCAGCACGGGCAGACCCCTGGGAACCACCAAAGCAGCTGGATTTAAGACAAGTCCAGGCAGACCTTTGGGTACAACTAAAGCTGCGGGATACAAAGTCAGCCCAGGGAGACCTCCAGGTAGCATTAAAGCTCTATCCCGTCTTGCCGATCTTGGTTATGGCTGTGGGACTGCTGCTTTTCCTTACCCTATGATGCATGGTAGAGCAGTTCATGGCGTAGAGGAAACCAGCAGCGAAATCAAGCCGCCCAATGAGTGAATGAGGCAGGAAAGGAGGGCGAGGTTTAGAAGGAAGATTGTGAATAATCCCAAAGCTTCTTGGTTTTATTTTGACATACATGATTTTATGGCCTGGGCTTTCCAAATTTGTTTTCCCATTTGATTTTTTATTTTCCTGCTTTTGCTCAGAAACTGTCATATGCTGACAGATGCACTCAGGGCATAGCAGTGGCATTGTATTTGTACATAGGTTCAAGTGTAACACCTATCTAAATCATTTTTGCTTTTCCTTTAGAGTTATGGTTGTGTCTCATTTCATTACTACTTTTGGGTCATTCTAAATAGATGCTTCATGTGCTAAACAACTGAAAACATTATACCTATTAGTTTGTGAAGTAAGCTTACAATATAATAAAGATAATATCCAAGGTATTTTTAACTGATGGAACAACGCAAACTAATGATTCAGGATTACTTGAGGTAGTGGCTGTGAGGTTTTTTTGTAACATGTTCATGAGACAAGACACAGATATTTGTATGCTTTGGCATTTACTTAGATTTCATATGTTAAAAATCTTATTTTTAATGTTCTAGGTTTAAGCAGCTGCCTATTTATTGATCTACATGGCATTAATTGATTTAACTATTATTCCTTTAAAAATTCTTTAGTGTTTGCCTTTCAGCCATGTTAGGTTGTGTATTTTTTAATTGCCTAAGAGCATGTATACCAAACACTACAAACAATTCATATTTACAGAAAAAATAAACTTTTTTATAAAAACTGCACATTACATTTTTGGTGAAATATTGAATACAGTGCATTCTGAGAATAGCATATTTAATATAATAGGAAAAGAAACATTCTTAAGGTCTGCATGTTGCTATAGTTACTACATTTTGTCTTTCATATACTTAGTTTTAAAGCATTATGCTTAAAACATTTATTAATGTTCATTTATTAAGAATATTTTTTAGTTTTTTCTGATAAATTGTCCCATTACATTAGCAGTTACTGTGGTTTCAGGTCTGTATCTACCAAAGGACAAAAATTGAATGGTAGACTGTAAAACTGGTATAAACAAAATGTAGTTTTTTGACTGTCAGAACCCAAATATTAAGAAGTATATAGGAATCCATCTATGCATGAAACATGTAAGAAATATGTTGGTTAGTTTAATTAAAAATCTCATGGTGGCTCTAGTGAGACCACTTCGTTCAAAATAAATTTTTTTTCTGACAGTGTTTGCTTTAGAAGCAAAATAGATAGGAAAGAAAAAAACGTATTGGGTAGATACGTATAGAAGGGGCAGGAGGATATCTCTCTTCCCTCTTTCTGAAAGTAATATTCTTTGTTAATATACATTTTATTTATTCTGAGTTCTAAATAAAATAAACTATTATAAACTTTGGATTTGGAAAAAAAAATTCCACTGAACTTTAAAGTTACAGTGTATGTATTTGTGAGCTTAAATGCCTTTGAGATTATAATGTAGATTTGCAGGACCCCAAAACTTTTAAAATAATTAAAATTTTAAAAGGGCACATACTGTGTTGTTTGGGCTTGCTCTCAGTTACTGCAAACTGACTGCAAATGGATGTCATGTTTCATACCTTTTTTATCAGGAAAAAAGCAGCAAGCCTTCAGGTGTTCCAGTGATGCCTGACACAATGAGCTGGACTTTATGCTGCTCTTTACAGTAAGAGGTGTTGCATTGTATGTGGGGACTGTGTGTGCACTGGCATCTAAGACAGTGACCTCAACAATTTTAGCTTTGCACAAACCATAGAGAACAATGTTGGATGACTACATAATCAGTTGTAACATTCTGGCAGCTAAATTGCTACAAGAGTTTCTTCTTGCTGAAGCTTAAAATATAAAACTTAGAACAGTATAACTTCTGACAGACACACAGATGCTTACGTCTTTATTCATATGTTCATCCATCCACTTTTATTATGTATCTGTCATTTAGTTGTTTCTCAAGATGATGTTCAGCAGTTCGCTGCTTAGAAATCCTCTTTTGAATTCCTGAAAACAGTTGTTTAATTAAATGTTCTTCCATGTAATTATTTATATCACTGTCAAGGGTTTGGTTGCAGGTTGTGTTTTATAGTACGCCCATTTGACATTTCCCTTTCAGTTTATTTGCTTTCCTGATTTTGTTATACATGCTCTTTCTCCCTGCCTTTTTCTACATTCATTCCCCTGCCCCTTTCTCCATCCTCCAGCACATGTACTCAGTGGTGCTGTGCTGTGTGTCAGAAGATAAAGCAGGTGTGTTCTTATATACAAGTTAATGAAATGGTGAGATCAACTAAAGGAAGTATGTTCATAACAGTGTTTATTAACATCAGGAGCTATGTCCCAGGAAAAAAAGGGGGGCGAATGGCTACTTTTGTGAATGGATAACATCATTTAAAAAGCTGAATTTTCTGTGTTCATGTGAGTCGTTACCTGGAGTGTTAGATCTGTATGCTGATGAGCATCTCCTGATTCCACTTCCTTTTCTTCTTGTGAACAGTTTGTTGGTGCCATGGTGAAGAGAAAGACATCTAAATGATAACACGAGTGAAGTCTTAAAATACAAAATATTTTTACTCTCTATAAAGACTACATTGTGCATCTTTTGTAACACTGTCTCTTGTCATGATAAACACTGAAATAGCATGTTAAACAATTGCCTATACTTTAATATAATCAGTTGGGGAAAACTGGCCTTTTCCTCCCACTGTATGATTGTTCCTTGAAAGGTAAATTAGTAATTTTATATTGTGTAATTCTGTTCTTCACAAAATAGGTTTCACTATTCTATATTAAAACTTTGGTCAGAAAATGATCTGCTCTTCAAGTAAGTTTGCTTTACTTTTTTCTTTAAAAAATATTTTAACATGCCTTATTTATTCTTATATTAATAAATTAGGAGCTAATACAGATGAAACTTTCATTTTTTGACAGCTATAACCTTGCATAACTAATCTTTAGTGTGGGATGATTTTGATACTATCTTTGGAGTTTTGCACTGGATATTTTAAAAAATGCTAGCACAGTGTATTGGAAGAAAATAAGTGATTAATTTTTAATATTTGGGGATGTTTTAAAAATCAGTATTTCAGTTAGACTAAAAAATTCTTTATATTTTTTATTTACTTTTTAAAAGAAACATCTGTTAAAGTAGTAAAAGTAATATTCATTCCAAACTAATGTTTGTGTGAATTTACATGTATATTTTCATGAAATAAGAATGGCGTTTCTTTGAATTAAGGAGGAAAAAAAATTATCTGGATCCATTTATTAGGTTAAAGGTGATTCATCCAATGTAAGAAAAACCAGTGTATGAGCTAAAGAAAAAAAAAAGTTTCTCTTTTATATTCTAAGAAGCTTTAAAAGAACAATTCAGGGGATATTGACAATAACTGCTACTCTGCCAGTCATTGTCTATATATGCAGTAAAATTTTATGATCCCTTTATAGTAAAATATCGATATAAGAATTCACAACAGTTGTTCAAAACGTTCTTTCCCTTGAACATAAGATATTTTGATGCTATTATGTTTTTGTTTTTATTATAGCTTAACTACATGCTATTAAACTCTAGGATGTATCTAAATCTTTCCTTTGCTTTTCCCCCCTACTCCCAAGTAGATAAATCTGTGCTCTCACAAATAATGTATTTAATTTTTGGAAAATTTAATGCTATAGTAAATCAAGCGTGTGATTTATAGTAATCAGACCACTTTGATTCTTTGAGTTTCACAGTTTCCTTTTTCCACAGGTAATTATGGAGAAAATAATTACCAGTTAACTGATATAAGCACGCTGTTCTCTGCTGTAAAAAGTCTGAATAGATACTGTGTATGTTTTTATGTCCATGAACTTGAGCTACTCGTGTGCAATTATGTGTATGGGAATGGAGTAGTGTTCATGATTTGTATCTACATCATCATATGGATGTATATTTATTAATAAAGTCATTACTTTAAAACCAACTATGTTTACTACTTTATTTCTTAGCAAAGTATTTTCCAAGTAGGGTAATTGTAAATGGTAAAACCTCTTTCATGATTGGTGGTCTTGTATTTTCCTTGGGTTGTGCTTTCTGAAATCTGCCTCTCTCTACTTGTTTTTCTCAAAATAGTAATTATTTATATATTTGTAATTTAAACTCCTAACTTATAAGTGAATCTCATTTTCTTCCAATTATTAAGATACTTCAGGCTAATGGTTCTACTAAAGGCTTAAATTATTATTATTATTATTTTTATTTATTTATTTTTTTTGTGGTACGCGGGCCTCTCACTGCTGTGGCCTCTCCCGTTGCGGAGCACAGGCTCCGGACGCGCAGGCCCAGTGGCCATGGCCCACGGGCCCAGCCACTCCGCGGCACGTGGGATCCTCCCGGACTGGGGCACAAACCCGCGTCCCCTGCATCGGCAGGCGGACTCTCAACCACTGCGCCACCAGGGAAGCCCTAAATTATTATTTTTTAAAAATAAATTTATTTATTTATTTTTGGCTGCATTGGGTCTTTGTTGCTACGCACGGACTTTCTCTAGTTGCAGCGAGCGGGGGCTACTCTTTGTTGCGGTGCGCTGGCTTCTCATTGTGGTGGCTTCTCATTGTGGAGCATGGGCTCTTGGCACACGGGCTTCAGTAGTTTTGGCACGTGGGCTCAGTAGTTGTGGCTCACAGGCTTAGTTGCTCCACAGCATGTGGGATCTTCCTGGACCAGAGCTTGAATCTGTGTCCCCTGCATTGGCAGGCGGATTCTTAACCACTGCGCCACCAGGGAATCCCTAAAGGTTTAAATTTAAATGTGATTGATCCTTTTAATTTGAAAAGGTTAGATATTAAACGTGGCTAACTTCTTTAGTGTTAACCTTAGGGATAGCAGCATGTGCATATTTTGTAACTGTCAAATATTGGAGATATAAAAAGAAAAACACTTTCTCCTAATTATTTGAATATCTAATTACCTTTTCCATTTTTTCTGAATCCTGCATATCATCTGGAACAGAGGTTGGCAAACTAAGACCCACTGCCTGTTTTTGTAGTTTTATTGGATTAGCCATTCCCATTTGTTTACATATTATCTCTGGCTGCTTTTGCACTACAGTGGCAGACTTGAGTAGTTGTGACATAAGTCCTGCAAAGCCTAAAATATTTACTGATTATTCCTTTCCTTACAGAAAAGTTTGCTGACCCCCCTTATCTAGAAGGATAAATTGGAGTAGGAAACAGCAAATACAATTTGAAATTGAATTTCAAAACCTGAGCAAGTGATGGTTTTGGGGTTTGTTTTTTTTCTGGCCACACCACACGGCATGTGTAACTTCACTGACCAGGGATCGAACCCACACTCCCTGCAGTGGAAGTGCAGAATCTTAACCACTGGACCACCAGGGAGGTCTAGTGATGGCTTTTTTTTTTTAATAGTAATTTTATTATTTATTTATTGGCTGCATTGGGTCTTCGTTGCTGCGCGTGGTCTTTCTGTCTAGTTGCGGTGAACGGGGACTACTCTTCATTGCGGCACGCGGGCCTCTCATTGCAGTGGCCTCTCGTTGCGGAGCACAGGCTCTAGGCGCACAGGCTTCAGTAGTTGTGGCATGCAGGCTCAGTAGTTGTGACTCACGGGCTCTAGAGTGCAGCCTCAGTAGTTGAGTCTTTTCATATTTTCTATTTCTTCCTGGTTCAGTCTCAGCAGGTTGCGCATTTCTAAGAATTTGTCCATTTCTTCCAGGTTGTCCATTTTATTGACATAGAGTTGCTTGTAGTAATCTCTCATAATCTTTTGTATTTCTGCAGTGTCAGTTGTTACTTCTCCTTTTTC